>NC_045543.1:45307940-45620440 GCF_009769535.1 Thamnophis elegans
GTCATCAACAAGTTGAGAAAATATGACACAGCAGTGACATTAGCCAGAACTGGATGTTCCTCCAAAATGATGAAAAAACAACAAGAAAACTGGTCCCAGAGGCTGCCAAGAAGCCTGCACCAACATTAAAGGACCTGCAGGAATTTTTGGCAACTACTGGTTGTGTACCATATGTGACAACAATCTCATGTATTTTTGAATGTTTGGTCTGTAGGGTAAGGTGGCAAGACGGAAAAACATCCAATCCCACCTACATTTTGCAAAAATTTATATCAAGTCTGACAAAAGCAATGGGAAAATGTGTTATAATCTGATGAGATCAAGGTTGAACTTTTTGGCCATAATTCCAAACGGTATGTTGGGCAAAAAAACAGTACTGTGCATCACCATAAAAATACCTCATATTAACAGTGAAGCAAAGTGATGGTAGTATTAGACTTTGGCTGCTTTTCTTCAGTTAGGATTGCCGCTTTAGTCAAGATGGAGGGAATTATGAACAGTTCCAAATATCAGACAATTTTGGCACAAAATCTTCAGGCTTCGGCTGAAGATGGATTTCACCTTTCAACACAATGACTCAAAGCATACATTCAAATCAACAAAAGAATGGCTTCACTAGATCAGAATTTTGGAATGGCCCATACCGGAGCCCATACCTGAATCCAATTGAAAATCTGTGGGAAGAACTGAATAGGGCTGCACACAAGAGAATCCCTCATAATCTGACAAATTTGGAGGGAAGAGTAGGCAAAGATGCTGATAGGCTGCTATCCCAAAAGACTAGATACTGTCATAAAATCAAAAGGTGCTTTAACAAAGTATCATTTTAAGGGTGTACAGTTATGCCACCATATTAATTGTATATTTCTATTGTTGTTTTCTCCCCTAAAAGATTTCAGTTTGTTTTTTAGTTGAATTGTACAGCTCATGTGTTATATTAAAGATGGGAAAATTCTGAAGTGATTTATCTTGGTCTGATTTTTTTTACATTTAAAAATATGGTCGTATAGCAGAGTTTTATGGACTTTTTATAGCCACTATATAATGCAGAGAATATTTCCAATTTGGTAAATTAGTTTAATGCAGTGTTCCAAATGACTCAAATATCATATTTACATTAGGCAGATCTTGATCACAGTCAAGAATTAACCCTTTCCAATCTACAATTAATATGATTGAGCTGACCTTCCTCATCTTCCTCATCAAAACCATCTAATTCAGCATCTGAATCAGAAGCCTCTTTATCTTCCTGATCATATCCATCCAGATATGTGAGTTGTGGAAGAAGTGTGAAGACACACTCTCGATAGTCATTTAGATTTGTTACTTCACAGTTGAACAAGTCAAGGCTCTTCAGAGAGTCCAACTTTTTCTGAAATAAAAATATGCTTTTGTTAGTTTTAAGTATTATTAATATATTGACATCATACACAAACCTGGCAAGGTATGCTGATAATTTCAGTTTGGATTGGGAGGGGGAGCGAGATAAACAAGCCATGAACTGAGCTGATACAGTGTATTCTTTCATGATATTCCCAAATTAAATATGATTTTATAATGTAATTAACCTAACAGCCCTCAAAAGAACAAGACATGAATTTTGAACCATATATATTTCTCACTCAATATAACGGAAGAAATTATCACATTTACTAATAAACATTTTTAAAGAAGTCTCCCTTAATCAATGTGAATTAATCTAAACCTATTTCAGTTCATTTAAAGATCCCTTTCTAATCTTTGTGTGAAAAAACAAGATCAAATGATGCTATCTCTCTGATCTGCTGCTTTTTTTAAAATGGAGAGTCCCTTCTTCCCTGCCCATGAGGACACTACTTTCTATCTCACTCTGAACTCTTATATTCTAGGTTGGATAAAAGTAAATGCAGACTGTGCATAAATATAACTTCCTCCTATTTTAATACATTACTCCATATTAAGTTAATATTTTAGGATGATTTCTAACAATAAGGTATTGTTGTCTGCCTTCACAACTAACTTAAGCAGCTTTAATATTCCGATTTCTGGTGAGGTAGAAAAACAATTTTAAAATTATAATCTACCTGACAAAAAGTGTTATCTAATCAGAAAGAAATCACATGTATTGACATGAAAACATAATAATCTTGAACAAAAATATAGCATCCATGCTAACTTAGATTATGCCAAGAGTTGACAAAGAAATGTTACTGTCATACACAAACATTTCAACGCTCTCTTGGATTTAAGGTGAACTGGCATCTTTCAAAGATATTAGCCCCTGAAATGGGGTTAGGCTCAAAATGCTTAAAGTTACGTACAAAACGTAACACATCTGATTTGGGCAATGATTTGGATGCATTTAGTGTGAGTTCAACATGTACTACTGGTGTTAGTATTGTTATCCCCATTGAGACATAACATAACCTTTTAATGACATACCAATGGTTCCAAAGTATCAATATCCTTCAGTTTATTTCCACTGAGATTTAAATGTGTGAGGTTAGGAAGTTTTTCTGCTAATACATCAAGGCCTCCAGAAATTCTGTTCTCACTTAGTTCAAGCTGTAATGAGAAAAGAGACACACAGGGGAAATGGCACATCAGCAATAATGCAATTAGAACTCAAGAAGTCTAAAGATGCAGTATAAATAACATTGGTAGCCCAAGCAGTCTTCATTATCAAATATTAACAAAACGCAGGCTAACAAAGAGATGTTTAAATAGTCCAGCAACTTAGCTAGAATGCAGTGCTGCCGGGAATTATTACATCTTGTTAATTTACATTATAAGAAATACAACCATAGTGTTGCCAAAAAGATCCAGTCAAGATATACAGGCATGCATGGAAGGTTTTCTAGATGAATTTCTTCAGTGGAATTGCAAGAACTGCAACTTGGTGAAAATTGTCTTTTGGATATTCCTTGTTTCTTTACAGGATTGCACCTACCTGAATATTGCTTGGAAACAAGTCTATGTTTTAAAATACTATGTTTCCCCAAAAATAAGACCCGGTCTTATTTTCTTTTGTGCTCCAAAATAAGCACCAGGTCTTATTTTCAGGGGATGATTTACCTGCTTATCTTAGGACCACTACAGCCAGGCCTCCCATACCCTGACACCCGCCCAAATTCTTCTGTGGCCACTCATGGACAGACACCATGTAGCTCATAGTGCCAGTGCTGCAGCTGACAGCAGAAGGCTGCATGGTGTGTTGTGCATTAGCAGTCGCCACCAGCACACACCATGTGGCAACCTGTTGCGAGTGGCAGCACCGACATGATGTGCCATGCGGCATCCTGTCACAAGCAGCAGCATTAGTGCAATGAGTAGCAACCTTGACAGCTTCACTTGGCTGACCTAGCTGTTAAGAGTGCATTTTTCCAACTTCTGGTTTCTTTTATGCAGGCAAGTTGTCTCCGCTATTTGTGCATCCAGGAGTTAGAGCATAGTTTTATTATTTGCCAATAAAACTTTTTTTTACAGAATTATATTAATCTCCTTAGAATAGAATAACAAAGGGACAGGAAACCCTATACCAATGATGGCTAACCTTTTTTGGATCGTGTGCCAAAAGCGGGGGAAGCTCAGAGGGGTTGTGCGCAGGCATGCCACACACTAATGCTATGCATGTGACCCCAGGAGCCTAGGGAGGGCGAAAACAGCCTCCCTTGCCCCTAGGAGGCTTCATATGTTTCCCTGAATCCTCCAGAGGGCAAAAAACGGCCCAACGTACAAACCGGAAGTCCCTTTCCGAACTTCCAGTTTGCTTCAGGGAAGCCTCCGCAGGGTGAAAAAAGGGCCAAAAAAGGAGGCCAAAGTCAGTTGGCCAGCGGACACATGTGCGCTGGAGCTGACAGGGCAACACCTGGCGTGCCCTAACAAATGGCTCCACGTGCTACCTGTGACACACATACCACAGGTTCGCCATCACAGCCCTATACCATTCCAGACAAATGGTTGTCCAATCTCTTCTTTAAAACTTCCAGTGTTGGAGCATTCACAACTTCTGGAGGTAAGTTCTTCCACTGAATAATTGTTCTGTCAGGAAATTTCTCCTTAGTTCTAGGTTGCTTCTCTCTTTGATTAGTTCCCATCCATTGCTTCTTGTCTTGCCCTCAGATGCTTTGGAGAACAGATTGACCCACTCTTCTATGTGGCAACCCCTGAAATACTGGAAAACTAGAGTCATGTCACCCCAAGTTATTTTCATTAAACTAGATATACCCAATTACAGCAACCGTTCTTTACGTTTTAGCCTCCAGTCCTATAATCATCTTTGTTGCTCTTCTCTGCACTCTTTTTAGAGTCTCAACATCTTTTTTTTTTTACATTGTGGTGCCCAAAATTGGATGCAGTATTCCAAGTGTGGAATTACCAAGGTATTATAAAGTGGTATTAACACTTCAAATGATCATGATCCCTCTGTTAACACAGCTTAGAACTGTGTTGGCAGCTGCAGCACACTGCTGGCTCATATTTAAATGATTGTCCACTAGGACTCCAAGATCCCTCTTAATTACTACTATTGAGCGAGGTGCCACATACACTGTACTTGTGCATTTTGTTTTTCTTGCCTAAATGTAGAACCTTACTTTTTTCACCATTGAATTTCATTGTGTTAGATTTCATCCAATGTTCAAGTTTGTCAAGATCCTTCTGTATCTTAAGCCTATCTTCCAGTGTTGGCTATTCCTGCCAGCTTGGTATCATCTCCAAATTTGACGAGTTCCCCATCTATCCCCTTGTCCAAATCATTGATGAAGATGTTGAAGACTACTGGGTATAAAACAGAGCCTCGGGGTATCCCACTGTATATTTCTCTCTATGTAGATGCATTTCCATTGAGGACTGCACGCTGAGTGTGGTTGGTCAGCCAATTACGAATCCGATGGTAATGCTGTCTAACCCACATTTATCTATCTTATCAAGTAGTAGATTATGGTCTACTTTCTCAAATGCCTTACTGAAGTCCAAGTAAATTTATATCCACAGCATTTCTCTGGCCCACTAATTTTGTTACTTTGTCAAAGAATGCAATAAGATTTGTCTGGCATGATTTATTTTTTTTGACAAACCCATGTTGGCTTTTGGTTATTGTTTTATTTGGCTTTAGGTGAATTTGTTGCTTGATTATCTTTTCTGGAATCTTCCCAGGTATTGAGGTCAGGCTGATTGGTCTGCAGTTTCCTGGATCTATTTTTACCCCTTTTTTGAAGATGGGAACTACATCAGCTCTTTTCCAGTCCTCTGGCAGTTCCCTGATGCTCCAGGATCTTTGAAAAATATAGTTGAGTGGTTCTGAGATCACGTCTGCCAGTTCCTTCAGAACCTTGGGGTTTAACCCATCTGGTCCTGGTGATTTGAACTTGTCTAGGGTGGACAGATGCTCACTTTTCATTTTCTTCTCTATTTTAACGTGTTCCTAATCTGTTTTTTACTGTGCTGTTTTTGACAGGTTGGATTGTTTTTTCCTTTTGTGTAAAGTCAGATGCAAAAAATGAGTTAAATAGTTCTGCTTCCTCCCTGTTGCTTGTCACCTTCTTGCCACTTTCTCCCACCAATGAACCAATCATTTCATTGACTTTTTTCTTGCTTTTAAATTGTTGAAAAAAGCTTTTTTGTTATTTTTGACTTTTGTTGCAAGCCTTAATTCATTTTGAGCCTTAGCTTTCCTCACTTCATCTTTGCAGGCTTGGGCTATTTGCTGATATTCTGCCCTAGTTATGTGCCCCTTTCCCCACTTTTTATACTTTTCCTTATCCAATGTTAACATTCAAATTACCCATTTATAGTGTAATAACTTGTTTTAATAGAAGATTCACCAATAGAGTATTAATTAGGTTTAATGTTAAAGAAAAAAGTATGTCATCACCAAGATTTGTGTCATTGTTGTATTGATGTGAATCACATAAATTCATGCAGAGGTATTATTGTAAAAATATTATTGTAAAACTTAACTATCTTGGTTTACAGTTTATTAGGATTTGTATGCCGCCCACTCTCGAGACTCGGGGCAGCTTATAGATAAAGGCAGGAAGGGGGAACATATAAAAATTAAAAAGAACAGACATTAAAATTTCACAACATTCATATAGAGCCGAGGTGGCACAGTGGTTTAATGCAGCACTGCAGGCTACTTCAGCTGACTGCAGTTCTGCAGTTCGGCTGTTCAAATCTCACTGGCTCAGGGTTGACTCAGCCTTCCATCCTTCCGATGTGGGTAAAATGAGGACCCGGATTGTTGTTGGGGGCAATATGCTGAATCTGTAAACCGCTTAGAGAGGGCTGAAAGCCCTATGAAGCGGTATATAAGTCTAACTGCTATGTAGCTTAGAATGGGGCTGGATAAATCAACAGCCCCAGGCCTGCCGGAACAGCCAGGTCTTAATCGCCTTGCGGAAGGCCGGAAGAGTAGTAAGGGTCCGGATCTCCACGGGGAGATCATTCCATAGGGCTGGAGCAGCTACAGAGAAGGCCCTCCCCCGGGGAGTCGCCAGCCGACATTGACCGGCAGATGGAATCCGGAGGAGGCCTAGTCTGTGTGATCTTATAGGTCTCTGGGAGGTAAATGGCAGGAGGCGGTCTCTCAGGTAGCCAGGTCCTAAACCATGTAGGGCTTTAAAAGTAACGACTAGCACCTTGAAATGTGTCCGGAGACCAATGGGAAGCCAGTGCAGCTCGCGGAGGATAGGTGTAACGCGGGTGTACCTAGGTACACCCACTATTGCTCATGCGGCTGCATTCTGGACTAACTGAAGTCTTCGAACACTCTTCAAGGGCAGCCCCATGTAGAGCGCGTTACAGTAATCCAGTCTTGAGGTGACGAGGGCGTGAGTGACCATCCGAAGGGCCTCCTGGTCCATATAGGGTCGCAACTGGTGCACCAGGCGAACCTGGACAAAGGCCCCCTGGTCACAACCGACAAGTGATGTTCTAACATCAGCTGCGGATCCAGGGTTAGGGTTATTTGCGAACCCTCTCTGAGGGGCGTATAGTTTCGCCCCCCAGGCTAAGAGATGGAATAGCTGGACCATCCTTGGGAGGGAGCATCAATAGCCACTCAGTCTTGTCAGGATTTAGTGCAAGCTTGTTCGCTCCCATCCAGACCCTGACAGCCTCCAGGCACTGGCACATCACTTCTACCGGTTAGACTACATTGGATGTAATGGATCTGCCAGATATTGCTGGAGAATATTTGAAGGAAATTTCATTTACAGATAGCCCTCATTTACTGACTGTAGTTACAATAGTGATAAAAAGTAACTTTGTGACCAATCCTCGCATTTATGACCTTTGTAGGTCTCTAAAGCAAAGGAAAGCTGAAGTAAGTTCATAGATACAATTAAGGATTCCTTTATACATTACTAAGTGTTGAATCCTACTGTGCTTACTAAATGAGAACCACAGGTAGACTTCATTTACGACCACTCTTGGGACCAGCAACTTAAGTCACTAAGCAAAGTGGTTACTAAGTGGGAAATTATATGTGACTGCTTTCCAGCTTGAAATTGATGAAAGCTGACTTGGGTGACTTTGAGCCTAACCTACCTCACAGGGCTATTGCCACAAGTGTCAAACTTGTGGCATCATATTGCCATCACATGATGTATTGTGACTTTTTCCCCTTCACAAAGCTGGGGTGGGTGTGGCCTGTGCATGATTCTCTCTCTCCCTCTCACCCCCTCCCTCTCAACAAATCAATACTTGTTACAAAGTTTTCTACTTACTGTATTTTTCGGAGTATAAGACGCACCTTTTCCCCTCAAAAGAGGCTGAAAATCTGTGTGCGTCTTATACTCTGAATACAGCATTTTTTGCCTCCAGAAACCATGCCCCCTTCATCAACATGGCTGTGTATAGCCTTTAGGAGGCTTCCAGAGTGCTCCTGGGGGCTGGGGAGGGCAGAAATGAGCGAAATGAGCGAAAAACAGGACACTTTTGGGAGGTCTACAGACTGCAATTTTTTTAAAAAATTGGCCTCTTCAAAATCTTAGTGCATCTTATACTCCGGTGCGTCTTATACTCCGAAAAATACAGTACTTTACTTCACTATTACTATTATTAGGCAAATAAGTCACCTCCGTTATGCATGTAATTTTACCTTTACTTCATGATGACCCAGCAATATCCCATAAGTTAAAAAGTGTCTAAAGAGAGCTCAGAGGGTGGATAGTATGACAAGTAGTCTTCAACTTACAATCATTTAGTGACCAAAGTTACAATGGCACTGAAAAAAGTGACATGATCATTTTTCACTTGCAACCATTACAGGATCCCCATGCCAACTAAAAACACAAGACTACAGTAGCTTTAGTTTGTCCACATAGTTATTTAATGGAGGAAAGACTAGCATTCCTCAGACTATGATAGTCCAAACAGACACGAGGAAGCACATAAAGCCTTAGTGCAATCAGTGTAAAAAGATAATGTACAATGCACTTTGACTCTCTACTCCAAATCTAAAGCAAGCAGTTTAGAATATAGAAAAGCCTAATAGTTCCTAGATTTGCATTTAGCCTCTTCTTTTGAAGGAACTTTCACGAAGGAAGATGGAAGATCTCCAAGGGAGGATATAATGGAAATTCCATTCAACAATTTCAATATTCTCTTCTAACATGGTAGAGGTGGGTAGTTGCTTGAAGTGTTTCACAAATTGTTCCATTAAGGGATGCAGAAACATACAATGCAGAGAACTTACTGGGGAACAGATTTTGAACAATAACAACCAAAGACTTTACAGTACATCTTAAGAAGTAATAGGTACTGGGGGGAGGGGGGACGATCTTGAAATGACCAAATAAAAGAAGAGATATGGAGACAACATGCCCCAATTCCTATTGTACAAAATAAGATTGATAACTCTAAGTCTTATCCAAACTGCCAGGCAAGGAGCTACATTATAAAAGTCAGGGAAAGATCTAAGTGATACACTTGAGCATCATTCAATCAAAAAAACTCCCTTCTGCCTGGCAATGAAAAGTACAGTATCTGAGAAAAGAGACAAAAACACTGGCAATCAGGGTTGCCAGCCATCAAGATGCAATCAAAGGTACTGATATAATTACCATAGCCATGGGGTGCTGGGGTGAAGGAAGCATATACAAAACTAATTGTTTCAAACTGAAAATATAAACTCTAATGATACCAGGTTGTATCCATTTTCTTGCAGAAAACACTATATTGGTCATTTTTACAGCAACAATGAGGTTGTTTCCCATTCACAGTATAATGTTGGAAATTGGGGCGTCCATCTGGGTGCTGAGTGACTCCATTAAATAGATAATACATTAACTTCCATGAGAAATGGAATCTATCCAAAGGTGCATGAAAAGAGTACATTTTGTTTGTTGATACACTGAACAAGCTGAACAAAATGTTATGTTGCACAATGCAGCCAATAGTTAACATGTATGCCAAACAGATGCAGACATACAACCATAATCATACATTGTAACATATTATATAGAAACATGTAGCTCCAGGATCCAGTCAGGAAAACCATTCTCTCCCCGCCCCCCCAACACAACAAAATAAACTAATCTGAAATGGGACTATCCTGAATTTATTGAGCTAGATATTATTTGATGAGTTGCAAAGATCTTCATTGTCAATTTTGAGGATGACAAAATAATCAAATCCAATTCACATCTGAGAGTCTGGTACTGATCATACTTTCTTTTTGAGCAAAACTTCATACATCAATGCGGAACTGGGAAGGATAAACAATAAATACTGCAAGGCTTGAATTCTATGGCATACCCCATAGCTATCAAAGTTGAGACTAAGACTCTGTAGTGTAGGATTTCCATCCTTGGAGAGCAACTGCCAGTGGGAACTGAAGTAGCGACCCTGGAGATTATATGCTAAAAATCAAAGATGATGTTTAGGAGTATTTATTAAGGTTTTTTATAAAAATAAAAGGATAGGCAGCAATTTTGAGAAATGTTGTTGCCTCATGTTGCACATTAGCTTATAGCAACTGTAATGCTAGAGAAGGGCAATTTAATTCCAACTATGGGTTTTATTTGCAGCAGAGACACTGCTACTGACTAGCATGATTGGCACTCTCATGCAGTGTTTTGGATTTTGACTTTCCCCATAGCATTAGTTGTACTCTAGAAAAAAAATACTTCTGTGATGAGCAGAAGATCTTCCATCATGTTCTGAACCCCAAGAGACACCAATGGTCCTGATCAGATGTAGCAGTGGAGAGCAATAACTCCTTTTAATGTAGTCAGCCACATAGGCAGCTGTGTTATATTCAGCGATGTTCATCTGCTGCTTGGAGATTTGGGAGGCGTCTGCTAAGAAAACGGAAGCAAGGTCTCATTTATCATCTAGCATATACAGTAGAAAATAGGTCATCTTTTCACAAAGAAAAATCTGATATTAGCCGTTATAGGCTTGGAAATTCCATTCTAAATAATAACTTTGTTGTGAATTTTAAAAAAAATATGAAAAGTATGTTCTCCTTTATCAATAAGGGCTGTAAGACACTTTGCACTAAATTTTTATGCGGAACCTCAACTACCAGTGATTTCAAGACCAAATGCCAGAAAAAAAACTGGTACCTCTTTTAATGCAACAGCTTTTTGGTCAGATGCATAGAGGCTGATGTTTGCCATATGTTTTTTACTGATTTCAACAAAGCCAGAATATTAGCAATATTTCTGGCTTATAAGCATCTCAAGACAATAGAATACAAGCTTTCTACTCAAGAATGTTACCTACTGTAACTAAAGATCAAGAGCCTCACACAATCTGATCCGCAGTTCAGGATGTGTTTGACGTTCTTCAGAGATCCCACTGACTGGTCTCCAACCATGGGATCCAGATAAGTGGGTGGATCTTAACAGATTAAACCTGTTGATCAGGTGGCAAGTCATCAAAAGTCACAACTTTAGCACTGAAAAGAATTAAGTCTTGTGCAATTATGGTTGCAGTCTCTTTCAGTAGAGATCTGTTCTCTTGCTTGGTAGGGCAAAGACCATGCCTTGGCAACGGGAGACTGCCCCAGATGTTGGCTCTGAAGACTTTGAAATTATGTATGAGGTTCTTCTCTGTTGGATCAAATGGCCTAGAGGGATTAAAGGGTAATCTGATATTGATAGCACAGATCTCAGTGTAATATCCTTAATAAGGCTGCAAATGAGTACCAAGTCCAAGGGAGTGTTTCCTAACAGACTGAAGTATCTTGTTGAACATTTATTGCAATCTAGTCTAAAAATCCCATTATGCACACTACACCAGATAAGTTGGATATCTCTGTTCTCTGCAAGCAGGTGTCAATACTGAACTTCCATTTTTAAAAGTAATATACTGGTATATTACATCTTAGTTGTTACATCTTAAATAAAATCACAAATATGTCCATACATGTAATTCCAAATAGCAATAGCACTTAGACTAATATTACAGTGATTTACAGCCCTCTCTAAGCGGTTTACAAAGTCAGCCTATTGCCCCCAACAATTTGGGTCCTCATTTTACCCACCTCGGAAGGATGGAAGGCTGAGTCAGCCTTGAGCATGGTGGGATTTGAACTGTCAAATTGCAGTCAGCTGGCAGTCAGCAGAAATAGCCTGTTGTACTGCACTCTAACCATTGAGCCATCATGGCTCCTAGAAAAACTTGAACATTTTAAAGCCTACAACATTTACTGATTAATATGCTAAGTCAAACCTTGACTGATTCAAGGAACTGACCCCCACCCAACAAGTGACTACATGGTAATATTTGCAAGCAATTCTCATTTAATTTGTCTCCTTCACTACTGGAGACAAGAATTATAACAGTTATGTTGGATAGATAATAGGTCTATTAACCCATGTAGTGTGACTATAGCATTATTATTTTTCCTTATTATTTCCTTTCCTTTTTATTGGTGGTGATATTATTATTGTTATTATTTTGCTTTGCATGTACGCTGGATTCTTCTGTACCAGAGACAAATTCCTTGTGTATCTAATCAGTTTTGGCCAAATAAAGCATTCAATTCAATTCAATTCTGACAAATAAGATTATAGCAATAAAGAATGTCTTAATGATGAAGTGAAAAAAAATGCTATGGAGCAGAGCTGCAAATCCAAAGATGATTTGGATTTCAAGAAGAAAGCTGTTTTAGAGTATGCACAGGTATAAATGTGTCATTTGCAAGTCTTTGATTCAAACATAAGTTTTTCAGGATTAAGGGATACCCATGAAGAATTCTTGGGGGAAATTACAGCTTCTTTAAGCAGTAACAGACACATGTTAAATATGCACTTAAGTGCACTCTGAAGCACCTTTTAGTTTTTAATTCAGAATTACTACATACTTTTATTTGGGAGATATAGGGCACAGAGTACCTTGTATTCTAAGGTATATTGATTAAGCATTTTAATGTACCGTACTTCTTCCATACTCCTAGCTCCCAACTATGATGTTATATGCCTTTTGTTTTAATAACAACTATAATCACAGGCAATTTCATCTGTTCATCTATAAACACTTACCTTTTGGGAAATGTCATCAAATTTTGCTAGTTCATATTTGTATTACTAATTGAAAGCATTAAATGCTTGGCTCCTCCCCCATTACCATTTTCATTTCTAAATGGCAAGACACAGAGACTAAAAGGTACTAGTATTGTTTCATTCTCCAGATCTACAACAGGGTACAGATCTTGTTGCTAGCAACAGGTGTAAGAATAACCATTACTGATATGGACTACTTCAGACTCAAAGATAAAATGGTGCTCTGGAGAATGAATATATCATGTTTCTTCTGTGAGTTGTAGTTCTGTTCTATGTTTGTTCAGTCATCTGTTCTAAAATCACCTTCATTGCCATTGAATATAAAGTGATTTTTAAAACCTTAATAACATTTTTTAAATTTTTATCTCCAACCCTAGCAACCCATCTCCCAAACACACAAATAAATGCATAGCTTAATAGCTACTTTCCTAGAAGGGCTCCTTTTACACATGTTCATTGTTCCAGCATTTTTCTTATCACTTTCTCCTCAAACTTAATTAATTGTGTTCAGAGAATTTCAAAGCTTTGAAGATTTACAATTGGAACCAGGATCCAAAGAAGATAAATAAGATAAAATATAGTGTCTGGAACTATTTCTTAAACCTTTATGTTGCTTCAACCATAGCAAATTCTATGTACCATACACTCCAATTCAACAAACAGAATTTTAAAAAAACATTTAACACAATATAACAGAAATCTATTTCAAGTCTTTCTGTGCTAAGAAATAATCATATCAACTTGGTGAATCATTCATAGTACAAGGAGGAACCAAAATCAAGTACTAAAGTCTTCCTGGGAAAGCCAAGTTTCAATAGGATTAGCACTGATCTAATTCTGCAGGGAAGATCGTTCCACAGAAAGGCAGCAAGAGAAAATGGGCCACCTTCATGATGGTTGATAGTAACTCTCATTTAGACTGTGAACTCCCAAGGGAATCCTACCTTCCAGATCTTACTAGACAATCAGGTAGTCCTGGGAGCTGTTAGTCCCAAAAGGTTTAGTATAAGAATCATTATAAAATAGTAATTAGGAAGACAAGAGAAATTTTTCCCTCCAAACTGAGTTGCATGTTATTAAGTTGGAGTCAACTCTTAATGACCATATAGACAGACCTTTTCCATGGTATTCTGCCCTTCAATAAAATAACAGATAAGATCATTACCTTTTTCAATTTGGGGAGTTTAGGGAGATTTGAGACAGAGAGCAGTCCAACATTTATTAAACTGAGAAGCTCCAAGTTCACAAACTCTTCTGTGAGTCCCACAATTTCACCACAATTTGATCTGCAGTTATCAAGAACAAGCTCTTTGACCTGAAATACATACACACAATGAAGTTATTATTTCTTTTGTTGTATTTTTATAACTTTCAATATTAGGAATTCTGTGGATGATTCATAATCAATTAAAGCATTATAAACAGTAAAATAATGGAATGCAAAGCAACATATAAAACAATGTAATAGATGTGAGCATACCAAGAGCACCACCAATGGCAATAAATAATAAAGAGGATGTCTTAGCTATGGAAGTCAGCTGAGTGACTTTGGGCCAGTCACTCTCTCTCAGCTCAACCTACCTCACAAGGTTATTGTTGTGGGGAAAGTATGAGAAGTGTGTTGAATATGTCTGTTACATGTAAAAATAATAAAGGCGGATACAAATAAAATTTAAAAATACCATAATGAAGCAACACACAAACTTCACTGTGTTCCACAGCCAGGACACCTTTTTTTTTGGCAATCATCCAACTTCACTATATGGAGGCACCCTAAGGAAGTCCTTGGGTGAAGGTGTTGGAATTCTGGTAAGTAAATACAGGACATGCTCTTTCGGATACGGTGCCCCAAACACCATCTAGATTTTTATGTATATTAATATCAGCATTTTCAATTAGACCTGAGAGGACAGTATAGATGGCAAAGTAATAGTAAATGTAAATGCAAAAGTCAATTAGTAATCTCTGTATCGTGTTATAATACAGTAATACAAACAGGAGGTTTCTAGAGCATGAATAACTACTGAAAAGCTATTTGTGTCCAATTATATCATAGTGGCTTTATCAGCCAAAGATGATAAAAAGTGCTATGAGCATCCCTTGAGCCTCTAGTGAAAATGATGGGTCCAAACATTTCTATTTCTTAGAGCAGAACTGACAATCTACAATCCTTGAGCTTCCCTTTTTAGCTCCTGAGTTGCCTTGAGTATAACTGCTGAAATCTCATCTTTGACAGAAAAACAGACAATAACCCTAAAATTACTTAAGTCAGGGCTCCCCCAATCCCCAGTCTTCAGCCTGAACCCAGGTCACGGCCTGTTGGGAAGTGGGCTGTGCAAGCAGTGGGCATGCAAAGCTCCATTTGTGCTTGTGGAAGGTGCACACACAAAACCACCCCTTTCTTCCCCCCTCCCCCATTGCTGCTGCCACTTCTGGGAGCTGGGGAGGGCTGATTTAAATCAAACACATTAATAAAAATATGCTCAATCATATCATACTAGTAAGTATTACTGTACTTTGTCACCTCTACTATCAATCCATTCCAAGCTAAATTCAAGTGTTGATATTAACATATAAAGAACTGAATGCTTAAAACAGTTTATCTGAAAGGGTGTCTCCTATTTTGCCTACCAGGAGAGCGAGCCTCAAAAATCTTCTACATGACCCAGAAAAATGTAAATCAGTCCCACCCATCAGTATAGTCCTCAAGCTTCTCCAAAATATTAAATATAATCCTTAGCCACCAAAGTTTTCCCTCCTTACTTAATAGGAAAACAAAATAAATGAACACCATTTAATTGGACAACTATTCAGTGAGAATTTTAAATATCCTAATGACAGAGAGTTTTGGAGCTAGAGCATCAGGTAAATGAAACTGACGATTACCTATTAAATTATCTAAAGCAGTTTCTTTCTTTGAGATCACATCTCAATATAAGATGTGCAACAAAGATAAGCAATAGACATTATAAGAATAATTTGCAACAGGCTCTATCAGTCCATTTTGACTCCTCTCTAAAAAGATGGCTAAGGGCATTTCTTCATCGGTTTGGTTAGCATGGTGATGTGGAACCTTTGGGCATTTTAGATTTAACAGCAGTATTATAGTAAGACACTAATTTCTATAAAAGTATGCATAAGCTATATTACAATGTTTGTGTTACATGAAACATATAAGAGAGTTTGTGTTGATGACTGAATATAGCAATGAAAGCTTTGATAATTATGCTTATAAATTCAGAGAATCAACACATTACTTTTCATTCAATGGAAAAGTCCCTGAAAGCTAAGACTGAATAGGCCTTTGCTTCTTACTAAAGATCAGCAGGAAATGTAGAAGAAGGAAAAAGCATGAGACAAGAATAGCAAGTCCTGTGAGAAAAGAACCTAAACATACTGATATTAGAACACTTGTAGTTCTGGTTATAGTTTTGGTTTGGGGATAAGCATTATCCTGCCAAAATAAGCTGAGACAAAATCTTCAGGAAAAGACAGAAGAACCCACTGTGTTAGCAATAAGGAAATCTTACCACCTGCACTACTATTACTGTAAGAAAACAATCTGCTCTAACAAAACCTTGTAAAAATAAGCCAGGATGTAGATTGATTAGAATTATATAATTTGTTTGTGAAAGTTAGAAATTTGATGAAGATAATGAAGGATGGAAATCTGACTTTAGGCAGAATTTGAAGCTTTTCCAATCCACTCTTTGTCCCACTCCAATAACTGTGTAATAGCATCAATGTTAATGCAGATCAACACCTGTATATCTGTGTCTGATTACTAAAATTAATTTATTTTTTTACAATTCTGTCTTTGTGCTTGTTCATATTTCCACTTTCAACAAACATAATTTAAGTTTAAAAAAATATAAATTTGGGGGTTCTCTTTATGGAAAAAAACCTGTCTCTGCTGGCCCTCTATTAATTATTCATTTATTTACCTCAGTGTATCTCCCCAGTAAAAATATTATTATTCATTTTTTATTAGTTTGGGAAATTTGCATTAGCATATCTACCAGTACTTTGAATTAGATAATAATCTGCCCTTCTATAAGCAAGTGATTTCAATTAGGCTTGCGGAGCATGAAAATTAATTGGCTCTACCTGCCTCAAATGTATAAGTTCTATTACATGAGCCTGTGACATCCTCCAGTATATTTTTAGGACTGTATGCAAAATGATAGAACTTCATTTTGCAGCTGATTTTATTGCTGACTCTCATATATGTAAACATCACCACCCCCAAACACAAACTAATGATAATTAATGTAGATTCCACAAGTCTAAGTTTTACTCAAATATTTTCTGTGTTTCACGGATCATTCATTCAAAAACATTTCCCCCAAAATAGAATTAAGCCTGGTGTGGAACTAGGCTTTCAAATACAGTATAGTTAGTTCAGAAATTTAAACACTTTAAATGGATTATACTTTGGATTTCAAAACTAAAATGGATTTAAAAAGGTATAATTATTGGGTTACAATCTTGCACCAAGTTATAATTACACACTGTAAGGTTACAGTACAATTACATCTCTTTATTTAAGAACATCTCTCATTCATCCAATGTATCTTACATTCTATTGAATAATTTTAGGGCTTCTACTTATTTATTACAGAAAACTTAGAAAACTTCAAAGTAAGGAATGGGTAAAAGCTGTTCTTTTTGGAATACATGTAAAATTTATTTCTAGCAACATAAAAATCAGTTCGGTCCAGCAGGCCACTTTCCTTTTATTACAAAGGAGACTGCACTTGAAGTTAAAAGAGAACATGCATAGGCCCAATTTACTAATATGCATATTTATTCATTTATGCACTTTATCTCATGAGCGAGCCACATAAACCACTAAACCATTATTAATACAATTTTTGTTAAAAAAAATCTATAAAACAGTTAAATATTCTGCTGGTATACAAATTAGACATCTAAAAAAAGTAATAAGATAATAAGGAAATTAAGAATATATTAGAGAGATTTGTTCCAGAAAGATCTTCATAAAGCAGTCTAGCCCACAACATTATTATCAAAGTAGAAGCTTCAATTTCATATCAATATTCTTTAATTCCAATAATTTTCCCCATTTTTGGCGAGCAACAACATCTAGCTATGTAATCCTTAACCAATACAATCAACTTCTGCAGCCACAAGATTTAAGTGTGAAAATCACCAAACATCTTCCCATTAAAAGAAGACATACTAAGGATTGTATCTGCTCATGTCAAATTTGGTCCAGTCTCCAGGCCTTCTAGTATTACAGCAGAATGCAGGTCTCTGCAGAGATAATTCTGCAGTAAATTCATAACAAAAAAAAATGGAACAACAAAAGATATCCAAAATTTGTTTGCTACCATTATTTTAAAACATATATTGTTTATATATAATACAGCACTGACTGTCTTTCAACTGTTATCATTATTTTTATTTTAGCAGATAAGAACAGCCAATTCACATTTCTTTTTCTAGTCAAGTAATTTTATGAAATTAAAAGAAGACTCCCTGCATGTTCTGAATAAGCTTACAAACCATCAGAGGCCAAATTCAGTGCTAAGGAAGCAATTAATACAACTACATATTTTTCTGTTAAATCAGATTATACAGTAGACTCTCATAATCAGTTTCCAAATGAGATATTTTCAAAGTTTGCAATATGATAATGCATTTTGAAGTAAATACTCTCATATTTAAAAACCCGCTTTCTAAAGGCCCTAAAAGGAATATAGTAATGGCTGAATTATTAAGAGAACCCTAAGGAACTTTGAAGAATCTTATTTCAAGTTTAAAAGAGAATAATCCCTCTCTATAGGCTCTTTTGAGCAGGCTTGAAACTACCTTGGGCTGACAGATGCATAAGAATGAAGTAACAGAGAGCACGATTTTAAGATACTTGCCAGAAATGGCCACCAATTTTAGCTGGAGAAGCCAAAACTCAGCATATAAATTTAAGACTACT
The DNA here is from genome assembly GCF_009769535.1 of Thamnophis elegans. Classification (NCBI taxonomy): domain Eukaryota; kingdom Metazoa; phylum Chordata; class Lepidosauria; order Squamata; family Natricidae; genus Thamnophis; species Thamnophis elegans. The sequence goes on from NC_045543.1 coordinate 45,326,394, forward strand.
GTATAGAAGTATGTACCTTGTTTATTTTCTGGGATACCATGCTGGTTTTTGTTAATATTTTTAGGCAGACAAATATTTTATTAGGGTACAAGAGATGAGAGACATTGACAACTTATAGTTCCTGCCTTAAAATAAACAAGTGAAATGTTGTACGGTAGGGTTTTTTCCCCGCTTCAGAGTACCGTACATATGAAGATTATTGAAGAATATAAAAAAAAGAAGCAACAGCATGGTTTAAAGTTCAGATATGTCAGGAAACCACAGGCAGATTAAAAAACAGAAAAACTTTTGATTTATCTTCCAACAATGTATGGTAGGATATTTATATTCAATAGGAATCTTTATTTAAAAATAATCTAACTAGACTTCAGAGCACGATCAGACTTTTCTGTCCCAATCGTCCTGCTAAGATACCTATTAAAGACTTTAGTATCGCTTCCTTTATTGCTTTTTCAAAATTAGGATGCAAAACATTTTGTTGTATTTTGCACCACAAAAGCCCTTTTGAGGCCATCCTTGAATGCGTCCGCCACTGGAAACGCATCATCACAAAATCTTTCAAATTCTGCCACGGAGGCCATCAGAGCCTAGAAGTGGCCGAAAAGCACCTTCCCTTTACTATGGGTTAAAAAAAAAGAGAGAAGTTTTTGGCGGGAACACGGTTTGGTGGGGAGAGCGGAATAAAGAGGGCGCGCACGCGGCCGACTCTCTGCAGCTGCGGCCCGTTTAAAGGGGAGGGCGCAAGGCAGGAGCGAAGGCCCGAGAGCGCGGGCGCGCGCAAAGCCACAGGCAAACGGACGCGGCGCCGAAAAAGAGCGCGCGCCCCTTCTTCCACGCGACGGTTGCCCGTTTAAGAGGGGGGGAAACGCGCGCGCCGCGGGCGGCAACACGAAGCGGTTGCTGCGTGCACGCGGGGCACCCTTCGCTCCTCCGCAGCGGCAACCCACGTTCGCGGGACCGACGCAGTAGCGGCGGCAGCGGAAATATGGCGGCCACAGAGTCCCTTCTCGAGTCCGTCAGACGTTCGTTTTGGCCCCGCAGCCGCAACTGCGGCTCTCCCTGGCAGCGTCCGCCCTCAGGTTGCTCTTTCAAGCCCCCCCCCCCTCCGCCCTCCGCGCTTTAAATTTAAAAAACTAGCCCGCTCTCCCCGGGCCGGTGTGCGCGTGTACGGATGGCGAGAGAACAAGCTGTGTCGAAAAGGGAGGACGTCCCCGGCTGTTTCCCATTTTCCCGCCCAGGCTGGCTTACATCCGGCGGAGTCAGGTTTCGTAACTCCAAGTGGATCCGTTTCTTCATCTCCATGACGGCGATGGGACGAACGGGACGGGCCCGAGTTCAGGCCCTGAGCTCACTGTGCCGAGTCAACTCGCAGGGAAGCGGCGGAGGGGGAGTTGCAGGAGGAGGGCGGGAGCGCTCGGCGCCTCCTTCGCTGCGACTGCAGTTAAATTGGCAACGGGGCCCTTAGTTGGAGTGAGCTGCAGCAAAGCGACGGAATGGCCGCCAGGAGGCACAGCGGAGGCGTAGAAGAGGCTGCCCGGAACTTCCTCAGCCAAACCACACCCTTCTCTCCTTGCTGACAGTAGCGGCGTCCCAGCCACTGCGGTCTTTCTCCGGTGGCGCCGTATTTCTACAAGCAATGGTGGTTTTAAACCCTTTTCCGATTAATATTCCCCCTCTGCGCAGGAGATTTATGGAAGTTTTCTCATCCCGAGTTTTTGACTAAACTAACGGAAGAGTTAGGTTCTTCAAAAGGTCCGTAATACAAGCCTAAATGCAACAAATAACGCCAAATGTATCCAGGAGTGCTGTTTCTTTCCTACCTGGAAAATTAAGGATGGCGTTCACATCGGACGTTTCTCTGAATGTGCTGTGTTTATTTTCGACATACGAGCCCTATTTGTGGATGAAATGCAGGGCTGATTTTATACATTGCACAAAGTTCTACTAATAGCCCCAATTATAATTGGTTAGATTAAAAATAAGAATCCTAAACACATCAGAATGTAGCCTAAAATAGGCTGAATAATTGGCAGGAACACATTTTAAAAACCTAGTGACTAGTCCAAGAATGTTTCTCTCCTTTCATATTGGCCATTGCTTTTCTCTTGCAATCCTCATTTGTTTTCCCATAGCTTTGATCTTTTTTTTCCTTACAAGAGATAAAGGGTAGTTACCAATAATATTGATTATGAGTACTAGATTCACTCTATTATTAAAGCAGGAGAAAAGGGGGGGGATGTTCCTATAAGTTTACTGAGATTTGACAGCATAGTTTCCTACCATTTTAAGATAAGATCCAGCTAACAATTATACCAAACATCATGAATTAAAAATAAACCCCCTCAATTATATTCATATTTCATGTACTACAAAATTGGAAATTATTCCTGTTTTTTTTTCATTAAAAGACAAGCATTCGGCAGATTTGTCATTTTAAATCTGACCAGGTAGCAACTTCATAATAGTAATTTATTATTTATTATTCACCAGTTGATTGATGAGTACAAGTGGTTTTCTGTCATACTTGGTAGTCTTGTTATGCCTTCTGGGTTTCTGGAATTTAGAGATCACTGATGGGTAACCCAAGGATGTTTATTTTTAATTTCTTTCTTACTAATTAAATCCCATGTTTATAACTAGACTTCTCATACCTTAAATATTTTGATTGCATAGGCATGAACAGGCATTCTAACCACTCCCTCATTCAGAGTTTGGGTGGTGTACAAATTTAATAATTAAGTGAACATTGTGATCTTATTAATGCAATGATGCAAGGTTCATTGAAATACCATGTTTTCTTCTTCTACCGGATCATTTAAAATGTGCATGTTATTTGTTAATAACAGTGTAACATACACAAATAAGTTAATGGTGTTTTCATCAACATGGAGACCACCGATGCTTTTGGGCAGCTGCAGCTAAATACAGAGTTTGCATTTGCACAGCACAGTAAGCCATAAACTATAATCCTGTTGTGTAAGCTGGCCAATGTAGTACTGTAGGCTTATTAATCAATGAATAATATGAATCCAGAAAATGGAACTGAATAAATCATAATTCAATTAACAATTATGACTCCAAGCATATCTCTTTCTAGTGAATGTCTGACAAGGAAGAGACCCAGACCCAAAAGATAATCCAACAACTGTACTAAAAGTTAAAAGCCAGTTTGAACATTATTTAAAATTACTTATGGAAGGACAATAACCAAGGGCATGTGTATGGGCAAATTGTTTCAAAAGACAAGGCTACCACAATGATACTCTACTTCGGAATGCTGACCATTCCCTTTCTCAATGATTATACAAGGCAGGCAGATTATATTTGGGGGACATGATTCCTAAGAATGTACCTTGTATGAAATAATGAAATAGCAGAAAATATTCACAAAATTGAAAACCAGCTAATTTATCCTTTGGGCTTTTCTGTAGCTTATCATTTTTGAAACAAACTACTAACTGTTAAATGTTTACCTTACAAATTCTACTTTCAGGATGAATATCAATCAAATGTGTCTCCACAGATTTGCAAATTGTGTTCAGATTTACATCTTTAAAAAGCCTATATTATAAAGTAGTTATTAATCACACATCGTGGAGTATTTACAGTACTCCATTTATATGATGTCACAACACTTCTGTTTCAACAGCAGGTGATGCTCGTGTTATATAATTATATGTTCTTGTTATAAAAGGAATGGCTGAATGTTTTGACTGGCTTGTGCCAGCTATATTTTATTAACAATAATTAAATTATTTGCATGACCACAAATAAATTAATAATTTTCTTTTAAAAAAATATTTAAAATATTTGAATGGTCATTCATATATGATAACTCTGGATGGCTAATAACAAATATACAGATAACAAAATTAAAAAAATTAAAAGCCTATCACAGTGATGGCAAACTTTTTTCACCTCGGGTGCCAAATGCACGCACGGGTGTGCTATTGCGCGCACTTGCGTGCCCACTCCCATAATTTAATGCCTCCCACCCCATGGCCCTTACACATGCATGCGTGACACACACACACACATCCGCTGCCACGTGGATGGCTTTCTTGGAGCCTGGGGAAGGCAAAAAACGCCTCCCCTGCCCCACTGGAGGCTGTTTTTTGCCCTCCCCAGGCTCCAGAGGCTTTCTAGGAGCTCTCCTGAACTTCTGATTTGCGCATTGGGCAGTTTTTCTCTGCCCAAAGGAAAAAACTGCCCAATGTGCAAACATTGGACAGTTTTTCTCTGTGAAAAACAGCCAAACGTGCAAACTGGAAGTCCATTCCTGAACTTCTGGTTTGCGTGTTGGGTGGTTTTTTGGCAAAAAAACAGCCAAAAATCAAGGCAGAAAATCAGCTGGCCAGCATGCTGGAGCTGACAGGGCAACACTTTGCTTGCCCTCAGAAATGGCTCTGCGTGCCACCTGTGACACACGTGTCAGGTTCGCCGTCACGGGCCTATCATATCCTCAAGCATTATACAGATAGTCTTTGACTTGCAAACATTCATTTAGTGATTTACTTGACCATTCAAAGTTGCAATAGCACTGAAAAAAATAGATTTATGTCTATTTTTACACTTGTAACCATTGCAGCATCCCCATGGTCACATGATCAAAAATCGGCCTCTTGGCAACTGGTTCATATTTATAACAATTGCAATGTCCTGGGCTCATGTGATCACCTTTTGTGACCTGACAAGCAAAGTCAATGAGGAAGCCATATTCACTTAACAAACAGGTTACTAAACTGCAGTGATTTGCTTAACAACTGTGGCAAGAAAGGTTATAAAATGGGGCAAAGCTCACTTAACAACTTTCTCACTTAGTCACATAAATTTTGCGTTCAATTGTGATTGTAAATCAATTTGTAACCCAACCACAAATCATAAATTATCTAATGCCTGAGGGGAAAGTCCACTTTCTAGCAAGGTAGGATTCCTCTGCACATGGGGGGAGAGGGGGTTGTTCCACAACGTAAGCACAGCTATGGAAAAGCTTTCTAGGTCCCAGCAGAAGGCAACATTTAAGAGGAAACTGGAGTGAGTGCATCCAATGCAACCCAGTGGGGAAAGAGATCCTGAAGATAACCTATAGTTATATAGTATATAGGACTTTAAAGGTGATAACAAGATCTTGAATTGTACCCAGAAAGAAAAAGGAAGTCTGTGCTGCAGCAGTGCAGCATGGGCAAATTACAGAGTACCCAGAACTCTATACCACTGCATTCTGCACTAGTTGAATACAGTTGCTGAATGATCTTCAAAAGCATCGCTATGTAGAATGTGTTGCAGCAGTCCAATGGGGAGTGACCAGGGCATGATTGACCATTCCTGGTTAAATTGAATATAATTGGGACAGAAAGTAAACCTGCACAAAAGCCTTCTGGCCCATAGCTGTGAGTCCAAGAGGACCTCCAAATTATACAGCAATTCTGTATGAAGGAGTGCTATCTCACCCAGAGTTAGATAGAACTCCAGAAACCCAGAGTCACACTGTCTTGCTAGGGTTGTGTCCTATCTAATTCCTTCCCATTCAGAACCTACAACCTTCAGATACCTGGTTTGCACATAACCTGGCATTACCTGTCTGGCCTGGGGCAGAGAGACGCCATTATAGATTATCAGTCTTTTGGTGATACTCCATCACAAGCCATGGTATGAATAATAGGGACAAAGACTATTATGTCATCATCAGCCAATTGATGATTCAATAGGTTGATGACTTCAAACTAGGGAATGAATTCATCAATTCACATAGATGGTAAACATAAGGGATGAGAGAACTACTATAAAGTAGGATGCTCCACTCTCATCCCCCCAAATCAGTTCAAAATGATATGGCTCTTGATTATATTGAACATTAGCAAGAGGACTAAGATGGATGCATCATCATCATCCTGCAGAGGTTGTTCACAAGCATGTTCAATATTGAACTCAGAAAGGGATCACCTTCTAATCTGCTTGCAAGTTACTTAACAATAGCAATAGTGCTTAGACTTATGAACCATTTCACAGTGCTTTACAGCCCTCTAAGTGGTTTACAGAGTCAGCCTATTGCCCCCAATATTCTGAGTCCTCATTTTGCCCACCTCGGAAGGATGGAAGGTTAAGTCAACCTTGAGCATGGTGAGATTCAAACTGCGCAGTACTGCATTTCACCTCCTGGAAAATCTTAACCAACTGAGAAATGCACAGGTCGAGAATAGAGATGACCCAGCTCACAGTCAGTCACTCACTGTTGCAGGACAAATGCATAAAATAATCTTAGGTGTCCGGCTTCTCTTATGAGAATCAGATGATCTAAAAAGAGCATGTATGTTTATTCATATGTGATTAGAAGAACTCAGAATGTTCAGGTCCCATTTCAGTTATTTCTCTTTAATTATCACTATCAGTTGACCTGGAAAATCTTCATTAAACTTACAAATTGAGAAAATGATGCATATGAGTTGGTAGCTGCTGCATCTAATTAGAAGTTTCTTACCATAGTCTGTAAATATCCTTCAAGACTGGCTGTGTTTGCATAACATACTGAACCACAATATGTTATGTGTGGTTACATGTGTTTTGATTTCAGTCAATGTATAATGTAAATTTAGGATAAGTAAGCCAGGATTAAATTAGCCACAAGTATTGTATAAATTGCTATTATTGAAGAAATGAATAGAATAATCATGTTTTTGCACAATTTGGCCTTGTTCATAAACTAGGAAACATTATCTAATTTAGCCTGTCATTTTCAATATTTTGCTGGGTCATACTTATAATGTACTTATCAGTTTTCAACAGACTTTAAGAACTCACCAGTTGTTGCTTACATTTTCAAAAGAGTTTTGTGCAGATTATTTGGAAAGCTTTAGGTAGTATAGCGTATATCTTTCTGCTGTTTCAATGTTGAATTTATATTTTTAATTTTAAGAAGTACCAATGGGATATATATAATATATAAAAATTGTTTACTTTCTGGGTTCCTTTAACAACACTGGAGCAAAAACTTATCACAATTTAGTTTGTATGAATTTAGCTGCAAATAGTTTAACATTTTAAAACTTGATAAATTTAGCATAATAGGAAGTTGTCCTAGCATTGACTAAGAAAGATTTAAACCCGCTGAATAGTTAATGGGTGGCTGGGTTCACACAAAATGTATACCTCAATTATCCATATGTCTGTTCTGCAAACCTCAAAATATTTAGGATTAGGGATTAGATCATTCTGGCACTCAAATAATCAGGTTATTATTAGTCAAAGTACTTTCATTAGATGTGAAATTATTGCAAATCCTAAATCCAGATAGGTTAGCAACCTTAGCCTGCCCAGTCTAGTCGCCAAGAAAATGAGATGAAGGTGCAGAATCTGAAAATTCAAAGTATATCATTACCAGAGTTTTTACCAACACTAACCAGCCTAAGAAGATATTTCCCAACAAAAGGATTGCAGCACTCATACTACATTCACTGCAACTTACCTAAATAATGAAAAAGGAACATTCACATAATGAAGGCTTTCTAGCATTGTGTTTCAAGGGCTCTTGGAATACTTAGAAGGGTTGGAGGAAATAGGTAGGAATTCTTGTTCTCCAATATGGCATCCCTTAACCTACTTAATGTGATGGTATATTGAGCCACAACCTAGCAAACAAATTTATCCTAAGGCATTGTCTGGATCTTTCACGAGAAATGATGTGGAACTGGAATGAAGATTTCTCATTCAAATGACACTTTCAGGTAAAAAGACTATAATGTAGCTTAATAATTGCATTTTCCCTAAATGTTTTCTAAAGCTACTGTTTTAATAGTTAATGTCTGGCTATTAGAGCAAACCATGGCTTATTAAACATATCCCAGCTGGGTTCATATACCATACATAAACAGCAGTTTAATATGCTGTTTATAAACAGTTGCTGTATTTATTTTATATCTATATTATGATCACAATGACTTGGTTCTCATATTGTGTCAAACCCTAATATGTTTTATGTGGCTAGACCAAGAATAAATCTTACCGTGATGCGTGTAGGGAGAAATTGTATGTGAGAGATTCTAAATGAAAATCAAGTATCTGATTTGAAGCATATATCCCATATCTGCCATGTATATGGTTTTTTTAAAATAGTTATTTGTCTTTTTCCTTAACTAATTTGCTTTTCTGTGAAATCCATTTTGGATTACAATTTTACAACAATGTCCATAGCACTTTTCTCAAAATAAGACTGCAAAATGTATTTAACTGCCCTCAAAGTTTGGAGATTCCTATGGGATGAGTTCCTTCACTCCCAAGGCAACCTTTTCCTTTTTTCAAAAACAATACTAAATTTATAATTTCATAGAGAAAAAAATAAGAAAATACTGTGTAAATAATTTCTTTATAATGGGGAAATATTATTGCTGAGCTTCACAGAAATGTTTATTTTATCAGAAACAGTGATAGATTTCTTTTCTTACCTTAAATAACTTGAAAAGTTATGAAATCCTAGCCTCCCAGCTGATATGTTTATAAAAGTTTATAGCAACAACAACAACAAAAAAAAAGGTCAGTGTTATACTCTAACGTTCCAAAGGTAATGTAACAGTATGGTGTTTAAATCACTTAGGCAACTCAAAACAAAACACAACAGTTCAGCCTTTTGATGTACAGTATGACCAAAATGAAGTACTTAAGTTGAATGACTCAACTCCAGGAGCTACCCATTAAAGAACTATTGTAGTGTTAGCAGCAGATATTTCTTGAATTTCCGTAACATTGGCACATAACATTTTAATATCAGTTAAAATGATAAACATAGTTTATGGCTTGGAAGAAAATTTTGAGTTCTCCATCCCATCTGTCTGATATGATTAACCAAAGTTTATTAAATAAGCAACCATTGGGATTTTATGCAATGAATTAAACTATAAACTGTTTTCAAATTTTATGTTACTTGATAGCAAGCCTATAAGGCTATGTATAAAAAATAATTTGAAAGACAAAAACTAATTTCTTGTCATAGAGGTTGGTTACAACCAAAATAATATAAAGGCCTTCACTATTTTTGTTTCACTACCTCTATATAAATAAGTACTTTCAGTTTAGAAAAGCACTGAATGCTTCTGATGAAAATTTATGCCATAATAAACTTGTTGATCTTGAAAATGACTGAATACTTTTTTGTTGTTCAAGAAAATGTAATATAGGAAACTGCATCTAGTGCCATAATAGAGTTAAGGATTCCTTCTCAATTAATTGAAGCATGCAGTTTTTGCTATGAGTGCCTTGCCTCTGCATATCACAAAAAGCAGTAGGTGCATTTAGTTCCTTTTACCTCCACCCTTCTTTCTTGTCACTTTTAGTCTGCCCCACCTTTCTAGAGCAGCAAAATAATCTCATTTAAGCCCAAGGGAGGTGTCCAAAGGACAAGGGAAAAAGGAACTCCCAATATTAAAAGGTAATACATATCCAACATTTTACAGAGGTAAATTTCAAGAATATGGTTTTAAGAAGGGGGGGAAAAGAAAGTGGAAATTAGGCAAACTAAGAAATGCCAGTGTTTGTAAGATAACCTGGAGTTACATCACATTTCAGTTATTTGTAGTATTAATGGCAAAGTTTGATGTGAATACACAAACACACACACAGAGTGTACAAAGTTTGATGTGAAAAGCTAAAGGATTTTTTCCATTGCAGAACCTTCTTCAAAATAAATTGCTACACTGTAAATGTGCCAAATGTTTCTATTTATTTATTTAGCATATGTTTTTAGAATTGTACTGATCCCTCCCTACAAAATAAATATACATAAAAAAATCTCAGGAGTACTTTCTCATTTAGATTCTCTTTAAAATCTCTTTTATTGGCATATTCCTAGAGAACAAAAAACATAGGACAAGGGATCTTTAAGCAAAGTGCATGCAAATATATACACAGATACATCTGAACAGATTTTTTTCCAGAGAAGTATTCTTATTGTGCCTAAATTCTGCTTGCAATTTTATCTAATAATCTGTTCTTTTCAAAGCTGTTCGAGGAGGTAATTATTTCTAAATGGTGGGGTGTTTTTTCAGGAATTTCCAAATGTGCTATGTTTTAAATAGGGCACATTTCTTTGATAAAATAATTATTTCGTGCAAGGAAAAAGTGTTTGGAAATTGATATGACAGGCTTTTAGCATCAATATAAACACCTTTGCAACTTGATAAGAAAAAATAGTATTAACATAGCCATGTCCGTGGCAGATAAGATGTGTAGGGCGGGTAGTCTGTTTCTTTTTCCCCCCTGCGTTTTGGAAATTCTTTTTGAACTAAACCATTAGATGCGTTACATGATCCTATGGTGGAGCTCAGCTCCTTTTTCTATATAAATATTAAAATAAACTGTTACAAATGGCAAATTTAGAAAAGGATCATTCATACTCTGAAACGCCACAGCAAGCAGAGGCCACACCTGAAGAGTATGCAGTTGCAGGTAATGCAAATTATTTTGGGGAAAGGGATTGCTTTTTGGGAGACAAGTTTGCATTTTTTCAAGAATTACCTAGTCTATGATCCTTGCCCCTAATAAACCTCTATTCTTATTTTGCTTTCGTTGGGAGGATTTTCTGCAAATATTGTTTGTGTGCATAGGTTTGGCTTGAACCAGGTAAAAGCAGAAGCAAAATGTTAAATATAGCAGAAGGTTATCCACTCTACTTTTGAACAGCTTTAGACTTGGACTGAGATGATGAGTTTGGATCTGGATCTTTAAGCTCACTGGGTGCTCTTAAAAACTCCTCACCTAATTTATCTTGCAAGGTTGCAGATGTAGAATGAGGAAGTACAGGATATAAATATGGATCAAAAGAACACTGATTTGTTCAAACTGCTTCCACATAAAATCTTCCACCTGTCTTCATCCTCAAAAGTCTGGAAAGTAACCCAACCTTGGCAATACTTAACAAATGTATATTTCCCTATAACATTGTTTGCTATAGGGAGGCAAATGAAAAAGACCCAAGGCATTTGCAAAGGAAAATCAGAGACCAAGAGAAATGATGAAGTATATCTACAGTAGAGCTAGCCACCAATTAAGTCAAGGGAACAGATGCAACTTGCAAGCATTTTATTTCAAGTGTCAGGAAAGATGTGCAAATTATTACTTTATTGCCTTAATTTCATTGCCCAGGAAACAAAGAAGCCTTGATCCTTCTGCCTCAGATACCAAAATAATTGTTGGATGCCATGTTCTATCTTAACTTAGGGAAAGGTTGGGTGCTGTTTTATGTTCTGCCTCAGGCAACCAAATGTCTTAGACCCACTGCTAATTCTCCCCACACCCGCCATAAATTGCCATGAATAATAGAAGGAAAAGCAGAGATAAATGTGAAAAGCAGGCAGATAAATACCATGACTATATTAGACTTGTTTTCAGTCCAGGAGTGGGAACATGGGATAATATGGCTGGGAAAACGAATTGGCATGAGAAAATAACGGAAAGAATTAAAAAAAAAAAACTATTTCTGCTAGTTGGATGTCCTCATGCATGTCTATCATAAGTGTCCATTATCTTCACATTAGCCTTACAAAGAAATAAATCCTATTGTTGAACTCTAGCTTGAATTCAGAATATTCATTTCTAAATACACATCACAAATTGTGCAGTCCTTTTTATTTCTGTTGTAATATTGAAAAAGGCATAAGAGCAGATGATATTGCCATAGAATTGCTGGGTTAGGCAACTGTGGTCCTTACTGTGAGAGGACAGTTTGTCAATCCAATCTTTCTGTTTTATGCTCCACTTTGGGGGTGGGGGTGTGTGGGGAGAAATACAGTATTATTTACCCTTTTTTTGCTTCATTGTACCAGTTGGACATTAGTACAAAGCAAAAACTATAGAAAATGATAATGTGTAATGATGAAAGAGTGTTGGTGCAGTAGGTACTAGCTAAATGGTAAACTATAGAGAGAAAAACTCTTTACATTGCAAGATACTTGGTGCTTTTCTCACCATCAAAGGCTGGAGGATAGATTCATTTCATGCATTGGGAGACATCACTTGCTGCTGAAGTGGACATTATGCATAATACTCCACATGTGGATTGAAACAAACATTTGTGACTTGCATGAATCCAAAGCACAGAAAAGCATCAGGTGACAGATGTTAATAAATATGCTGATGCAAGGTTGTTGTTTTTTACGGTAGAGTCTATTTAAGGTAGATACCCTTTTAATACTTATATTTGAATACCATAAATATAAATAAATGAACCTTGAGGTGCCACTAAAAAAACTCACTGCTGCTGCTGATGTGCTTCTATTACAAGTGTGGAGTTAATTTATGTCATGGGTATAGACCACTTGTCCTCTTGATAACCTCATTTTATAATAGCATTATGAACAGATTCTAATGAAGGAGAATCAAGTAGAAATGTCTCAGACTTTGGGGAAACCATTACCTGAGAAAAATGTTAAAAAGTATTTATGATCAAGATGCACCTATCTTACATGTGTCGTGCATCTGTGACAAAGGCAAATGAAATGTAGATTCTGTCACAGCTAGAAAATTAAGTTGTTACCACATGTTATAGCTTTCATATCTTAAATGATTATGAAATATCCAATAATGGCTATATAAAGAGGCTCTTATAGATTTTTTTTTCCTCAAAAGGAAAAAATGGGCTATTTCCCATTGTGATATTGGTCAGGTTGAATGTTACTCAAGTAAATTCTGATAGCACATGGAATCTGACATGCCCAAATCAACAGGCCATACTATAAACTTTCTTAAGGTTGTTCTGTGTATGTTATCTCCAATAACAAAAAATGTGTCTAAGTTCAGAATTCATCATCAAGCAAAGTTCTACCCCATGTTCTCATTTTCTGTTTGGACAAAAGTGTCTGATGTCATTTCTCTAATCTGGACAAGATGTCTCTTTCTTCTCTCATTTGGAGTTGTGATAGGTGGGTCAAAAGTGACATGCAACACAGCAAAATGCACCAGACTTGTTTTTAATGAAATTAATTGTACCCAAGAGTGAAATCCAGCAGGTTCTGACAGGTTTTTTGAGTAGTTCGGAGAACCGGCAAATGCCACCTCTGGCTGGCCCCAGAGTGGGGTGGGAATGGAGATTTTGCAGTATCCTTCCCCTGCAACGCCCACCAAGCTACGCCCACCAAGCCACACCATGCCCACCAAGCCACGCCCACAGAATCGGTAGTAAAAAAAATTGAATTTCACCACTGATTGTACAGCTTGCAGCAGCAGGTTACATTACAATGTAAGTGTAGCTAAATGGATAAACATGAACATAGGCTGACTACAATTATATGAAGATACTATACAGAGAGAATTAAGCTTTAGTATTTTTTAAAGCTTTGGCTGCATAATTGCTTACTGAATTTTGCATACTAAAATAATATTTGAACACACTGGAGTGGTTTTAACAAGGAAGTAAAATAATAACTTTCATTCCGATATTTCTCTGGCTTGTCTCAGCAGATTTTTTTTAATGGAGACAAAAAATGAGCACATATGATAAATCTTTCAGCCATTATGAAAATATTTAATTGGAATAATGTTCACTTTGTGTTCATGTAGCCAATTAAATACTTACGGGTTTTCAAAAAACCTCTCCGCAACTGTCATGCAAAGGCATTCATTGTAGGCATTTAATTTTTTAATCATAAGAACCCAATATATTCAGTACTAGTAGTTGCTGAAATGGTTCTGTCATAGCTTTATTCAGCATCTATACCTGCAATATCGATTTCTCTTAGCATAATTCATGCAACTCTTGTTACCTCTTGCAGATGTTGGCATTTCACACCGTTTGAGAGACCGAGAACTTCTCAGAAAAAGAAGAGCAGAAGCAGAAGAAAAAGACACTGAACAGTGGGTTCTGGGGTAAATTAGGATGGTGATGAAGTGATGTTTATTTTAGAGTTAAAACAATCTGCTGTTTTGTATTTGTTTGTACAAAGCTTTTAAAAGGATGTTTTGTGTCTAAATAATGACACTGACATTACTTTTGCTCTCATAAAAAGCAAATTAGTCACATGAAAGTTAAACCAAAATTGGTAGAATAGATTTCTCTTCTAAGACAAATAAGAATTTTTTTTTTTGCTTTTCCTCATATAGAACTCTCTCCTAGTATACCTCACAAAGCTACCCTTCTTCTTTGCCCATATTTCATTCCAACTCAAATATTAAAGTTTTTGCATATTCCATTGCTAGGTAAGATGACATCCCCCAGGTGTACCCTTGAATCTTTTGCCCATCTCATTCTCACAATGACATGTACGTTTTCACAGAAATGGTTGGAATTTAGGTGACTCTGAAAACGCATGTTTTACTTAATTGCTCAGCAACACCTACTGAATCTGCTCTATGCCCAGGAAACAGAATTATGCAGTTATTACCCTAGGCCCATAAAATAGATTTGCAACATTTAATTTAAAATTTTGCAATATTTAATATTTGGCATCATTCATTTTGCTTCTTATATTGTAGAGATACAAGCAAGGCATTATACTACATACAAAAAAAATCCCCTTTGACCATGGAGCTATTGTTTTGGCTTCTGAAATTTCAGTAGACATACTTTTGTGTCATAAATGGTAAAACCTTGTGTTAGTGTCTGTGTGTTTATGTTTGTGTGTGTATATGTATCTCCACATATCAAAGCATGTTAAGTTGCATCTATATGTAATGTCAGAGTTTTTTGTTTGCCATTGTACAATATCCTTAGAAGATAAAACTTTGACATGGTGTATCAACCAGGTTTTAATTTTTTTCTGCAACTTTTCATTGTTGCTACAGCTATGGTTGCAACCCTTTCCATCCACAGTGCATTTATTAAGTTTATTTCTTGACCTATGCTTACCTAATAACCACATAAAGGAACCCCAGCAAGGAATGGAACTTTTGTGTGAACAATGTGAGATAAGCAGCCATATAAACCCTGAAAGAAAGAAAGAAAGAAAGAAAGGAAGGAAGGAAGGAAGGAAGGAAGGAAGGAAGGAAGGAAGGAAGGAAAGAAAGAAAGAAAGAAATACATTTTTTGGAGAAATTGATTGAAGGTAGAAGTCATAGACACCACCACCTATCCTTTTTGCCCAAGCGTTCCTCTGCTGCCTGGGTATGATTATGGCTTTGAGTTTTGCAGGATGTTGAACCACTGACCAGGAACACATTCAGTTCTCTCTTGAATTGGGGCATCAGCTTGGGTTTGCTCATCTTGAATGGAAAAGGTGCTATATAAATAATCTTAATTATCAAACTGAGAATTTTAATGTGATTCAAGAAGTGAGTTAATGGTTTAGTAAAAAGGCCCTTCGAAGCAATCAGTAGGGTCCTAGAATTTACAAAATGATTCTTATGTGTACATTCACCTAGGGAGCAAAAGAGACACAAGCGAGCACGGAAAGGAAGAGCAACTGGAAGGGCCCGAGGCCGGCGCCAGACTCCACAACCAGAACCACAACCAGAATTGCAGTCAGAGAAAGCCGAGAGTCATGAAACACAAGTGACCACAGTGGAGGAGAAACCTGAAGTCACTCATGGACTCCATGAAGAATACTCTGTCCCTCTGGTGGTAACGGAAGGGTTGTATTCCCAAGAGGAAATAACTCCATCTGTTTTCAGATATGGTAAGTTCTGTAATAGCAGCCTTTGAAAATAAAAGCTCTTTTGGTGAGAAGAGTATTATTTAGCCCAAAGGAAATTTGGTCTGGATGATAAATAAGGTCTCTGAAATAATTTTGGAGAACATCTTCCCTGTCCCTTTCCATGGTTCTTCAGTTGGATCAGATAAAGAGTTTAGTACAAATGTGTCCAACCTTGGCAATTTTAAGACTTGTGGCCTTCAACTCCCAGAATTCCATGCTGGTGGGGAGTTCTGGGAATTAAAGGCCACAAGTCTTAAAGTTGCCAAGGTTGGACACCTCTGTACTAGTAGCTATTTCAATTTTATTACAGAGCAAATAAAGTACAACAGTAGTGGTTCTTTGTGGAATTATTGAACAGTTGGGCCCCTTATATATAATAAGAGGAAAGCTGTTGTATCTGAACTGCAAAGTTCTGATGACCATCAGGGGACGACAAAGAACAGTCAGCTGGTAGTCATCTTTTGCAACCCTTATTTGGTAGCCCTAATTTAGAGTTTTGGCAGGACCGTTAAATTTGAACTTAGCCAGCTTTCTATTTCTCCTATCATTATGTTCTCCTTTATTAATTTTGGCTAAAAGGACAACTGCAACAATATCAGGGCCAAATGATAGATTAACATTTATTTAATTGATTGATTAGTTCATTCATTCTGTTTGCATAGTCGCCCAACTCACTTCAGTGATTCAGGGCAGTTCTTAACAATTAAAACAATATCCTCCCAAAAACCCACATTAATTTAAAAAAAGCCTATAAACTTACAAACTGTCAATAAGACTGGATTTAAAAACAGAAAAATAATCCTAATCAGTGGCAAAATTCACTCAGTGTCCTGCTTTCTGCACAGCCACTGAAGATGCTCTTCTGTACCACTAGATCTCCAAGTATGGTGGCAAAGTCATATTTTCAAAACCTGGCTAAAGGCCAACAAGGTTGGAGATAATTAGTCTGCAGAGAAATTACATAAATGGCAGAAAAGGCTCTTTTTAGATCCCATCAGATGACACTCCTTCGTAGACGGGACTAGCAACATGCCTCTCCTGCGGGATCTGATGAAATAGGTAGATGCAACCAGAGTGAGGCAGTCCCTCAACAGGAGTGTGTTCCTGCCTGTTCTAACCTCTTCTATAGAAGAGGTTCCACAAATCTACTGTGCTGTTTAGAACTGGTTCCAACTCCCCCCACCCCTGCCCAGCCGCACCACACTTTCCCTGCCCGCCACTCACTGATTAGCTAGCTCACCAATTGCCCTGCCCGCCTCTAAACCTTAAAGTCTTAAAGCTTTCAAGTTTGAACATCCCTCGGGTTTTTTCCTAAAGAGTTATGGGTGCAAGGTTCTTGTAACTTGACAGCTTTAAGACTTGCGTGCTTCAAATGCCAGAGTTTGTGAGCCAACATTTTGTTTCCTAAGCAAGAGTGTTGTTAAGTGAGTTTCACCACAATTTACAAGTTGGCCACGCCCACCCAGTCACATGAATGCCAAGCCACTCCCACAAAGCAGGCCACACCTACAGAAGAGGTTCTAAAAAAAATTTGAAACCCACCACTGTCCCTCAAATATCCCGTTCACATACCATATAATGCTAGTGTGCTATATTTTTTTTAATACTTTGCTTGGGATATCTAGACTAGGAAAGTGATATGGAATATTTCCCTCTACTACCATTCAGAACCTTCCACAAGTACTATTGAAATATACAGTAAATGTATCACAGATCTGATGATATGTCTCTTGCATCATATGTAGCCTGGCCATTTGAGTGTAAACTCACTCAACAAGGTAGAAAATACTTTTAATGGAAGGAGTAAATTCCAGTTCTTTCCTAGAGAGTTAATGAGGAGTCTTAGGAAATAAAATAGATGTACATGTGGCCCTCAACTTACAACTGCAATTAAGACCAGAAATCCTGTCACAAGTTGTTATGGTCGTAAGTTGAGGCACTTCCAGTCGAGTTGATTGGGAGTAATTTTCTGCCCCTTTTTGCAAAGGTCAGTAAGTGAATGCTACACTCATTAAGCAAACACATTCCTTTGAATGGGAATTCTTTTTTTTTTTTTTGGTTGAAAAAGGCCAAAAATGCAAGAACCGGGGGGGGGGGGGAACAGGACATTGTGAATCACAGTCATGTGACTGCTGAATGTTGCAACCAGTTGTAAAACTGACTCACCTGATGGATGGTCATTTGTGTATGTGTGTGTGGGGGGGCAATCATTCATGATGGCCAAGTATGCTTTATGGGATGCAAAGAACCATTGGATGGCTGTCATAATGTTGTAAAATTATCCAATCAAAATATAATTGGCATCGTATTTTAAAATAAGATTATATATTAGAAAAAGACGTCTGTAGTCTGCCATGTAGCTGTAAGCTAGGCTAGTGCTTTTCAGGTTGAGGGAGAATCTATGGCCTATGTTAAAGTAAATACAGCTTTCAGTTGGTTTCTTTTTGTGTGATGGGAGGGAGTCTCATCTCATGCCTTTCCATAAGTGACTTGTGCCACCATTGTTAAAATGTAATTCTCTAGTTTAGTGTGATTGAGGTGGTTCTGCCATCAAAGACTCTCATTGATTAATTACTGTACTCCAGCTTTAATGGACAGAAGTATTAAAAAGACAATGTTAATACCTATTGTAATTTATTTTTCATCACTGGAGCCCTTTTTGTGTTGGTACACTTTTACTTTATTTTAAGATTTGAATGTAACCTTTTGTTGTATTGAAACATCTCTAAAGGGATTACAGGAAAATAATCACAAATACAATGATTTGTGAAAGCCCATAAATATTTAAAGTAGCTGGTGCCTTAGGTAGCAGAGAAATAGCATCTGGCTGATAATGTTTACCTTGCAAACATTATAGTTGTGGAAACTAATGGTTTTCATAACAATAGTATTTGGAGAATTGTTAGTTTTAATTCTTCTTTGCTTCTGTTACTACAAATATGTCATCATTAATAAAAAAAATATTTGAAGACATTATTTACTGTATAATCAATTTGGAAGTTGATGTTTCACTCCTTTTTGCTTAGATAGTTAATCTTGGTTATAGTTATTGCTCAGAGACATCAGCATTATTTAGACTAAACCAACAGAAATATTTGTATGTGATACCTTCTTTATTCTGCTCCCCCCCCAGCCCAGCACCCAGGATTAGAGGAGACACCAAGACCAGAAGGCTCAGAGGACCCCCAATCTTTGGAAAATGATCACTTGGAGCAAAATTTATTTGGCTTTTAATTGAAAAGTTGTGGATTATAATTGTTCCTTATTCAATGTGGAAAAGCTGTTAGGCTACATGATACCTATCATTCTTGTGTGAGCAATAAAAATTTGGTAGCCTTTGTTGTAATTTTCCTGCAATTTCTTCTTTTTGAAATACCCAGTGACTGTGTCTTCCTTTGGAGGATTCAGCACAAGGGATTTTTTTTTTAATGTTGGGTTTACTGACCTATGTTCAAATGAAGTAGCTTCTTCATCTAGTATCTTTAACATGCCTTAGCCTGGAAGGATCATTATCTTCAACCATGATGATGGAGGACAAGGGTAACTATCATCCAAGCCATTGTGGAGCTCCAGGCTGGGAAAATTTGAAATAGAGGCAAGCAGAATGCCTCTGCCAGATAGCAGCCATCAGCCTTTTTCACATCGGAACTGTCTAGAGGGAGATGTTTTGCATCCATCTATGGGTGCTTCATTTGCTTATAAGTAATGTGTTAGAACAGGGAAGAACAAAGATGAATAATATAGAGGAATAAGCAAAGACATACCTCTCCAACATTTTTTTCTCCTTATGTTTCTTATTTGTAGTCATTGGGGAGGTGAATGTTTGTGCTATACCATTGTGTATTGTACATGGGACCTACATGACTGAATGCACCTCTGTGTTTTTTTTAATCCCTTCACAGAATTATCAGGAAACAATAAATCAATTAGTCGACCTCATTCGTGCAAGTTTTTAGGCCCATCTCAGAAGCAACTTATCCCATTTATATACTTCTGTCATTTTCCACCATTATTATTTTCAAATAATCCACTGAGGGGAAAAAGTCAAACCACTGTAGGAGGTCTTTAGACTAATATATAACACTTGGAATTCTCTATTTAGAACAATCTCTATATTAGGACAATGGGTTTTAGCCCTATAGTGTTCTTTTTCCTTTTATATATAGAAATTATGTGTTTGGGACCATGCATGTAAAGCCTTTAACAGGGACTGGATAATCCATGTGTAGATGTACAGAGTAATATAGTTACACACATCTCCTGCTTTTCTGATTTCGCCTGATAAGAATAAAAAGAAATAAAGGCTAGTAAAACTCTTGACATTAATGACATTTTTACTTCATAACTCTTAGAAGCAGCTTGAAGGCAATGCATGGTCAGAGTTTGAAACAGATGGATCTGGAGATTTGGAAATGTTTAAAATAATTGCTAAGTCGATTTATTGCAGAATTTCTTGTCTTAGTATGTTTAGTTTCTGTATACTCTTCAGAGACTTTGGCAGTGAATGGTTTAGGAAATTAATAAATCAATATATATTCTATGAATTTGAAATGTTTGGCATATTTCTATGATCTATAATTGCCTTTGTGCCAAGAACAAGTGTAGAAAATGGCTGCCTTGACCTGAACAACTGGAAGTCCTACAACAATCATCTATCTTGCTCCTCTCAAAGCATTCCCACTCCCTACAAAAGGAGTGAAGGAAGGAAGGAAGGAAGGAAGGAAGGAAAGAAAGAAAGAAAGAAAGAAAGAAAGAAAGAAAGAAAGAAAGAAAGAAAGAAAGAAAGAAAGAAAGAAAAGGCCAGGAGCCTAGTAGATCTTGTCCCCTAATGAAGTGAATGTAGAAACAAATTCTTGCTGATTTTACTCCTGTTCTTTCCACTATTGAAAGGAAGCTGCGAAACTATTAAACCGGCATTAATTTCAAGGGACCTGAAACACAGGAGCCCAGAAAAAGAATGAGACAAGAGTTCCATCCAATGGTGACATGGAGTCACAGCATCTAACAGCAACATTAATGGTAAAGTTAATGCTGACTTAATAATACCCTGCCCTTGTGAGGTTTCAATTAAATCATATCTGAACTGAGAACAGCTTTACCTTAATGATGATATCATAGAGAACTGAAATTGAGGGACCCTTTCAAGCTAGCACATACTATACAAAGAAGTGACCTAAACAGTACCGATTTTGATTGTTTTACTACAGAGAAGAAACAACTTCAAATTTCTACATTTTTAAATTACTACTCTTGGAACCCCAAATTCAATCAAGGTGCAAGGTGAAAAAGAGTTACAGAAGTCAAGCACCCACATAGCAAATTTAAAGAGTATTCTAAACTTAGAGCACAAAGGGGAAATCAAGATGATGCTTCCATTACTAAAATTGAATCTCGTACTCTTTCCTTAAAAAAAAAATTTCGGCAACCTAATTTACAGAAGAAAAAAGCCTTTTGTTAATTGGGTGGTATCCAAAAACCTTTTCAGATATATTATCAATCACCCAGGATTTCAGCAAGTCTTAGTCTTCTTTCTGTCCATCTCTGCTTTGGTTCATTCGGCTTTTTGTTCATTTTTATTTTAGAGCAGTAGTTTAATTGTTCTGGGGAATGTGCAGGAATGTTCCTGTAGACTAGAAAAGCAGAAACATCCGTCTAAGAACAACCCCCCCCCCACAGCTTTTTTTCATCTGCAATGAACATCATTGTTCAGGGACTTCCTAGTTCACATGATAAAATAGTTTGGCCCAACAGGGCTGCTCACCATTCTGTATGGATCAAATCCCTGCATCAGAACATTCTCCAGATTGCCTCTCACGTTATACAGGCTCTTTAGTAGAAAAGTCAGTGCTTGTATAACAAGCTCTGACAAAAAATGGATTGCTTCCCTAAGAATCAAACCACATCAAAATATCTTTTCAATGTTTTACAAATTATAAAATGAATGGAATACAATATAATTTACTACAGTCTAAATTATCCCGTGGAATTCTTTCTCAAACTGCCTTTAAAATAACTGAAAGAATTTGCTTATTTGCATGCCACAGATTTTTTTGTTATAGAAAACTTAAAATACTAGAGATGAACTACACAATAGGTGAAGAATGTAAACTGCAACTGTTCTCCCATCTTGCAGTGCAAAGAAGAAAATTCAATCCTTTTTCCTATGCTGTTTGGCTATAAAACATACACCTGCATAGCAGTAATTTCAATGCAAATCAATTCACCTGGTACGAATGAAAAATTAAAAATAGAGCTATGGGAGTAGCAACATATTTAATTTAGTGTCCATCTTGATCCACACATAATGCTTGAAGAAAGGCCACCTCAGTTAGTAGATCATTATCCTTTTGTCTTGGGTTCTTTCTGTCTTTTCGAGGTAGAGGCATATATACAATACATGCATGACTGAAAATACTGAGACAAAGAATGGGCCAAAGAACAGAGCAAGAAGTGTTTGAAGGATACAAGAGCATTCAAGGTTGCTTGGGAGATGTAATTTGTTGGTACAGAATTTGATAGTATTTTAACAAAAAGAAAGTTTTCAAAATTCTTAAATAAAACAGAATTCCAGAACTTATTTGTACATCCCTGCAGGTTGCTTGGACAACAAAGTCAGAAATGCAATAGAATAAAAGGGGTATCAATTGGTCTGTGGTTGAAGGAAAGTATCTTCTTCTCAACTGCACAGAACTAGCTGGCAATAAATTGAAGCAATTCCGACCCCTTCTCCTTTTACCAAATTAATTTGCTTGCTACACTGAACATAGAATTAACATATGAAAAGCAGGTGCTATCCAAATTACTGGTGGGAGCCACTAACTTCAAAAAAATTTGACACATTACACAGATGGTGTTTCTCTCTAGGGTTTTTACTAAATGAAACCATTTTCATAAATGCTTTACCTTAGAAAATCTATAAAGATGTTGGGAACAAACAATAGCAAGTATACGCTGAATTTCGTGCCCTTCTTCTAAGTATCCAGAGGAACCTAATTAGCTACTATTTCTTCAAGAATGCTGAATTCTGACACTTTTGGTCTAACCCAGTAAGTCAAATTCATCATCCTGAACACACTATCTGGCTCAAACTCTGCATGTTCATCATATGAATGTTATGGTCCAAAATTCATTTCAAATCTATAAGTGCACGTCCATGGAAATTGAATTTTGAATATTTTCTGTGTTAAGAACTTCCTATACATAGAACATTAAGGAAAGGCTCATTAGAACTTTTCTAACAACTAAATAACTAATATGTTATTACCCTGAATTTGCAAAAGATTCTTTGTCATTTATAATAAGTTAGTCTCTCTATTCCTGAAGTCTGAAATGGTGCAACCGTAACAATGTTGTACTATGTGATTTATAGGGACGTGTGATATTAGTCTTGTTTGGATTGTAAACAGCTTTCAGCTAATGGGAGTCCTGATACCTATAGTTCTTATTAAAACGTTAGTTTTTTGATCCAGGATTGCAAGACGATAACCGATTTTACTCTTTTTACTTTTAATGATAATGTACAGTATTTGATCATATGGGTTTAGCCATTCATTTTAAAGCTTTTCTTTGTATTTCTGCCTCAACTACCAGTATAACAATATCAAAATCTTGATTGCTATGAAAGATAAGTAAAGTAGGGTGAGCAGAAGTCTTCAAAAAACCCCAAAACTGCCCCCTGGTAAAAAGCATCATTTTGAAAAAAATAGAATTGCCTTTTTGGGTGAATAATTTGATTACTGTGTTATTCAGAAAATATACAATAGCTTTTATGTTTTGAACACAGTATGTATTTCTCAGTCACAAAAATCGAAGCTGAATTTTAAAAGCAGGGAAGTTACCGTATATGGACAAATGTCTTCTTTCTAGGGGTGAATTTGACATTTTCTTATCTCTTACACATAAGCCATTAGTGAATGTACTCCTATCTGATTACGTAGCTGACTATACAGCTGCTAAGCATATATTTTTACAACCCATAAAAATGAAGAGAAATCTGACTTAATTTGATGAACAATACATGCACTGAAGTGTGGAGGCAAGTTCCTTTATGCGCTGCAATGCAAGCTATCTAACTGAAAATAACCAGCTACAAATCAGAAAGTTCCAAGAAAATCAGTTTCAAAGGTTATTTATTGCATTTCCAAAGCCAGCAGAAAGCATTCAAACAGAAGGGTGAATCATTGACTCCACATTTATTTCTCCAAATGAACTTGTGAGTCACTGAAAACTTGACATTGAGGGTATTAAGCATACACCTACTAGTTATTCATAATATTGCTAATAATTGGACTAGGTAAAAAAAATGAAAAAGAAAAAGCTTGCTACTTATTGAGGCTACAGCTACAACAAATGATTTTGTAAAGAGGGAGCTCACAAAAGAAAAAGTGGAGGAGAGTTGACAGGAATGGAAAAGCACACAAAAAGATCTGATACGTTGCATTGCCTTTGGTTCTGACAGGTGGTGCGTTTCATAGCTCACAGCATGAAAGGGTCCCCTGTGTCTTCTCAACACTCCCACCTACACAGCAGAGTCATTAGCTTCATACTGTATAGTGCATTCACTTCACAAAGTTAAATCTTTACACCAGCCCTGCATTGTGAACACCTCCATTGTCCTGTTCCTCTTACAGACTTAAATAATGGTGCTGATTGGCGTATCGATGTGCAGTCTCACCGAATGAACACCACAACCTTCCTGCCGGTGCCAGGGTAACATGCTCACGATGGTAATCTAAGCCCAAGGGGAAGATAATACAACTGGAGATCTCACCCTTCCCCTGCCCTGCCTTGCTCTCTTTTTCCCCTAACCAAGTTTCTCCTTGACTTCAGATGGCTGAAACGAACCTTTCCATGTTACTGGGGTAAGAGGTGTGGCGCAGGTAGGCTCCGGGACTGCTGAGCTGCCCACCGGCATTGTACCCGTGAGCCAAAGAGCTGTAGGAGCTAGGCGACATTCTGCCATAGAAATCCATGCTGTCATTAGTGATGGGGGGTGAGGTAGGTACTCCTAGACGGGCAGAAGCCCCAAAGAGGTTACTGCTGCTGCTCTGGGAATAAGCGCCTTGGTTAACCTGGAGTTGCTGGGCACTGGGGATGGCGTAAGAGTAAGGCATGGTGTTGTGGGGCCTGCCTAGACCAGAAGCTGCGGTGCAGGCTTGGTTAGAGTAAGCTGCGGACCCAGCAAAGGAGCAGGCATTGCTAGGAGAAGAGTTTATGTCCATGCTATGCTGCTGCACCAGCTCCGGGCTCGGCTGGGCCATGAGGGGCCCCAGGCTGAAGAGGGGCGGCTGGGAAGGATAGCAGAGAGCAGCAGGAGGGGCGTAGGCTGAGCTCAGCGAAGGCCCGACGGGCTGGGCCGGCGCCTCGTGCATGTAGGCCGGATACGTGGAAAGGTCGCTACGCTTGAAGCGCTTCCTGCGGCGCAAGAAGCTGCCGCTCTCGAACATGTCGCGGGCGTGGGGGTCGAGGGCCCAGTAGCTGCCTTTGCCCGGCCGGCCGGGCTCTCGGGGCACCTTGACGAAGCAGTCGTTGAGCGTAAGGTTGTGGCGGATGCTGTTCTGCCACTTGCGAGGCCCGTCGCGGTAGAAGGGGAAGCGTTCGGTGATGAAGCGGTAGATGCCGCCCAGGGTCAAGCGGCGCTCCGGAGAGTGCGCGATGGCCATGGCGATGAGCGCGATGTAGCTGTACGGGGGTTTCCCGCGCTGGACCGGCCGTTTGCGGCGGCGTCCGATAGGCCGCGAACTTCCCATCCCGTCTTCTTCCGACGGCTCCGGCTCCAGGGCCTCTCCCGGGGCTGCCGGCTCCATCTTCACCAGCGCGGGAAGCCTAGAGGCGGCTTCGGCTTCGGCGTCGGGCCGGCTCACCGCGCAACCCGTCGGTTGAGGGCTTTCGGCCGTCATCCCAGGCTCTACCTCCGCCTCCGACGGCGATGCAGGTTGCAGGCGATTAACGGGCAACTTTGAGGACTGGGGTGCGCCAGCCTCGCTCTTTCCTGGCTGACGTCCGAAGGAGTATCTTCAAGGCACCCTCGGTCCCGCTCTGGCAAGGATCTAAGAGCGCGAATGCCGGTGGGGTTGCGAAGAGAGCAGCTTCGGAGCCCGCTGCGTTTGGGTGCTGGAGCTTGAGAACCTCTGGGAGAAATCTAGGGCGATGATGTCCCCCAAGACCTTCAACCTCCTGGGCAGCCTGACTCTGTGGTGCCCGGCAGACCTAAAAGGAAGCCGATCTTCGAGGACCGGCAGGGCAACGCGCCTTCAGACTTTCCATGGCTTAGCGGCTCAAGCGACTCAAGCGAAGGGTGAGAAGCGGTCCTGAAATACCTGCCGGCCGGGTTCCGACGATGGATGGAGGCGCTGGGACGACGCGGTGGGAAACAAGCCGATCTTTCCCTTTAGATGCCGCTCCTCCAAGAAGGCGCTTCGGGAACGCTCGTAGAGGGAGACCTGCGATCTCCGCTTCTTTCACCGCCTCTGGAAGAGCTGCGAGCGCACCTTGCCCAACCAGGAGGCGAGCTACCCTAGCCGCGGCAGGACTCCGGAGCTGCTTGCGCTCTCTCTCTGCAGCCGAGCAGCCGTCGGCCGGCACTCCCTTCCAGCTGTCGTGCCTTCAAGGGACGAGTGGAGACAAGCTTGCCAGAGCAGCCTCTCTTGAGAATGCCAGGGGCGCAGCAAAGCCACAGGGCTTTGCTGAGAGGGCTTGTAGAGGGAGGGGCCTGGCCCAGGGCAGGCAGGAACCGGGAGGGGTTATACCGTCGGGAAGAAGAGCGGGCGAGCTCGGCTGCCAACCGAGAGACGCCTCAAGGAGTGACAGCCACCCGTGGGCGTCCAGGGCAAAACGTGGTGAAAGGAGCGCTGCGGGGCGTTCTTCGGGCGGGTCGAGGGTCATGGGAGTGCCCTCTCAAGCAGCGGGACATTGGGGGACAAAAAAGCCCATCCGCTGGCCCATCCGGCTGCGTGTTGTCGCTGGAGGTGGGTGGGGGTGTTGCGTGATGGTATTTTTTTAATTTAATTTTTAATTTTTTATACTGAAGTTTTTCTGCCTGTAAGCTGCCCAGAGAGTGGGTGGACAAATATATTTCCCCTATAAATACATTTCCCAAATAAAATAAGGTTCATTTTGCACTTTGAAGCAGATGGCTAGCCCCGTATTTGTTTACAGAATTCCATGCTGTCCGGGTTGCTTTGGGGCTTGGTTCAGAAGACGCTGTACCAAATGGGGAAGGTAGTGGGCCCCTTTCACTAGTGGAGGGATCTCACATTCCTAGCACACCTAGTCCTAGCGGGGAAACTAGAAAACCTGCCCGTTCTCTGTATTTCTCTGTGAAGTGTGTCTGACTGCTCAGTAGGATTATAACCAAATCAGTGTGCAGTGATATATGAAACCTTAGGTCAACAGCCTTACATCTACTTATCTGAAGTATTCCGTCTCACTGAATTTAGTGGAACTGACCCCTGAATAGAGACACCCTTCTGATTGCACTCTTCTGTTGTTTGCTGAGCAGCCCTTCTATCTCCTCCTGCAACACTTGATCAGGCCTTCCACAACCGCTTGCTTTAGCCAACTCAATCTCATTTGCTGAGATCAGGCCAGCAGGATAGCTGCAAGGGTGTATATATCTGCTTTTTCAAGAGAAACCAAAATGGATCAGGTCATAGGTAAGCAAATATTTCTCTCTTTCTCACCTGTTGGAGTACTCAGGAATGGGAACTTCTCCTTCCTGGTTCTGTACTCAGTTTCCCTATCGTTTTCAGGGAGTAGTGGGTGCCTGATTGGTGTGTGATACTGCAGAATTTGACCAAAGCCCAGGAATCTTTTTCATTTAAACTTTAGTTTCACTTAAAGGAAAGCTGATCAATAGTGAAGTTGCAGCATCTTCCCTGTAGAAAGACAATTACGGAGTGAAATAATAATAACAATTATTACAACATAGTTTCAATTTGTAAATCCCAAACGGTGCAAATGAAGAAAACATACATACCTTTCTCCCAACTGTTTTAATAGGATGTGTGTGTAGGGGGATACAATCCAGTGAAATTGATGTTTCCGCACACATAAAAGAAAGTATATCTAATCATCTTTTACCATAATGTCCATTCTCATGTGCAGTTTTGAAAGGGGGTGAGAGAAGAACTGGAGAAAAGAGTTCATTTATGAAACTTGCAAAAAGGAATTTCCCATGTTAGAAGCAGATGAGGCCAACAGTCACATGGTGAGGACAGGAGCTTCTCTGTTCAAACCTTTACTTTCTAGGAGAAAGCCATCACTAATTGAAAAGAATTGTACAAATATTTATGTTTCTTTGCAACCATAACATCCAAAGCAGGTTACAAGAATAGCAAAAACCACATATGACTGCACGGTTCATAGCAATCAAACCACACATTCAGTAAACTCCAATAAAAGCATTTCAATATGAATGTTGGGAATACAAACTCTGTGCCTTATTGCTTTCAGTGAATAAACTGCACAAGTTCTTACTTTCTTTCAAGTCCTGTTTAAATAGGATTCAACTAGGCTAGGATGTGAATGGGTGAATTGGAACCTCCTCATTCCAAGCCACCAGAACAGCATGTGAACCCAACTAGAATGAGCAAATTGACCAAAAGAACTAAAACCCTGTGGTGCCTAAAAGGCTGAGGTGTGAACCAGATAAATCCCTGGTCTATCTCACAAAGTTATTATAAGGATTCCTGGATTAATTTGCAGGTATAGTATACTGAATGGTTTAAGCTCATTTGATGGCTTAAATTTGAATAGACATGTATAGATGGCAGAATTGTAATACTACTGTGTAAATATATGTTCTTTAAAATGGTTAAAGGGCAATGCTCCTTGTCTGGTTGAAAGCTGCTAATGCAAAGATAATGAAACACAATAAAAACAAGCCAACAATGCATCAAAAACACAACAAGAATAACAAGCTAGTAGATAAAGCAATCAAAAAGAACAGCAATAAAAACATAAAAGAGATCAGTAGGAGCAACACATTTACAATGAAGCAAAGCCACCATGATTAATTTTGCAATCCAAACAGCAACTTTTTCCAACTCCTGTGCTGTGCAAATACCCTTAATCATCCCTATGCAGCAGGCCATTATACTAAATGGTAAATATGAATTTGTGTGAAACTTGTTTTTTTTTAATTATGTGGGCATAGCTATGTACTTTACCTAGCAAAAGTTTCATTGCCATTGAATCCCAATAACCTGATCGAGAACCTGATCGGTGACATTCAGCAGGAATTTAAACAGGCAGTTTTCTTCTATCCTTATCTCATACTTGAATAGCTACATATGCTATTAATTACATTAGTACTTAGTATTAGGTATAGTGTACGAACAAAATCGTCCTTGATGAGAATGTAGTAGTTGAATGTGTTACAGTTGTAGTGCAAAATCACAATATAAGAAAACGAATAGGCCAGAATGAAACCCCTTTCACTGGGCCAGAATGCCTGATTTTTCTAAGCAACCTTCTTAGGAGTTTTCCAGAATCATTTTGCTTTTTCTGATGCCTAATTGCTAATTTCAATGGGATTTGCTTGGAGTGCAAAACATTACCAATTGTCATCTGATGTCTCTTTACTGAAT
The DNA here is from genome assembly GCF_009769535.1 of Thamnophis elegans. Classification (NCBI taxonomy): domain Eukaryota; kingdom Metazoa; phylum Chordata; class Lepidosauria; order Squamata; family Natricidae; genus Thamnophis; species Thamnophis elegans. The sequence goes on from NC_045543.1 coordinate 45,355,594, forward strand.
TTTAAGCCACGTATTTGCAAGTATACAGACACCAGTTTCAGTATTACAGTAGTCTTGAATGGCAAATTTTAATTATTTTAATACATTTCATGTGAATTAATTCAATATATAAGTAACCTTTTACTGGGATAATATGAATTTTAACTAGTTTAGCCTTCAACTCATTGTTTTAACTAACCCACTAGTTTTTAAACAAGGGTAATGTAACTAACCCAAGAATTAGTTTGTCTCTTTCTAATTCTGGACTTCTTTGGTCTACCTATAGCCAGGTAAGATAGAAAGAAGTTAACGCACAGGCTCTGAGGAAGGAGAAGCTTGCACCATAAAAAGAAGAGGCAAATGTTGCTGATTATTTAGGGTGGGGTGGTGTTCATTAGATAAAAGTCGTGGCACAAGATAGAAGTCTGGCATTTGGATAAATGTAAGATTTACTCCGTTTAAAGCAGACTTTATCAAATAGGGCTTCATAAATCCAGATTTTCTTCTAGTTCGTGATGAATTTCATCTATACAATCTTGGGTAGAATCCCATTTACATTAAGGTCTCTGTTGGATTTAAGCTACTCATAAGGTAAGCTCTTCAGAAAGCTCACGAATGCACGTGGAATTCATCAGTACTTTATTCCAGATTTTAATATAGTATTCTAATATTCGGAAAAATTATCTGGTTCTTGCCGATTTTAACAGGACATTCCGAAAGACTCGTTTCACTGAAAGTCAGTGTCCGACTTTCTACGGAGAAAGGCGTGTGGAAATCCACAATTGCAACCCGACAAACGTATTTAGGAGAGCGGGGTCACTCCAGCTCGCGGGTGGGCAAAGTTGGGGGGCGCGCGCGGGGGGGGGGAATCTCTCGGAGATCGTTCTGTAAATTTGCTTTTGCAGACAGATTTGTTTGGGTTTTTTTAGTTGCATCGAGCCCTTTCGGGGTATATTTCACGGGGAAGTATTTAGCCGCTCCAGCTTGAAAATCAAACTCCTCCGGCAGCTTTTTCGTTTTTTTCCGCCCGTTCTTTTACCCTTTCGAGCGTCTTCCCTGCCTCTGATCGCTGTCAGGGGATCGGGAACCGCGTTTTGCCCCCTTTATTTCGGTAATAGAAATATAAATAAGCCGCGATTCGTTCGCGGTAACATCGAAAACACGCTTGTCAACCCCACGTATTTAAACCCAAATACCAAAGCAGCCAAAAAAGCGACCTTGCAGAAGCGAGAAAAAAACCCGTTTCCAGGACAGAAAAAGGCAAAGCTCCAGATTTATTGCCGACAAAAATCACATCCCCCCCTCTTCCTCTCTCCCCCTGTGTGCACAAGGGAGCGGAGGGGAAAAAGTTTGCTTTCCTGGGTTTGAAGTTTTTGTACCTCTCTTGTACAAACAAGCCTGGGGAATAAAAGCCCATTTTCATGTTTCTTTTGGTCAACGTGGCTGTGCAGATCAGCAGCCGTCGGAATTAGAAGGTGGTGGGACTCTGGCGCTCCCGGAGTGGCTCTTCGGGCGCGATGCTTCCAAGAAGCGTTTGCTTTCTTGGGACGCCCGGAAAAGCAGGCAAAGGAAAGTTGCCAATCGAGGAGGAAAAGTCTGAGCTTCAGGAGGTCCCCGGTCCGGATCATCAAATCCCTGCAATTGGGAGCAAAAACCCGACTATCTCCGGGGTGGGTGGGGGTTTACTTAGACGCCAAGTCGCCTCGGACCTCCTTCTCTTGCCAGTTGAATTTGCTTAGGTTAGGGGGTTGTCTCTAGGGGAGGGCGGCATGCCCCACCCTGCTGACCCTCTACCACCCACTCCCATCTCCCTGCAAGGGCTGCAGGGCTCTGGAGACGTCTCCAGCCGCGCAAAACGCCTAATCTTTGGCTCAGATGTCCCGGCGGAATCGGCTACGGCTTGCGGAATGACCGCGGGAGGAAAGGATGGGGGCTTCGTAGCGTTTCCTTTTCGGAGAAGGGAAGGGAACGATTTCGGTTCCTTATCGGAACCGGGCGACTTGACGCAGCAGCTGAACTCTTGAGCCCGGAGCTATTTCGCCCCTGCAGAAAATCCTGATAGAGTTTAAACTAAGCAATAAATGCGGCCTCTTTTTTAACCTGAGGTCTGATTATTCCCCATGTAACGGTTACTAAATTTACTGTCATGTAGGGGTATCTTTCTCCCCCTCTTCCAATCTCAAATGACTCGTTGGTTTAAGAAAGGGTCTCATTGTCGTGTAAATGACTTAGGAAAAGGTGGATCCGAAAATCCTCCCGCAATTGCATTGCACCTAAAACTATTTTCGCTTTCCCTAGAGAACTGGAATTAGGTCCCTTCCAGCGAGACCACTTCAAATGCCTTGACTGGGAGTTTAATTTTAAGTCGGCTCTTCGGGTCCCATTCAGTCCCCCCCCCCCCCCCCCGCTTGGTGGGGAAAAGAAAGAGAAGGAAACTGGGTTTTTTGGGGGGAGGGACTCTATATCTCGTATCTATATTTTTAAACGTGGTACTCAAAATAATGCCGATCGCCGTCTGTTAGGTATAAATGAAGACGTAGTTATTTTATGTGTCAAGAACAAAAACCTCCGGTTTCTCCAATCCACTTGCTTAAAATTATTTAAAAGAGTTTATTCTTTGAAGAATCGTATTTTTCTCTGTTTTGGGAATCTCCAAGCATCAACCTCGCCTGCTGACTACCTGCTCCCCCTTCCCTTCCTCCCTCCATTAATTAGCAACCAAAGGACTTGGATTTGCAAGGATTACACTGAACCAAAAATGACAATGAAGAAGACACCAATCTCTCGAATAAGTGGATGCAATTAGCTTTTCTTCCCAATACGAAATCCTCCTCCTTTTGGGTGGGGGGAGGGAGAAGGATTTATTGTTCTTTTGGCTGATGAAGTCCCAAATCAAACTCTCAAAACAGCTCATTTGAAACTGATTTTGAAACTGATTATTAACTACTATTGGTGGTGAGCCTGCTTCACTGGCCCACCTAATACCAGAGCAGTGCTTTTTTTTTAACTTTAAAAGTTTGTTGAAAACCGAGATGGCTATTCCTGTCCCTCCGTCACTGCCTCTCACATTTCTATGATAGCACTCAGTGCTATAGGTGTGATATAGTTTAAGAAATGTATCTATTTCAAAATCCATGCGTCCCAATCCTTTTAAACATCCTCCGAAAGGTGCTATTTCCCAAAGGCAACTGGACTTCCTTGGGTTTTTCTTTTTCTCTTTGAAAACATTTTGCTTTTCATCCAAGAAGCTTCTTTAAGCTTTCTGTAGCACCTGTGGGACAAGACCTGGATGATTGAGAATCTCCAATCTCTGTAGACATTTAAAACATTATATACATTTTCAATTCACAACCAAAGAAAAGCACAAGGAGAATCCCCCAGTTTTCATAAGAAGGCTTCGCCCTTGAAAAGATCTCTGGAGAAATATGACCAGGCAGGAAGAAGGTTAAGACATCAGGTTAGAAACTGGGAGACTGTGAGTTTTAGACCTGCCTTGGGTACAGTTGGGTGCTTTGAGCCAGTCACTCTCTCTCAGCCCAAGGAAGTAAGCAATGGCAAACCTTTTCTGAAAACTTCACCATGAGTAAAAATGCCAGAAAGTTTTGGATGCAAATACTAATTCAGAGGATTTTAAAGATAAATATAGAATTGAAACCAGAGGTTTTCCTTATAAGACTGATGGGCAAACAGTAAGAGAAAAGTTACGGAGCATTGTTTTCACAAATGATAAATGCAGCAACATTATTATTTGCCCAAAGGTAGAAATATTTGATACTACCCACAATGGAGAGAAGGTTGGTAAGGATAACAGGACTTGCTGAAGACTTTGCTCAAAGAAAAGAGAATATCTGCATTTATTGCTGACTGGAAACCCCTTGTAGATTTTTGTGTGAATCCGGGGTGGGGTGGTGGGGTGATGATTTATAGTTTTGATGATTATAAAGAATAGATTATAGAAAAAAATATGGCTATGTTGTAACCATAGAGCAAAAATGATAAATGTATTTACAACTGCTGTAAAGAAGATTGAAAGCTACATATGTCTTTGTATCTTTTTATCTTTCTTTGTTTTTGCACTTTAGCACTTTCTTTGACTCATTATTTTTCTTTCTCTTATTCTATATCACTAATTATGATAATATGAAATAATATTAGTAATAATAACATGGAAAAATGAAAAACCTTGCCAAGAAAACTGCAGGGACTAGTCCAGACAGTCATCAGGAGTTAAAAACTGCCTTGAAGGCGCCAAAAAGGATGAGCAAGATCTCTCCTCATCAATAATACAAAGCAATCAAATAATACTATATTATTAGAATAATAGATGTCTATGAACCTCTGCTGGAGGTGGGGAAGGAAGGTCATTATTACAAAATCGAGGTCATTTTATGTTATGTAGGTAATATTAAATGCATTTTTAAAAGGGTCTTGCTAATGTTTTACATACCTCTACATTTAAAAAACATCCTGTATTGTATTTACAAGAGGGAAATAAGAGATTAATGGTGTAATCCTGTTTCAGATTAATCAGAATTAAGCCCCACAGAGCAGTGTGATTCAGAGACAAAAAATGGAAGAGGGTCTATTTTAATACCTTTTTAAAATCAATCCTGGATTAGCTTTATCCTTATTATTTAGAACCACTATTTTTCCTTGGCCCCAACCCTACAAGTAAGCTACATTTAACGGAGCTTTTATCTTTTTGCTTACCTTCCCCCCAAAATGATGGAAGTGCCACTAATAGAGGTTGGCATTGCAGCAACTAGAGTTTAAATCATGTTAGCCGTAAATGTTGAACTTTTTTCTGCTCTTGTATTACTCTGCTGTGACAATTCTAATTTTCAATGGAATCAATGAATGCATTTTAGACCATTGAAATGGCCCACACCATTTAAAATTAGAATAGTGAGAGTAATGTTCCAGAAGATAGATTGAAATGAATGAATGAAAGAAGGGAGGGAGGGAGAAAAGAAAGAAAGAAGGAAAGAAGGAATTAAAAAAGAATGAAAGAAAGGAGGGAAGGAGGAAGAAAAGAAAGAAAGATGGAAGAAGGAAGAAAGAAAGAAAGGAGGGAGGAAAGAGAGAGGAAGGAATTAAGATAGAAAGAAATAAAGAAGAAAGGAAGAAGAAAGGAAGAAGAAAGGAATTAAGAAAGAAAGAAAGAAAGAAAGGAGGGAGGGAGGGAGGGAGGAAAGAATGAAAGAAAGAAAAAAGAAAGAAGGAAGGAATTAAGAAATAAGATAGAAAGAAGGAAGGAATTAAGAAAGGAAGGAAGGAAGGAATTAAGAAAGAAAGAAGGAGGGAGGGAGAGAAGAAAGAAAAAAGAAAAAAGAAGGCATTAAAAAGAATGAAAGGAGGGAGGGAGAGAGGGAGGGAAGAAAGAAAGAAAAAAGGAAAGAAGGAATTAAAAAAGAATGAAGGAGGGAGGGAGGAAAGAAAGAAAGAAGAAAGAGGGAAGGGATTAAGAAAGAAAGGAGGGAGGGAAGAAAGAAAGAAAGGGAAGAAGGAATTAAAAAGAATGAAAGGAGGGAGGGAGGAAAGCAAGAAATAAGAAAGAAGGAAGGAATTAAGAAAGAAAGAAGGAGGGAGGGAGGGAAGAAAGAAAGAAAAAAGGGAAGAAGGAATTAAAAAAGAATGAAAGGAGGGAGGGAGGAAAGAAAGAAATAAGAAAGAAGGAAGGGATTAAGAAAGAAAGGAGGGAGGGAGGGAAGAAAGAAAAAAGGAAAGAAGGAATTAAAAAAAGAATGAAAGGAGGGAAGGAGGAAAGAAAGAAATAAGAAAGAAGGAAGGAATTAAGAAGGAAAGAAGGAGGGAGGAAAGAAAGAAAGAAGGAAAAAGAAGGAAGAAAGAAAGAAAGAAAGAAAGAAAGAAAGAAAGAATGAATGAATGAATGAATGAATCCTAGGAGAAGACACTGGGAAAACATTCTCAGATTCTAGCCAAAAAACTGCATGTGTACATGACGACTTCGCCTTTCTTCTTCCCAGGAATGTGGTGTGACTTGGGAGAAGCAAAGCAGAGAGAAGGTGGCAAAAGTAATGAAGATGAGAGGCTTCACAAAGGAAGAGTTTTGGAATGAACTTTTTTCCCAAGCCAGGGGATTGTGAGGCAGCTGTAGCTAACTACATCAAGACATTGTAGGACAGTTTTCAGGGGGTTCTGAACACATGAAGTGTGTTTTGAAAACATTGCCATGGTTAATGAGCCACACAAGCCCTTTTCTCTCCCTCCTATTTTCTCTCAATTGTCTCATCCCTATGTATGGAAATCTCTTTCAGGGTCCACCTTTTCCTTAAGCACTGTTAGGTGTTCAGAAATTGTTCTCACAGTCTGAATTGTTCATCAACATTGCCTGTATACACAGTCAGCAACATTTTCATTTCGAAGGTTTCTCTCCTGATTTTTCATTTGGCTGTGGATACAGTTGGTGAACATCCAGCAGCAGCTGAGGGGACCACTGGATGTAAGGAATCTTGAGAATTATTATTATTTTATTTATTTGTATCCTGCCTTCATTACCTTCCACTTCCTGTTTGTCCCACATCAACAACTCTGTGAGATGAGTTGGGCTGAGAGCGAGTGACTGGCCCAAAGTCACCCAGCTGGCTTTCATGGTTAAGATGGGACCATGGTTAAGACAGGACTTGAACTCACCTTCTGCTTAATCATTAGACCGAATCTGATTCCTTTGTCAGGTAGAGGAAAAGTCCTGATCCTACTACAGTTAAACCACTTCACTCATGAAACTCACAATAAAATTGGTTACTCTTAGAAAGTGCTACCAGACTCTTTTGTGTTAAATTTAAATTTACCAACAAAGGGGGACTAGTATAGCTATTTCAAGCTGTTAGCCATACCTGTCAGCCTCTGCTTTGCTGCTGCTTCGGCTGCCATTGAAACGGGGAGGGGGGCATGGTATTTGGGAGGGGAATACTAATTGTGCTGGAGGAAGATTCTGGAGTTTCTGCTGCCTGTCTTATTGAGCATGCAGAGGAGGTTTCCCGCCAAGGCCAACGGGAAAGACATTCCATCTGGGTGATGCCTTTCGAAGTTATCTCACACCTGACACTTGGGAGAATTATGATTGGACTGTAACTGGGATGCCAAGGGGTGGGGAATGGGTTATTCTATATATTATTTGCTTTCGCGCCTAAATAATCAGTCTTCGCTTTGCTACGCTTCTAATCATTTATAATTAGTAAAACTACACTTGATTTCTATCAATGGAGTCTCGTGGTTTTCTTTCCTAATTATTCAATGGAGGAGTGCTGACAGTACCCTTCTGGGATTTGAATCCTGGCCGCTTGCATATTAGACAGATGTATTAACCTTTTGGCCACGGGCTCTCCTCGCTTTGCTGGTTGTACCAGGGGGAAGATTAAGTGTTTTCCCAGTGAAATAATTTGTCATGGAAGCGACTGTTTGTGAAGCTCCAGGATTGGGGCTGAAAGGTGAACGCAAAAGCAGTATGCTCCATCTCATATTTTGGTAGACCAAGTTGCCTTGATAAATCGGTCTCACCAGAAAAAAACATTTGCTGCCAGACTCACTCTGGGGTTTGGCTATCAGAGATGGAGAGGGCCTTCCTCCTACAATAGCTCTGTTTCGGTCAATATCCTGCAAACCATCTAAGATTTTACTGCAGTCCATTGCTCTTTTTGGGTGGGGGTGGGGGAGTTTTCTCTCAGCTTTCAGCAGACTGGCCCAAATTCTTTGTGTGAGCTGCAACCTGAGCTGGATTTTCAACACAACTGATAGGTATTTGTAAGGAATCCAGCAGATCCAATCCAGTGAGCAATTTTGCATGTTGTTCTTACTTAGTCAGAGTGGCCAGCTTCCACTTCCTGTATGGCTCAAGGCAATGGCATGGCCACAGAGCGGAGTGCTGTCTGTGGTTCTTGTTATGCCACGAATATTTACACAGGAATATCATTCAACACAGAATTCAAGGCAATGTATATATAAAATCCAGTTCCTTGTGTGCTCCATCACATTCTAAGTCATGCTGAAGAAATGGGGCCTAAGGTGGAGTTACACATGTGAGATGTTGAGGACGGAAAACTGGAGCCGTCTTGATACTCCCCATCTTAGAGGTTCCACTTTGGTTTCGGTGAGAATCCCATTTGTGCCTCAATGAATTTCATTTTCCAGATCAAGAATACTTCCACAAGGTTGAGCATAACTGCAGGAAGTCCTCAACTTACAACCATTTCATTTAAGGATTGTTCAAAGTTACAACAGCACTTCAAAAAGTGACTTATGACTAGTTCCAACACTTACGACTGTCCACGGTCACATGATCAAACTTTGGGTGCTTGGCAACTGGTATGTATTTGCAATTTTACAGCATCCCAGGGTCTTGGAATTGTCATTTGCAACCTTCCTGGGGAATTTCTCACAAGTCAAGGAAGGAAGTCGGTTTCGCTTAACAACCATATGATTCACTTAATAACCATAGCAATTCACTTAACAACCATGGCAAAAAGATTTTAAAATGGGCAAGAGTCACTTAACAACTGCCTTGCTTTAGCAATATAAATTTTGGGGCTCAATTATGATTGTAAATTGAGGACTAACTGTAATATGTGTTATTGTGTCATCTTGAGTAAGCATCCTTGCAGAATGCAGATGGAGAGCTCCTGGTACAAACAGTTCAGAGATGTGGTGGAGCTACTCTATTTTTCCTTCTTAATGGATTCTTTTCAAGTAAAGAGAAAAAGCAGTGGAATAAAATAAAAATAGGAGTGTTACTGAAGAATTTAATTGTGCCATAGTAACTAACACAGTCAATTAATTATTGTAGCTTCAGCATGCGGCTTCTCTATTCAGAGGAAGATTCCTGTTGGGCCAAGGGACCATATTTCTTTCCAAAAATCACAGTGACTAGGATTTTATTTATTATTTTTTATTGGCAAAATTCAAACATCACATGGGACAGTGATATGATCCGAGGAGTAGGACAGGATTTTTCAGGTGGGTTTTTTTTTCCATTTGGTGAGAGTTTGGGACTTCAAAAAAAAAGGGTGAATGCATAGGTAAAGTTACTGAAGCTTAATATTTTTATAACTTCTCTCTGATTTGTTAAGAAAATGAAGAGAGGGAAAAAAATAACATTACCAAGGTTTTGAATGTGGATGGCTTGTATTGCAATGATTGTACTGACTGAGGGAAAGCTGCAGAAGTCTGGTACTGATTGTATTTTGTTGTTGTTTTGCTTGGGTATTATCGATGAGCAACCAATGGGATGACTGAAATGGAGGAGCAATACTTCATCCCAAAGAATGCTGAATCACCAAAGGGAAGTATTGCTACAGATAGCATTGATTTACTTCCATATAGGAAAAAGCACTAAACGTAGACCACCTCTCTGTCATGAAAAATGCCTTTTGTATGGTTAAGTCTTGATGAGAAAAAAAAATGAATAGCATAAACTTGTCTTTGACAGGATCTGGATCAGTGATTTACAGTATTGTATAGGATCTCTGAGAGTGTCACAATGGCTCAGTGGTTAAAGTTGCTAAGCTTGTCAGCTAGAAAACTGACAGCTGGGGTTTGAGATTCGAGTGCCACATGATGGGGTGGGCTCTCTTTCCTTGCCAGTATTCTATGCATCTTTGGGGTATAGCCATGACCATGGAAATTCCCTTCAGAAAATACTGGCTCCCTTGGCCAAGAAATGAAGCATCACGCCCTAGAATCGGACACATCTGGCCAAGGAAAACTTCAACTTTATAGTATCTCTCTGGTTGTCACCCTGCCACTTTTAAAGCAATATGAAGCCTAATCGCATTACTGTTGTTTTGGAATAAAATGATTGGATGACTCTGGAAGATACTTGTAGTCCAAGTTTTTTATAATTTGTAGATTATCTCTCTTTATTTTATTTTTCTGACCATATTAATGAAAATTGTATTAGTAAAATGTGGGGTCTGCTGTTATCAGACACTATATTCCATTATTGCAAAGTTTGACTTTGTTTGTTAAAACTGATGAAAGTTGACAATCAGCAACTTCTGGAGAGGCCATGTTTCCCACTTTTGGTTTAGAAGGGATGGTCCTGCTCGGAGCTCTAGGCTGTCAAGGAAAGAGGTTATGCATTAATATGCAATGGCTTTCTAGGGATCTACTAAGGCAGGGGTGGGGAACGATGGCCCCTTTATGACTAGTGGACTTCAACTCCAGAATTCCTGATCCAGAATGACTGGTTCAGGAATTCTGGAAGTTGAAGTCCACAAGTCATAAAAGGGTCATAGTTTTCCACCCCTGTTTTAAGGTAAAGATAAAAAAAATCCCCTTTCCAAACATGTCCCACTCTAGGGGGTGGAGTGCTTATCTCTGTTACTTAGCTGAGTGAGCCAGCATTGTCCAAAGATGCTTCTGTGGTTATGTGGCCAGCATGACTATATGCTGAGATGCATGGAATGCCGTTACTTTCCCATTGAAGTGGTACCTATTTATCTACTTTAGTTAACATGCTTTCAAACTGCTATGTTGGCAGGAGCTGGGGCAAGAATAGGAGCTCACCCTGTCATGCGGTGCTTGGGTCTTGAACTGCCAACCTTCTGGTCAACAAACCCAGCATCTTAACCACTAGATCCTAAGGATCTTCTATTTTCTCCTGAACCTGAGCATATAGCACAAAACACCCAACTGAAGAATGAGAGTCCAACTTTTTCTTTCTTTCTGAAGTATCCTTTTACAGTGGAAGATGACATTTTATGTTTTGCCAATTTGTAGTATACATTCCACCGTAATCTCCTCATCTAGGATAATTTTGGTAAATTGCAAGCATTTTAATCAGCCAATTTTCTTATTCGGTTTCTACTCAAATGACGCCCTAATGTTCAGATAAATACAGATTTATCTGATAACGCCTATAATCTGTCTGATTCTGTGAGGCACATGCAGTCTCCGGTTCCTTTCTTGTGCTCCTTTTGTGTTTCCTGAATTTGTGCCAACCAAAATGTGGTGACAATGTGCCAAATAATGGTGGTGCAATTTTTAAGCTTTGGGAAAGCAGTCTGCAAAACAAGAAGGAAAACATGCATGTTTACCTGGTTTTCATCATTTATTCTATTTATAAAACACTCATATACACATTTAGAAAACACAAATATGAAAAGGAGTAAACAAAATGTTGGCTGTGCACCCACTGATGGTGTCATTATACCTTTTTGCTCTTGATAGTAAAAAATGCTGGAAAAAATGCAGCTCCCTGCTATAAAAGTGTGTTCATTGTTTCTTAGACCATCTCATTCTCTTTGTTCAACTGTTAAATTGAGCAGTCATTCAAGCTCTTGATTTTACAATTATAGGGAAATTATGAAAAGCAATTGATTTTTTTAAGAACAGTTCTCTTTTCTTCCAATTTTTCCAAGACCTTGGCTACGGTGGCAGGGGTCCCTTTAACAACTGCCTTGGACAACAACTATGTGCAGTTATGACAGGGATGAAAAAGTAATTTTGCAGTGTCTACTTTTATGTCTGTTCCTCTTTCTCAGTCATTGTTCACAATTATAGTCAGTTAGCACTGGTGTCCTGTGACTGATCCTTGTTTTTCCTTTTCCCTGGCAAAGCAGAGGGATTGCCTAAACAAGCAATCTAATTCTGAACTGCTCTTCTTCACAGCACAGCACTTCCCTAAAAAGTGTTAAACTCAAGTTAACAAGCTCAAAACTGTAACCTCAGTTGGTTAGAACTATACAGTGCTTGTGGCTGCTGCCTGAAATTGACAAGACCCCAATTAGTTTCCCATTGAAGGCTTTCTTTTGTTTCCTAAGATGCTCACTGCTCACATATGTGAGCACAGGGCAAACAGCTAGCAGTGGTGCCAGCACATTGCTTTCAATGACATTCCCCAATGTGTGCCTGCTTATTCCCTTGTAATCCCTTCCTCTCCAGTTCTATGGGATCCTATCTTCCTGGTGTTGTAAAGCAAAGGAAAGCTGAAGTAAAATTCTAAGCACAGTCACAGTCATGTGATTTTCATCTACAACCACTTGATTTAAACCAGGGCTGTCAAATTACCAGCCCATGGGCCGCATGTGTCATGCACTAGCCATGCCCATGCCTGGTTCAGCGAAGGGAGATAAAGTCCCAATACGTCACGTGACACTGCAATGACGACATGAGTTTGACACCCCTGATTTAAGCAATCAAGTATCTGATTGTAATTATGGTTACTAAAGGAATGCCTGTATGCTTTTCTGTCTTGATATGGATTCACCATCTATTCTTTATTTTTATTTGCTCTTCATTTATCTTGTCTTTTTCTTTTTCGCATTGTATTTTATCTTGTATGTTATTTTGCCAGGAGCAAAGGAGTCCCTGCAGATTTTGCCAGCATGATGTCATGGAATGTTGTTTCCTCCCCATCGAAGTGGTACCTATTTATCTACTCACATTTGCATGCTTTAGAAATGCTAGGTGAGTAGGAACTTGGCAAAGATGGGCACTCAACTCTTGGGTCTCTAACCCAGGCTGTCCGTGACCCGTCAAAAGCGCGTTCCACAAAAGCGCGGTCGACGAAATCGCGTATGTGACATCATCACAACGCGACGAAAAAGATCGAAAAATTGAAATAAAAATTAAATTACAGCAAGCCGATTCACATAAAGGTAAGGGTTAGGTTAAGGGTTAGGGTTAGGGTTAGAGCGTTAGCGTTACGTTTAGCGTTAGGTTAAGGGTTAGCGTTAGGTTTTTCGCTACGTTAAGGGTTAGGTTTAGGGTTAGGTTTAGGGTTAGGTTAAGGGTTAGGTTTAGGGTTAGGTTTAGGGTTAGGTTTGGGGGGGTTAGGGGAAGGTTTTAGCTTTATTTTTACATTTTTCGATCTTTTTCGATCTTTTTCGTCGTGCTGTGATGACGTCACATACGCGCTTTCGTCGACCACGATTTTGTCGTCCGCGGTTTTGTGGTAGAACCAGGCTGTCAACTTTATGATTGACAAGTACAGAGTCTTTATTGCTGAACCATAATTATATTATTATATTGTTATACTGTCATCTTCCCAAAATTGATTTGGGGTCAGGTGATGTTTAAATGATATAAGTAAAGTAAAAAAGTTGTTGTGGTCTTCCAGCAGCCTGCGAAGTTGGTAGCAGAGTTGGACAGCAAGGAGATTGGGGAGGAACATGGGCTAGTCCTGGAGTCTGGGAAAGACTTGGATGAGGGCTCTGCATTGGAGGCAGAGAAGAGGCTGTCAGCCAGGGCCATCTGGGAGTTATGTGCTGTCTCCGGAGTCTCCAGAGTCAGATAGCAGTGAGGCACAGACTCCCCTGTTCCCAGTGTGTGCATGCACAGAGCTGCCACAAGGCAAGAACAATTAAAACAGAAGGGTTAGGGTTAGGGAGTACAGTTTGGAGGTGATTGGCCCCTCCCATAGGAAATAAAGGAGGAGCAAAGACACATGAGCCTTTGCAGGAAGCAACTTGCTTCATGTTGGTCAGTTTACCTTCTGAAATTCCATTGGACTCTTTGCTCCATGTGGCCTTGCCAAGCTAATTGCTAATTAAGTCTTTGGCAGCGTTTTCAAAGAAGATAAAGATGGATGTTTATCAGCCTTATCCCGAAGGACTTTGGCAGCTTACTGTAGGACTCTTTCCAACTATTTGGGACTCATTACTGGCTGTGAATGAACATAATTTACAGCCCTTGAAATAAAAAGAGGGTTTTTGGCCCTAATCATGCACTTTTTAGTGTATCAGGAAGCCTAGGTCAGAACAAAAGTAAAGTAAAAAAGGACCAGTACTTTTCAACATCTTCATCAATGATTTGGACAAGGGGATAAATGGGGAACTCATCAAATTTGCAGATGACACCAAGCTGGCAGGAATAGCCAACATTCTGGAAGATAGGCTTAAGATACAGAAGGATCTTGACAAACTTGAACATTGAGTGCTATCTAACAAAATGAAATTCAATGGTGAAAAAAAGTAAAGTTCTACATTTAGGCCAGAAAAACAAAATGCAGTTACAGTATATGTGTTACCTTGTTCAATAGTAGTAACTGTGAGAGGTATCTTGGAGTCCTAGTGGACAACCATTTAAATATGAGCCAGCAGTGTGCAGCAGCTGCCAAAAAACCTAACACAGTTCTAGACTGCTTAAACAGAGGGATAGAATCAAGATCACGTGAAGTGTTAATACCACTTTATAAAGTTTTGGTTGCCACGATGTAGAAAAGATGTGGAGACTCTAGAAAGAGTGCAGAGAAGAGCAGCAAAGATGATTAGGGGACTGGAGGCTAAAACATATGAGGAATGGTTGCAGGAACTGGGTATGTCTAGCTTAATGAAAAGAAGGACTAGGGGAGACATGATAGCAGTGTTCCAATATCTCAGGGGCTACCACAAAGAAGAGGGAGTCCAGCTATTCTCCAAAGGACCTGAGCATAGGACAAGAAGCAATGGGTGGAAACTAATCAAGGAGAGAAGCAACTTAGAACTAAGGAGAAATGTCCTGACAGTTAGAACAATTAATCAGTGGAACAATTTGCCATCAGAAGTTGTGAATGCTTCAACACTGGATGTTTTTAAGAAGATATTGGATATCCATTTCTCTGAAATGGTGTAGGGTTTCCTGCCTAAGCAGGGGGTTGGACTAAAAGTCTTTCAATGTTCCTTCCAACTCTGTTATTCTATATTATAAGTAGGAAACATTAAGTAACATAAAGTCATAGGGAATGGCATCCAAATATGACCTCAGTATTACTTGTTTAAAGTCCAGGGCCAGCCAGGAAGTATGATGAACTTTTTTCTTTCTGTCAACAAATTGGGTGGGTGGGAAGTGCAGGGGCTAATAAGCAGGAATCTTTTAACTGTGCATCACCTTCCTCAGACCAACGGACGTAACAATGTGCTGAATTATAATGGTGATGATGAAAGAAAGTTAAGTGTGGCATTTAATGGAGCCCGTAAGGTCTCAGAAGGGACTAGAATTATTCAGAACCCGGTTATGTTTGTCTAGTTTCATGACAAATAAGAACCTGGAAACTTAATTTAGGTCAATGTTGCCAGTCCAATTTTCACAAATATGTAATTGTGCCAGAATTTCCAGTTATAAGACAATCCAGAGCTCTTGCTAATACTGTACCACTTCTTTCATTTGTTCAAGGCAGCCAGGAAATTCCCCAGTGCAAGCCTGGTTGGAATAGGAAGGAACATCAGAGGAGCTTCTGGTGGTATTTTGATCATGTTATGATAGCATTTCGTCAGTAGGTGGCACTGGACTTAATTGTTCCCAGCAGGAGTCAGGGTTTTCCTGTTAATATCCTGTTTTGCCCCATTTCTTGACTGATGACTGCCTGGGTTTTCAGTACTGCTAATAAAGCACTCCGTTTTTGTTTGATTTTCTTTGATTACGAAGAAATACTTAAAACAACAGGATTGAAATCATGAAGGAAGTTAATTCAGGTGTTTCTGATTGTTTATGGAGAGATTCATTCGTGTAACTGAAGACATTTATATGCCATTTTAAAATAAAGACATTTTAAAAACAGTGATAGCGTTAATACCAGTGTTTTAAAAATGCACCGCAGTATTTTAGTTAAAGTAAGTATAAACATTTTCATAAAGGTCCTGATTTTACCCAAGACAAATTAGCCAAGTGGACTTGCTGAAAAGACAACCCAAGCGTTGTAAATTGTACATTTGTACATTGAACTGCAATGTACAAATTTTACACAGTTAAAACTAAAAGCCCTTTAATACAAGGATTCCAGACTGTGTTGTCATCAGAAGTGGGCTGCTACGGGAGAAACCGTAGCTAACGTTATGGCCAGTTCAGACAACCTCCAAATCCCACCCCTGGCTGGCCCCACCCACCCCATTCTGCCCCTCCCCTCCTATCCCACCCCCTCCCAGAAGTCTCCACATGGCCCATTTTGGATGCGAGGTAAATGCAGGGCCCACACAGAGACTCGGGGAGAGGGGGAATGGGTCTCCCAGAAGTTCTGGATGGCTGGAAATGGGCCTGCTTCCAGCCTCCAGAGGCCTACAGAGCCTGGAGGAAGCAGTTTTCACCCTCACAGAGACTCAAGAAAAGCCTCCGGAGCCTGGGGAAGGCAAAAAGCTTCCCCCTCCCCTCGGTGCAGGAGGCCAACTAGGCCACGCCCACCCAGCAACCTGGCAGAGAACCTGTTGCTGAAATTTTTGAAGCCCACCCATGGTTGTCTTCATCAGAGAGCTTAGCTGATTTATTTCTGGCCAAGCTGCATTTCAGCACGTTTTCTGGTTTTCCTTTTGAGATGCTGCTGGAGCTCCTTGATGGTATCTCCCCTTGGTGGGAACTCCTAAGCTTCCTCTTCCTGGCTTCTCCCCATGCTCCACCAACATCTTGAGAGCTTTTGGCAGGTGGTTTGCAATAAGCATTGGCACCGAAGTGATGTGTCAGCTCCTTCCACCCATAGTATTGGGGTGACTCCTTATAAAAATAGAAATAAAGATGGCATGGTGACAGCACTGGCCAGATGCTGTTATTTGGGTCTCCAATGAGTCATCTGGAATAGGCAGCATGATATTTGATATTGTTGCAATGAGCATAAAGGGAGACTGCTGGCTTCAAATATTTTCTAAGTTTGGGGTATGAATTGGGAGTGCCCTCAAACTCATCAGTATAGCTCATAAGACTCAGAGCCACTTTTTAGTTTAATCATGTACAATATTATGCAACAGGATACATCATAGTGTGTCACAGTGTACTCAAGAAGACCCAGTTTGGAATGACATCATAGGACTCTGGTGAGTGAAGATATAGGATGACTTTTCTTAAAGGATCGTTCTTCCCTTCTGTCTCCCCTGGAGGACATCAAACCTCACTGCATAGTATTGTTGTGCCACATAAGGCATATCCCAACTTTGCTGCATATTAGAAAAGCTGGATATAGGTAGAACACACATGAACAATTGCCCTACAGTAGGATGAAGCTAAAGCATCGACCTCTTTGATCTCAATGCTTAGGCACTAAGCGTGGTTGTGAGCAGTCCAGGTCCTGTTACATAAGATGGGTGGCTATGCAAATCTTATAATAATCAATAATAATAAATATTAATAATCACTATAAAATGCCAGTTAGAGGAGAAGGATTTAATGTTCCCTATTCTCATGGGTGATGCCCTGCGTTTCTGGGCATAGAAAGAAGGACTAGGGGAGACATGATAGCAGTGTTCCAACTTCTCAGGCGTTGCCACAAAGAAGAGGGAGTCAAACTATTCTCCAAGGCACCTGAGGGTAGAACAAAAAGCAATGGGTGGAAACTAATCAAGGAGAGAAGCAACTTAGAACTGAGGAGAAATTTCCTGACAGTTAGAACAATTAATCAGTGGAACAGCTTGCCTCCAGAAGTTGTGAATGCCCCAACACTGGAAATCTTTAAGAAGATGTTAGATTTGTCTGAAATGGTATAGGGTTTCCTGCCTAGGCAGGGGGTTGGACTAGAAGACCTCCAAGGTCCCTTCCAACTCTACTATTGTATTGCATTGTATTGGGCCATTTGCAACAGGGGTATATTTTGTGCTCTTCCTTTTGGGTTTTTCTTAGTGGAAACTGTACCACCTTAATAGCAGGGAGTGCTGTTGCCATTGTGCCAATGGCGTTGACAAGTCCAGCGCTTGATTTTCTCACATAGAGCAGGAAGGAAGTCCTTAAATGGGCACAAATAGCAGAACAGCCTCATCATTTTGAGTAATGACTAATGATGCCTGCTCCTAATGGCAACCATATGTCTCATCCTTGGCATTCTTCTGGTTTATTTATATTATCCCATGAGACTATTTCATAAGAGTCATGACACTGGGGCTCCAGAGCCTCATTGTCTTCCAGGTGTGTTAACGAAAGTTAGAAGCCAGAAACTAGCTTCTATATATTTCATATATACAGATAATCCTAAATTTACAACAGTTCATTTAGTGACCGTTGGAAGTCACAACAGGAAAAAAAAAAGTGACTTATGAAAGTTTTTCACACTTACAATTGTTGCATCATCCCGATGGCCATGTGATCAAAATTCGGAGACTGGGCAACTGACCCATACTTAACAATGGGGTCATGTGCTCACCATTGCCGGCCTTCTGACAGATTCACTTAGCAGCCGTGTTACTAACTCAACGACTGCAGTGGTTCACTTAATAAAGGTGGCAATAAAGGTCATAAAATGGGGCAAACTCACTTAACAACTGTCCTACTGAGTAACAGAAATTCCAGACTCAATTGTGGTCATATGCTGAGGACTACCTGTACACTGTTTTGAGGGGAGTGAGGCTCTGCCCATTAGGCCCCCCCTTCACTGAAGTACCAATCTAAAAATGCCCATATATGGCCAGTGAGGTGAATCACTGTCTTCTACTACCATCAGGAGCCCCCGATAACTTGCTGGATCTGGGGTGGGGTGGGGTGGGGACCTTTCTTGACTGATTAGGAGAGATAGGAAAAATGAAGAGAACAGAGATGGTAATTGTCCCTTTGAGAGCACATCAGAAACAGGTATGCAAATGGCTATACCAGTCTGAGTTTGACTAACTTTGGATAGAGGCAAAATACTCCATATTCCTATTCTGAGGCTGAAAGCTGCTTGCTATGCTTCACTGCCCACTTTGCAATTTTTCCCCTTTTGGTTCCAAGCATAAGAAAGAAACACCTGCAGCCAAATTTAGCCACTCACCTGGTGGACTGATGGGAACTATTTTTCTTTTTTTCAAAAAAATTAAAGAACAGTGGCTTTCTTTTTGCAAGTGAAAGTTATTCATGCATATTTTTAAAGGGGAACAAAAGGCCCTGTTTTCATCCAAAACAATCACTGAAATACAATTGTAATCTAAACCCACTTTTTATTGATTGATTTAATATATAAAAGCTGTTAAATAATGTTTAAAATATTTACATTCCATCCATTGATCCATGAGGTAAATACTTGCTGTAATGTACAAAAGAGTTCCATTGAGAAAGTAATACAAGTGTTAAAATATATAACCCATATACCCCAATGGCTATGAATACAGAAATAAATCCACCAGGAAGTATCAAATGCAAAAAGGGAATAGTTGTTTTTTTTTAATATATAAAAAAGACATGTGCCTAAACTGTAATAATGTTTGCACATGTATCCTCTTTAGGGGGACAGTGTACCTATTAGCAAGTAAATCCCATTTAATGAATTTTGGGCGTGCATTAAACTGCATAGTGCCATGTGGGATGACTGATTGAGCCATTAATTAACCCCTTTCATCCCAATTATGCAACAGAACCAGGGGAGAAATCCAAATTAAAGCACCTGCAACAGATGATTATCCAGTTTCTGCTTATATACATTCAAGAATGGGGAGTTGACCATGTAGCTGAAAACTGATGCCATTACCAAATTGTTCTTAATGCTAGGAAGGTTGTGTGTGTTTAAAAACAAAAAAACATTGGACCAAATCTGATTTCCTGTAAAGTAAAATTGTAATCCTGTAATTTGCAAACTAAGTTGATAGAGAACATGCTCCAGCCTTCTTCCTTCAATGTGCTGGAAAAGTGCTATTATGTCCCCTTTCGGTTAAAATTTTCTCCAGGGTATATATAGATTTTACCTGCTTCTTTGTTGTCATCTTTTGCACATTTCTGATTTTTGCTTTCTTAAAAATAGATTGCTTAGAACAGGATGCAATATTCTGGACTGAAAAGAGAATTACCAACCGTTTTCATGTACATTGCGCTAAACCTGGTTTGATTTAACTATATATTATATTAAGAGCCGTCGTGCTGCAATGGTTAGAGTGCAGGACTGCAGGCTACTTCTGCTGATCACCGGCTGCCAGGCTCAAGGTTGAGTCAGCCTTCCATCCTTCCAAGGTGGGTAAAATGAGGACTCAGATTGTTGGGGGCAATATGCTGACTTTGTAAACTGCTTAGAGAGGGCTATAAAAGCTATGAAGTGGCATATAAGTGTTATTGCTATATTTTTAATGAGCCATTTATTGGGTTGACACATTACTGTAATGCACGAATCATGGTTTACAAATTGTACAGAACATATGTGAAAAAAGAAACAAAATGGCTTTGCATTTATGAGAACCTGGATACTGAGTCTCATAACTTAAAGAATTTAAATCTGGGTTGCCACAGATGGAAGCCTATCGCCATAATTATTCCAGACTAGATTCACTTCACGTTTGCTCTTTTCAAGATTTTAATTTTAATCCATTTTAATCCTTATTTGTATAAGCAGTCATGGTTTTGGTCATGTTGCTTCCTATCCTGCTACAGCAAATTAAATACAGTATGTACAGTATATGTAAATGACTGAAGAATGTAAGCAAAATAGTTCTAAAAATAGCATCTATTGAGTGCTGGTTTCTTTTATTGTAATGATATCAAGGATGGTCTCTTTCAGTGCAAATTTGCCATGCCCCCCCAAAACTCTTTCCTATGATTTCACCTGACAAAACTTACTTTTTCTGAAGGTAGAGATTATTTTAAATGTGTCATCTCTTTGGTCACATGGTCTTTGTACATATGCATGCCTTTCTCCCATTTAGAATGATAGGGGTTACTGCATATTTGGATAAGGGGCAGGCAGAGTCATATGAGCCCCATGGAAAGGGGAAAACAATGTTGGTTATGGCAGCTCATTATTATGATCAGGAAACAGGAAAAAAAGAATCCAATTTATATTTCCTCAGCAACAAGAGGATTATTTATACATATAGTAAAGATGTAAGTTATAGTTTAAGATAGATATGATACATAGGGAGGTAGGGAGGTAGGTACAATAGATGATAGATTGATAGATCGATAGATCGATCAATAGATGGATAGATAGACAGACAGACAGATGACATATAATATGTAAGTAGGATATAGGCAGCTAAGTAGTTAGATAAAAATAAATGGTACATAAGAGAGGGAGAGAGAGGCAGATATTTTTATTATAGCTATAAAAGATGACAAACACATCATATAACAAAATTTGCAACTAATCCAATTTTAGCAGGAAAATAAGAATAGGCAAAGCATTACAATACCTTAAGACAGTATAATACAACTATAATTAATGAGAATTATGTAATGTAGCATAAAAATGAAATCTAAAAAATAATGCATTTTTACTGATTTATGACCATAATAAAAATATCTATCTACTCTGTCATCTCTTTCTCTCTGTCTCTGTCTGGCTGTCTGGCTGTCTCTCTCTCACACACACACAGACACAGACACACACACACACACACCAATCTTTCTCTCAGTTTTTCTCTCAGTTCTTTCTCTCTCAGTTTCTCTCTACTTATTAGCCACCCAGAGTTGCTTGAGATGAGTGGTATATAAATTTAATAAGTAAATAATTTCCCATCACTGACTATCTATAGCTATTTACATCCCCTCTCCTCCCACTCATCATCTATCTATCATCTATCTTATCTCCATCCATCCATCTTTCTTTCTTTCTCTCTCCCACTCTCTCTAATCTACCTAGCTTACCCTGTGTGAGTTTCATGCTTTTGAGACTCCGAGTGCTTGCTGGCTCCTTTTTTACGCACTTCTAGTATTAAAAATCTCATTTCTGAAAAGTCTTTGCCTACTGCAAGTTGGTATTAAAAGTGATTTTTGTGACATTCTTATTGTGATTATGGTGTAAGTACATAGGTTTGCAGAGGAAACTGTCAATCATTAAGAACAACCCTAACTCTAACCACTTGATGAAAAAGAAGTGCAAGAAAGTTAAAAAAAACCAGATATAATATATTGGTGTGCAAAACTCAATGGGAGTAAAAATTTTAGTCGGCAAAACTGCTTGCCTTGGACTGACCCCCCCCCCCCCGCTTCAGTTTCCAAATCTTGCAGGGGCTTGTGGAAAAGTTATTAAAAGGCATTGAATCTGGAAGTTGCCTCTTTGCATTCATGTTTTCTTCAAATCACAAAACACTTGGACTTTTTGTTATTTGTTTTATTTGAAAAGGGAAAATAAGGATCAACCACTTTACAGAAAATTTTAAGGAAAGATTTTTTTCAGTTCAGATATTTTTATCTGCTGCTGTTTAAAAGTTAGTACTTTGAAAGTACTGTTTGATGATTCAAGAGTAATGCATAATGCTTAAGAAATTAACAGTAGTTATGGTGGAGCCTCTTGTCTTCACTTTTTTGTTTTTAGGATATATTCAGGAAGTCTTTGTGATAGTATCAGGGATTCTAGCAGGCATATTTTCCTATTAGGAGTATATTATGTGTTATATAATATATTATATTAGTATATTTGATTTCTTCCCCAAACCCCCAAAGCTTTAACCTTAGACTGTCTACTGTCAACCTCACCCCATTCCTAAGAGATCTTTAAGGGGCGTGCATAAGCGCACCAGAGTGCCTACCGTTCCTGTCCTAATGTTCCCTTTCATTCATATCCATTTCATGTATTCAAAATCATGTTTATACTGTTATCTAATACATGCTTGACTAAATAAATAAATAAATAAAGAAGTGTGTGTGTGTGTGTGTGTGTGTGTGTGTGTGTGTGTGTGTGTGTTATAGGCTCTCAAAGAAAGGACTGCAAGAAAAAGCATAGTCATTTGCAAGTGGCTACTGGAGAGGATGTATTCAGTCACAAAAGGCCAATTTGTTAGAACAACTAGCAAGTTTTTCTCCTGCATTCCTGTCCACCCTCATGCCTCATCCCAGGATACTCAATATTCATTCCCAACTTTATTTTATCAATTTTCTGTTTAGGACACATGTTGAAATAAAGTTTTGGGCTATCCCTGTTTATCCTTTTTATTTTCTTACAAAAATGTGTGTGGGGATTATGTGAAATCCCAGGGCCTTCTTGGCAATAAATATGAGGCTGGTGCTTTGCTTTAAAACAATTGGTTGGGCATTTTTTTAAAAAAATAGACTGGGACAAGAGCCTTGTTTCTGAGCTCTATCATCACCAGGTGAGTTTCATGCTTTGCACTATGCAATAACAGAGTTGATTCGGTTTTGGCTTATGGTATTATGTAAACCTAGGTATGATGATATGCAAAGCATGTTTTATAGCATTGCATGTTGCAACCAACTAAAATTATAATAAGGTATAGTTTAGTAGACTAATGTAGTCTACCTTCAGGACCTTCTCAGTGGTGAAGGTCCAAACTCCAATTTGACACATCTTTTCTTTAGACCAGCGGCCCTCAACCTTTTTGGCTCCATGGACGGGCAGCAGTGGGAGGGAGGGGACAGTTTTGTGCACACAACCTAATCCCTTGCATGTGCAAATAAAGCTTTGCACACTTGCCTTCTGATTGCTCGTCCCAGTTCCCACCGGGTCACAGTTGGGGACCTCTGCTTTAGAGGTTATAGTGGCACCAATATTTGCTACTTTTTGGAACCAGGTGAAAGCAATTCCTTTTAGCAGATCTAAAGAACTATGAGGTTAAATAAAAGAGCAGGACACTCTTTCAAGCACTCTTTTAAAATCACAATTAGAATTGTGTATTTTATTAAAATTTAAAAGCAGTGATCATATATTACAGCATGAATATGATTGGAATGCCTTATCAGAAAGAGTAAAAAAATGAATACACATAGAATACTTTATGTAACCATAGAAATATAGTTGTGGCCTTATACATGCATTTAATAAGACCTCCTCAATTCTTGGATGTACAGTGGGAAGCATAGTTGCATGTAGCTGTACATTTATTTATTTTCACTCCAAATAGAAATGCAAATTTGAAAAAAATTATGTAATAACATCCTGAAGAAGCTCTACTGATTCACAAAGCTTATGTTGGAGGTGTCTCCCACACTTCCGGTTCAATTTATTTTTGTCATCAAATCCACAATTGTCCAAAATAACAAATTAAAAACCATGATGAGTATAAGTAAATTTATAGCATCTCCCTAATTATAACTGTATTTATTTTTCCAAGTAATTGCGAAACAACAACTGTGAAGGGAAGTAAGTACAATCACAGAAACAATGCCAGCAAATTAAAAGCTGCTTTAAATGACTGTCTTTTAAAACATACTACTTTCAAAAGTGTAGATCCCATGTAATCATTACGATGCTTAAGAAATTAAATGGCCACAGTAACCCTAGGAAGCTATGGGGTCTAGCTTGAAATC
Organism: Thamnophis elegans; assembly: GCF_009769535.1. Lineage (NCBI taxonomy): Eukaryota > Metazoa > Chordata > Lepidosauria > Squamata > Natricidae > Thamnophis > Thamnophis elegans. Next base: position 45,379,642 of record NC_045543.1, read on the forward strand.
ACCTATGATTGAACTCACCCTTGTCCTGATGTTGTATCCCTAGGCATATTGATTCTCTCTGCAGAAAATCATTGATCCGGTATTGGGTTCATGTACCACCATTATTATTATTAAATATATTTGCTGCCTATCTCGCAATGGACTACTCTAGGCAACTCACAATCATAAAGAAGAAATAAAAAGGAAGTTTAAACAAAGCAAAAGTAATAGAATAGAATAAAACAAACAAGGGGGAAAAACCCAAAGAAAATATAACAATGTGACTAGTGAAAAGATAGCCGTGTGGGGAGCAGTGTGTGTGTGTGTGTGTGTGTGTGTGTGTGTGTGTGGAGTCTGCTGTCAGTCTAGCAGCCACCTCCAAAGTCAAATTCCCCCATTGGCTTCCCAGACCAATTTACAGAGCCAGATACCATAAATGCATACGGTGAATTATTTCATATTTTTCAGTGAATAATATGAATTCAGTTAATGTACTTTGTAAATCATGATTGATGACAAAGATATGCAAAAATATTACCCAACATTATCTGGCCTTTAAAGGCTAGGTTAGGGTGCACACTGCAAAAAGTAGCAAGTAGAATCAGAGCAAAATGTGATTTGATGTAACGTTACAATTCAGCCAAAGTTAAACATAGTAATGCGTTTATAAGCAAAGCTCTGTAGTAATGCAATTTATAATCTTTCTCTTCTGTCACATTAAAATTACACCAGGTTCCATGCTGATGTGTTGAGTCAGTTCTTGGAAGACCGTTTCTGCAGTGGATCCAAGTATGACAGGAGTTGTAGCCTGGTGAAATCCATTCTTCAGAAATAATGGCAGAATAAAACCCCTGTAAAGGAGACACATAAGCTTATAGAAATCACTGCTGTCATTGTCACAAACCGGTAAGTGCAGCATGGAAGTGGAGAAGCATGGTCTTTCCAGCTTCAAGTAAATATCTTGGGAGGTGAAGCTATTCTTCCAGGCATTTGCAATAGTGTTCCATTATGTGGGGAGTGTCACTATTTCTTTTAAAGCAAAAACTAGTCTGGGCAACGCCAAAATAAAAGGACAGAGAAAGACGAGCTAATCCTGATGGAATGAGTCACTTTTGGCTGTGGGATTGGCAGAAAGAGGTGGTGGGGATGAGAAGTTCAACTGCCAGAAAAGCAGTAAGACTTTGCGGCTTGGTGCATGACAGTTTAAGTGATGTATAATCAAAAGAATGGGGGGGGAATAACAAATTGCTTGATTCAGTGCTTGGCAGCCATTGTGCACTCCTTGTGGAGAGAAAGAAAGAAAAGAAAAAAGAAAAGAAAGAAAGAAAGAAAGAAAGAAAGAAAGAAAGAAAGAAAGAAGAAAGCCACCACCTGGTAGTAGTAGGACTGCATCTTTTTCAGTGTTGGTTTTATGGTGCATTAATAAAGCAACCAGAAAAAAATGTGGTCATACACAGTCACAGTAGCATCATCCTGGACCAGAAGCATGGACTGCATGCAGATCAGACTTTCCTTCATTTTGATTGGCTCTTCTACAAGAGTAGAAGCCCTTTCTCTTCCTCTTGGACCAAGAAGTAGCCACATATGTTGCAACCTCAAGAAACTTCAAGAAATAAATGCAGCTGCCCTCCCTTTCTCATTTCAGGCTGCAGCAATTGCAGGTTTGCTGATATATAAATCTGAAAATGCAAAATCTCCACCAATAATTTATCAGTATTTTCTCCTCCCCCCCCCCCCCCAGAAATACCTCATTGTGTCATTCTGTTTCAACAGCAGCATAGTGAGAGGAAATAGGGTCTAGGACAACTCTCCACAGTCAACTTGCCATGGCCAACTCGCTGCAACTCACTCACCGCAGGATATCCTCTCATGGCCAACTCCCCATGGGACAACTTGCCACAAATAAGAGTTACATTAATATTTAAAAAGTAGTAGAATAGAATCATTAAATAAAGGATGCAAAAGGAGGGACAAAATGAAATGTGATAATAAGGCCAAGGCCATATTTTGGGGATCAAAAGAAAATAAGACCCTGCCCCCATTCCCCCTGTGAGTGGGGGGGAGGAGGACACTGGCTTGTGCAGCTTTGCGCCTTCAGGATACCGCTCAATCAGTGAGTGGCGCTCTGCCAGGCCAGAGGGGAGTTGCACAAGCACCTGTTCCCCCCCCCCCTCGTGCACTTCCCAGTCCTCACCACGATTTGGGCCAGCTCTTTCTGCAGGGCCAGGGCTGCCACTGCTACTGCTGCTGCTGTCATCCCAGCACTGAAGATGGGTTCTTCTGAGAGGCCATTTGAGCCAGCCACCTGCTGCTGAGTCTTCTGGGAACTGGGGCAGAGTCATCTGGCAGTGGCCAGTCTGGGAGTGTGCTTCCTACTCTATGGTTGTAGCCTGGCTCCCCAAAGGCTTTCTGTCCCAGCTCCTGGAAGACTTGGCAGCAGGCAGCTGGCCCAACTGGCCCCTCAGAAGAAGCCATCCTCAATGCTGGGATGGCAGTGGTAGAAGCAGCAGTGGAGGCGGTAGCCCTGGCCCTGCAGGGAGAGCTGAACCAGGTTGTGGTGATGAGCAGGGAGTAACAAGTGCTGGCACAACCCCCGCTCCAGCCAGGCAGAGTGCCGCTCACTGACTGAGCGGTATCCCAAAGGTGCCCAGCCGTTCGAGCGCCGGTCCCCCCCTTTCCCCCACTTGCACAGCTTGGCGCCTTCGGGATACCACTCAGTTGGTGAGTGGTGCTCTGCCTGGCCAGAGTAGGGGTTGTCCACTGGGCTTATTTTCAGGGAGGGCATATATTTTTGCCCTCACCAAAAATCTGGCATGGCCTTATTTTCAGGACATGTCATATTTTTGGAGAAAACACAGTACATATGCGTTTTTTACTGCACAGAAGTAAGAAGGTACACTTGCCATGTCCAAAAGTAAAACCACTGTTAAAAGAACAAAGGGAGTGTAAGGAAATAAATTGGCATATCACAAAACCTACTTCTGGTTGGACAGCAAGAGTACAAATGTAGAGAATATCCAGCTGTTCTTTAGTGCATTATCCTCCTGACTGGGCAAGTCTGGACTACTACATTTGATGGATCAAATTGTTTGCATCCACTTTGAGAGGCTTTCCATAGTAGGGAGCAATAGCAGAACCCAGCCCTTGCTGTGTTGATGTAATGTCCTGTCAACATAATGAAAAGGTGTCCCTACTCTTATTACTACTTTGTAGATTTTCCACATGGCCAACCAACTGTATTGTCCACATGGTTGGGTGGATAAACATTTTGATGGTGTTGATTGATTGATGGGGAGCCAATGGTCTCATAGGTAGATATGAAAGAGGGGGTGTGAAGATCAGAGAATGGAAAAGATCATTCTGGGTTAGCTGGACAAATATTTTAAACTGGCGGTACAAGACAGTTTCAGACATTTATACAACAGAGTTGCACAATGTAATCTAAAGACAGAAAATTAAAAATGAAGGCAAATATATGTGTCCCAGGATAATGTTGCAGGTTCCAATCTGGATCAGTTACCGGGACCAGAGGTTTAGTCTTCCAAGTTTTCGGACTTGTGCTGGAGCCCATCCTCAGGGAGCCTAGATCTCTACCAGAATGTGGGGCACCTTCTTCACCTTCTGCTAGAGCAGCAGTCACCAATTGGTGGTCTGTGAGAAAAGTTTGGTGGTCTGCAGAAAAATTATTTGCATTTTTTATATTGCACTAAACCAGGAGTCCTCAACGTACAGCCGCTGGGACGGATACTTGCAATGGGCACTTGTGTTGCTACAGAGAGTCTCCCCCTTCGGGGTCTTTTTGTGCAGGTCAGAGTGGGAGAGAAATTTTGACCTGGGGTCTGCTTCGGCCTCTTGGTGCAGGGCTTTGGGTGAAGGCTGGAGGGAAGTCCCATTGGTGATGAAGAGCCGGAGGGCCTTATTCCAGTGGGACTGCATCCAATGTTCCCTCTAATTTTTTTTCAGTGTGAGCGGAAAAGTATAGTGTGTGAGCTGCACAGTTTCATGCCTGAGCACCTAAGAGAGCCACAGTTTGAACTGCTGTCGCGTCTGCTGGACATTTACGCAACCTTACAAGCGTCAAGCGCCAATTGCGAGCGAAGTTTCAGCCCGATGAATGCCAGACATGAAAAGTGCCACTCAAACACTATACTTTTCCCCTCACCCTGAAAAAAAAAGGCTCTCTGCTCAGCTTTTAGATTGCTAGACTGGCTAGAGAGAGACGTGGCACCAACAGGGTCCTGGGTCCTGGCATTTTGCAGGCAACCTGTCCTCTCACATTCCTTTGGAATGCAACCCATCACATGTGAATTAGATTTTGCCAATTATCCTATTAAAAAATAACGCTATTATTCTAAAATATGACTAACTCAATATTAAAAACTGTAAATATGTAATGCTGATAAATAATAGCAGTAATTGTTATTTAGTATGATTAAAATCAGTATTGATATATCAATATAATATCTATCGAAATTGACAATATACACTAAAATAACAATACAAATATATAATGTGGAATATAAATGTAATAAATATAATATATAAATGCAACATAAAAAACTCTCCCCCTTTAAAGTAGTAAGATCAATTAAATAGTCTAGCAAGTTTGGACAATATGCTATATGTTATGTTACTTAAGAATATATATACCTCAGAATCAGATACAACATCCACATCATTTCCAACTGAGTCAATAAAATCATATGCCATGCCAAAACTATTTTAAATAAAGATATGAAATTAATCAAGTCTTGCATTTATTTTTCAAATTGAATGTACAATTTTTTTATTATTTAAGTTTTGTACCCTATCTTTTCTAACTAACGTTAACTTTAAAAAGATGTTACATCAGACTACAATACAAGTAATTAAATGAAGACTAAAATAAGTGTTTTGGCATATTAAGCTTTTTATATTTCTTTCTTATATTTCTTCCTTAGTTGAGAACTTGCTCCTCAGCTTACTTACGCATTAACTGTTTGTTGCTTTTATGGTTTATTCATTCACTGCTCCATCTTCAGTTTTTTTCACAGGGGGCAGGGCTTCCTTCCTCCCTTCCCTCCCTCCCTCCACTCCTTTGGCCACCAATTTTGATCCAATTCTCTCTCTCTCTCTCTCCCTCCCTCTCTCTCTCTCTCTCTCTCTCTCTCTCTCTCACACACACACACACACACACACACACACACACACACACGTTCTTTGGGGGGGGTTTGAATTACTCCGCCTCACTGCGCAAAGTCGGCTCAGCATGTGTTCGGCCCCCATTTACGCCGAATCAAATCCGTGGCCGGCGGGACCAGGGGGTTGCATTTCAAAGCCGCCAGTCCTCTTGCTTCTTCTCCTTCACCAGCAAAGCTCCCGCTGGTGTCCCCGCCCATGGCAGCGGCGCCTCTCCCTCCACGCGGAGCACCTGAGCTGGCCCCCGCGTTATCCCTCCCCCTTCCTCCTCTGCCGTGCTTTTGAGGCCGCGGGAGCTAGTAGGAAAGCGGCGGAGGTGGAGGCGGCGGCAGGGATAACCCACAGCCCAGCTGACTCCGCTCGGAGCACCTCAGCTCAGCTGGGCTCTGGGTTATCCCTGCCGCCGCCTCCACCTCCGCCGCTTTCCTACTAGCTCCCGTGGCCTCAAAAGCACGGCAGAGGAGGAAGGGGGAGGGATAACGCAGGGGCCAGCTCAGGTGCTCCGCGTGGAGGGAGAGGCACCACTGCGGGAGCTTTGCTGGTGAAGGAGAAGAAGCAAGAGGACTGGCGGCTCATCAAAACAAGTCTGGGGAGGTCCTTTGCAGGCGGCCAGTTCTAGGCGCCTGCAAAGAACTTCCCCACGTTTGCTTTACAGAAAACTCTGCGCGGCAGATAGAATCTGCTGCGCGGGCTTTTCTTGTGAGGTGCGCGGCCGCGCAGGCGCGCACCTTAGAGGGAACAGTGACTGCATCATGGCCTGGAACTGGCTGACCATCTCATTCTGCTGAGCTTCCAGGCACTGGAACCTGGCCTTGCACTCCCGCAGGTCTTCCCTCTGCTTGGAAAGCTTCTGCTGAGCCTCCTTCTTGGTCAGATCCAATTTGAACTGAGCCAGCTGTTTTGCCAATTCTTTCTAATGGTGGCTGCTTAGCTCCAACAACTGCTTTCTGTTGGATCCCTAAGGAGCCAGGTTGTGCAGGTGAGGAGTGGGTGGGAAAGGAAGGGTGAGTAGAGGCTGGCAAGGTGCCCCTTGATGTGAGTGACATTGAGTTTGCCATGCCTAGCCAGTCACATGATCACCTAGCCACACCCATCCAGCTGGTCACTAGGCAGATCACATTAGTGGTCCACGGAATTTAAAATTATGAATTTAGTGGTCTCTGAGGTCCAGTTGAAAGGTTGATGATCCCTGTGCAAGAGAGAAGTTCCCTGAAGATGGGCTCCAGCATGAGTCTCAAAGCTCAAAAGACTAAATCTCTGACTGACCCCAATTATATCCTGCCATTTTTTTTAAAGTGAGGCTTATCTGCCTCTGCAATCCTGTGGCTTAAATTCTCTTTTTATAGTATACAGATTCAGCAAAATAATAGAATTAGCAATGATAAAACTATAACTGAAAATGACTAAGAACACTATGCCCAATAAGAAAAAATAAAAAGAATTAGAATATTGGTATAAAAATCTTCATGTCAACATGAGTGACAAGGAATGTTTCACAAATGGAGTTCTAACAGAGAGAACTGCCTCCCTCAATTTAGCAGGAATGCTTGATGGATAACCAATTCATGTTGCATATAATTATACTTAGAATTGTTTAATTAACCATATGTAATAATAATAACATTTTAAATTAATTAATCATAGTGAAATTAATTATACAAAGAAATATTAGGATACCTTTTTTTAATTTTAAGAGTCTATGGAATCTCTGTAACTTTGTACTTGTATTAGTATAACTCTCTTTTTTTACTTTTTCACAATTAGTCACCTATTAATTGCTGGTAAGGATGGTCCATGTTGTCATAACATTGCAGTTGCTTAGGGATACACTGAAAGCTCTAAACATTGGTAATTTTAATACAATGGTTTTGTATTGCTTCTTTTAAACCTCTTTGAATATTTGAGCCAAATGAAATCTTGAAAATCACCTTGAAACATGGCTCTGTAAAATCCTATGGCTTTTTATATAAAATATGAATTCCTATCCACATTCCTTACAATGTATTGAATTTATGGGAATTGATATCAGGCGACACCTGCAAAATTGGAGTGAATTACCATTTCCCAAACTTCTGCCTAAGGAATATATTTTAGTAAAGGAGGGATGTAGTAGCTGTGTGATGATTTTTTGGGTGGCTTTGCATTGCTTTGCTTGAAAGTACCTTGTTTTAACTCTTAAACACGTGATATATATAGCCAAGAAATAGTTATTACTGGGTATCTTATGGCATGTTATATGGCACCTTCAACACTTAGCACAGTCAAAGGCAACTTGAATAATGCTTGCACAACACGAAACAAAGGTGATTATTGTAAGGTTTGGTGGGTGGAGGAAGACACTATGCCAAGCCACCACCCATATATTACAGCAATCACCCTGATACCTGCAATTGCTTACAAAATATAATTCAAAGGTAAGGTGAAAAAGTGAAGAAGACACATTCCTTGTAACGTGAAGTGTGCATGGCTCTGCAGGAGAGTTGACTACAAGCTTTAATTTTTCTTTTGACAACTTTTTTTTTATCTTAGGGAATCCTCAAAATTATATGTTGTGTAAAAAGAGGTTGGTGAATAATTAGCACATAAACGATTTCTGTGCTCACTGGATAAAAGCATTGTAAATTGGGTAAAATGTACAGTGGATAAATTGGAATCAAACTCATTGTAAATTTCCATATGTCACCAACAGCCATTTCCAACCTGGAAAATTCTAGAGACAGTGATACCTCGGTACTTATCCAGGATTCGTTCTGGAAGGTGCAATGAGTACTAAAACAACGAGTACTGAGCAAACTACGTGACTTACCATGTAACCATTTATTTCAGCCAGAAGGTGTAGCGAGTCACGAGACAGCCGAGGCCAGCAAGTTCTACCTTGTGCATCAAGTGCCAGGAGAAAAATGAGTACTGGGACAAGATTTTTGCTTCAAAAAATGCGCTGAGTACAAAATTTGATGAATTTTGATGCAGTTGAGTACCAATATAGCATGGTATGCTGTTAATAATGTCCAACATTCCACTTAGCATGAGTAGCACTGATGAAGTAATCTTGTTGGGGTAATGAAATGCTTGCAGGAAAACCACTGTTCAGAAAGTACCAAGGGCCCTCATTTCAATTCTGAGCTACAAATATTCTCCTCTATAAGGGATTTTGGCAGTTGAAGTTCAATGCAGGAGAATATCAAATTAGGAAAGGTTGATTCGGTATTTTAAAAATGGAATTTATCTTGCTTCTCTTGTATTTAGGGCTCTGAAAAAATGGCACTGCATGTGAATGCCTATTATAAATACAGCTATATATATAAAAAATTGAAATAGCTGTATTTCACTCTTATTTTGTTGTAGTCACTCTTTAGGATAAAGCACCATGTGTACTTTAAAAGCAACTTAGATAATCTTAGTGCTGATATTACACAGCAAAAATTTCATCAGTTGGGAAGAAAAGACAAATAGCAGTAAGCATAGGAAAACAGTAAACCATGCAGAGGCTTTAGGAAAAGGAAAGAAAAGCAAATAATAATAATAATAATAATCAGAGAGCAGTGAGTATACTCCTACTGATTGCCAAGTGGCGGAAAGTTTAGAAAATCACAAATGGAATGAATAATGAAATATGCTTAACAGAAATGCTCCAAGTGGTTCTCACTTCTTTCTACCACTAAATATGGATTTCACCCCACAAGTTGGCATGCTTGGAGGAACTCCAGTGTTTACAAAACTATATCTGTTGAGCAGTGGTGGGTTTCAAATTTTTTTAGAACCTCTTCTGTAGGTGTGGCCTGCTTTGTGGGAGTGGCTTGCCGGCCATGTGACCGGGTGGGAGTGGCCAACTTGTAAAATGTGGTGAAACTCACTTAACCTTCTTGCTTAGCAACCAAAATGTTGGCTCAGAAACTCTGGCATTTGAAGCACATAACTCTTAAAGCTGTCAAGTTACAAGACCCTTGCACCCCTAACCGTCTAGAAAAAAAAACCCCAGGGGTGTTCAAACTTGACAGCTTTAAGACTTGTGGACTTCAACTCCCAGAATTCCTCCTCTCACTCTTCATCTTGATGATGTTCGGGTGGGCTGGGGGAGGGAGCTGGAACCGGTTCTAAATGGTACTGTAGATTTGTGGAACCTCTTCTATAAAAGAGGTTAGAACTGGCAGGAACCCACTTCTGCTGTTGAGGGATAGATGGGTGAAAAATGAATGGAATGGAGTGGAGAGATTGGGCTGAAAAAACAGCAGCAATCTATATTCCATTTGTCCTTTGAAGTTGGTTGTTCTGCAAACAGAGACCCTATTCAGATATCTGAAATATTTTGCAGAAGAGTTCTAAAACTGACAAGAATTAGAAGAAGAGGGTCACATTATTTTTGGCAAAAAAAAATAATTTTTAGGATATTTTGAAATACATATAAAATTATTATCCTCTCTCCAGGCCTTCCGGAAAGCCGTCAAAACCTGGCTGTGCCGGCAGGCCTGGGGTTGATGAGTTCCCCTCCCCTCTCGACTGGTATGGCTGTGTGATTTTCGTGTATTTTAATTATGTGTACTGTTGTTTATGTTCCCTTTCCCCCCTGAGTTGTTCGCCGCCCTGAGTCCCTCCTGGAGAAGGGCGGCATACAAATAAACCAAATACAATACAATACAATTAACACCCCTTATAGCAATAAAATCATGTTTATACAATAACGTTATGGATAACATGGATGGTTCAAAAAAGTTTGTTTAGGATATAAACTGGGAAGTGGTAAAAATACAGTTATAAATATAGAACTGAATTTGCTTAAAAATGTGTAATGAATACTGCATCTCTTTGTTTTTGCATTATTGCGAGAAATGAGGACACAAAAAGTTAACATTAATATTATAGTAAAACGACCACAATAAAAAGTAGGGCAAAATCTTAACCTGAAATTGTTACAGAAAGTACCACTTTTCAGGAAAAAAAATTGTGAGAAAAAAAGAAGAAATCTGAACATATACATCTTGCTTCAGGAAACTAATCATCTTTCATTTTCTGAATCTGACATACTATTTATTATTAATTTCTGCTTTTTTGTTATTATTGTCAGGACTTCTGAAGCAATAGATTTTGGTATTGAGACAACTTACTTTTCTTTGGTTGATTTCTTGATCTCCAGATATAGACCATTTAAATACATTAACCATATAAAGCAATTTTTCATAATCTTTTTTTTTCCCAATTGCGCTGGTTCCCCCACTCCTAAATTTTCCCTAGGATTTCTTGGACCTTCATACCTTTGCACTTTTGTGAAAAAGACGCCTAACATTAAAACAGTTCAATTCATAAAAATCTCAGGCTTAAGAAGGTTTAAATGGAAACCAGCATGGAATTTGTGAAATGAAAGTGTACGCAAGTAGTTCTTTTGAATTGTGAGCACCCTTCAAATTTAGAGAGCAGATTGCAAAATGGCCGACATGATGGGGCATGGCCAATCAAAACACAGAGGGATTAGGTAGTTTTCTACCAGCCCCTTTGCCCTTCCACAGTGTTCTCCATCACCACCTAATTGTTGTCTTGTTATTGTTTCCAACACAATAGAAAAATGAAAAAAAATAATGTAAAGGGTTTGGGTGTCTGTCAATCTGTCCATCCATCTGCACCGGTGGTGGGTTCCGGATCCCGTCCCAACTGTACCGCTTGGATCAGGCCCGGCGTCGCTCACATGGATGCTGTGGCGCGCGTGCATGCGTTGTAGCTGCAAACGACGCTTCCACAAGCCTCCGCAATGCTCCAGCTGCTCGGCGGAGCATCGCGCAGGCCGAAAGCTTTAAAACATGGTAAGGAGCTCGGGCGGGCGGGTGGGCCCTCTGGAGCACCATACTAGAACCGTATCCTGTGCTCCGGGCAGGCTCTAGTACGCCTGTACCGGGGCGTACCGCCTGCAAGCCACCACTGATCTGCATCATAACCCTCTAAACTCAAAAAAAAAATTGGAATAAATCTGGTAAGGGAAGTCAAACTGAAATAATAAAAGTTCAAAAAAATCCTCCGTGAACTCCTTGTAGGAGAAGCAGTTCTGTCAGCTGCTCTATTCTAGATTCCCCTTCCTGGTCATCTGACACACTGAAGGAATAAGGGCTGGGATGAATAAGGGCCAATAAGGGCTGACCCTCATTGGAGGCATCCAATGAGGGTCATCTCAAACTTTCCTTTAAGTATAATATCTATCTCTGGCCCACGTTTCTCTGCAAGAGAAGCTTATCTGGAAATTTTGAATAGCTTCAAGCCTGTTTCCAGCTCATCACAACTACAAATTCAGGGCTGTCGCTGTCCTTCCTTTTGCAGAGAACTGAACTTAAAAAATTATGGTATTTTCCTTATTTACTTGTCAGCATACTAGAAGTGCTCTTTCCAGGCTCATAAAACTTCATCAGAGGTAGTAGTACTATGCAATGGGAAGAAACCTAGGATGACCTGGATTTAGTGGAATTTTGGCTACATTTACTCTGAAGTAAAGGGCTCAGTGGCTAAGATGTTGAGCTTGTTAATCTGAAAAGTCGGCAGTTTGACGGTTTGAATCCCTAGCGCCACAAAGCGGAGTGAGCTCCCGTTACTTGTCCCAGCTTCTGCCAACCTAGCAGTTCGAAAGCACATAAAAATTCAAGTAAAAAATAGGAAACACCTTTGGTGGGAAGGTAACAGTGTTCTGTGCACCTTCGGCGTTTAGTTATGCTGGCCACATGACAGTGGAGGAGTCTTCGGACAGTGCTAGCTCTTCAACTTTGAAACAGAGATGAGCACCGCCCCCTAGAGTCAGGAACTACTAGCACATATGTGTGAGGGGAACCTTTACCTTTATTCTGAAATAAGTTCTTCTGAGCTTCACAGGATTTTCTTCTGGGCTACATTGCCGAGAATTGAATTTACAACGTCTTAAAACGTCCACGAACAAACACATAATTGGGAACCACAGTGTCTATAATATAGGTGGTCCTTGGTTAACAGCCATTAGTTCTGTGACAACCCCAATTTATGACAGGACTGAACAAGGGGTATTTACAACCTATCCTCAATGTTTTGGCTGTTGCAATGCCCTCACAGTCACAGGTGCTTGGTAACTTCTCTGGATTTCCAACCATCACAGCATCCTGCGTTCCTGTGACTATAATTTGTGACTTAACCTGTTGTTTTCCCACAAGCAATGTCAGTGGGGAAGATAGCAAGAAGTAAGAAGTTGCATTCATATAAAGTCCTTACTTAATGTTCCACAGTGATTCACCTAACAATCGTAACCAGGAAGTGTTGAAACGACCATTGGTAAATGGGATGCTCTCATTATGTTCTGCATCGCTTAGCAACCAAAATTCCAGTCCCAATTGCTGTCATTAACTGAGGACTAGCTATATGTGCAAACACTTGATGGGTATTGCCTTTCTGAAAAATCTAGACATTTCCATCACTTTTAGTGCCTTTGGTCGATCCTCTCCAGCTTTCCCTAGATTTGAGGTAGCATTTCCCAAGAGCTGTCAAACAGATCTCATTGGCCATTATTGTTCTTTTCCATCAACGTGTTCCACAGATGAGTGGGTGGAAACTGGAAGCTTCACTCAAATTTTCTTTTGTACCTCTGCATGTTGAACACAAGCCCTGGCAACCACACCTTCCTCGGAGTTCTGACTCCCCAGGGAAGGATTGTGTTGCTACAGGCTTCTAATTAGTGATAATGGCCTGCCTGTCACTAGATGAAAAGCAAGATGTTGTTGGGCTGCTCTTTTAAAACCAATTTTCAACTATCTAATAGTTCCAAGGTTCATCTACGTCTGTGAAGTGGTGGCGGGGAGGGGGGGAGATCAAGCAAAATAATTAGGAGAATGCTCCCCAAATGGAGGAAATGAATGAGCTTACTTTTCATTGTTGACTTCTTAATTTCAAGGTTGCTGTGAGTTATTTATTATATCAGTAGCACATAACTTTTCTGATTGAGTCCATCCAAGGAAGTCAACGTGTATGTAATGAAAGCATAAAAAGAAGAATATAAGGGAATTTTAAAGACGCTCTGACATTAAAAAAACTCCCCTGTGCAAGATATTAAAAGTATAAAGTGCAGTCATAAATTATAGAGCTACAACAATAAAATGGTAGCACGACCAGGAAAGTCAGAATGTAAAATCAGTGACTTGATGGTAGCCATAATCGTGAAAATGAAACCCGGCCCCTTCATTTTACTTGTGATGTACACAGATAAAGAGTGAACTTTAAGTGTGCAGTTGTGGTATCATATTGACTTTTTTTACTCCCTGAGATGCCCTTCCTGCAAAAGGTAGAACCCACTAACAATACGTTCCAGTCCTAGTGCCTGTCCATGTAACCAATGTTACAATCCAGTCTTAAAACCTTTTTAAATGGCCAAATTCATGCAGGATTATTTTGAGATACTAAAATGGGGAGGTAGGGTGGGTGGGTCAGGAAGGTGAAATGTAGTGGTGGGATTCAAATAATTTAACAACTGGTTCTCTGCCCTAATGATTTCTTCCAACAACCAGTTCACCAAACTGCTTAGAAAGTTAACAACCGGTTCTCCTGAAGTGGTGCGAACTGGCTGAATCCCACCACTGGGGAAAAGATATATGCTGTCAAGGATAGAATATCAATCCATAACCCTGGGATCTCAATAATTATTATAAGATTTAATCTATAATGTCAAAAATATTTAACTACTTACATTTGGGGGGGGGGATAAAACTTGGTGGCATTGGAAGGGCATCTGAAAAACCAAAGATTTTGACTGGTGAATTAGATTGGAATAAAAAGGAGGATGTTCTTTCTTTTTATTGAGAAATATCAATAATTAGGGCTCATTTTCTTTTTAAAATAACCTTAAAAGTGCAATTTGAAGTGCAAAATCTTCATTTAGTCTGAATCAGTTCAATCAAACAAAATTGTAAAACTGCAAGGGTTAGCTATCACATATCTGCCAGTCATTGTTAGGTACTCAATACCAATAGGATTCACAGAGGATAAACTGATTTACCGTTGAACAATTCTGCTGTTATTTAAGCACAGAAATAAGGATTTGTAAATGGGTGAAGTCATAAATAATGGATTATGTAATAATGGAGGCTTAATGTTCAATTAGCAATGAGACATTTAAGTGAACATTGAGTAAGTTATGCTGAAAAGTAAAAATGAACTAGGATTTGTAAATTAACTGCACGTATTTATTTAAAAGGTTTATAAACCATACCTTTGGCTCCCAAAATCCAAAGTAGTATAAATAAATGTTCAAACAGTCAATGGTGCATTTAAAATAATACAGAACTCTGACCTTACAAAAAGCCTGCAGGGAAGAATTGAGGAGATCCAACTTTTCCACCAGTTTAAAATAACCAAATGTGAAACATTCTAGGAAATGAGTAATTTTTATATATTTAGATTTGTTTTCAGCTGTCACCTGATAGTATGTTGTGATGATCTTCCTCAAGAGGTCATGTAAAAGTCTGACTATTATCTCAGAGAAGACCTTCTCTATTATGAACCCTGAATATTTTGCAACAAGAAATATACTGTAATAAGAGTTATTGGTCAGATTTCTGATTTGGATTTCTCAGTGTCATCCATTTCCACCTGAACAATAGCGTGAAAGGAGATTAGAGATGGTTCTCAACAGTTTGATATACAATTATCCATATGGTTCATGACCAGGTCATATCAGGCTGCAGGCAAATGCAACATGAGCCTCGTTTGTGTGCCCACGTGCGGTGTAATTGCAAAGTATATTTTGCAATGAAGGTAGGTCAATTTACCTACTAAATATCAAACCTCATACTTTTAATTCACTCACTATAGATGCCTCCTTGTTCCATCATATAAAGATGATGTCTCTTTTAACTGAACTCTAATCTTAATTTCATGGTCATGCCCATTCTGTTTCTTGGCCAACAGTACAGAAATGATTTGCTCTTGTCTTCTTCCAGTGTAACTTCTTAATCTAATCTGCAGTCCTGGAATTTCCAGGTAGTTTCCCTTTCAGTAGTAACCAGAGTTATCCCTGTTTGGCTTCCAAACCCAGATGACTACTCCTATAGGCCAGAATAAATTGAATTATGAAATTTAATTTACTTGCTTTTAATGTGATCTCTGAAAATAAGAGACTATGAGTGTTATTAGTTCCAATATAATAATTGATAGAAGAGTGAACAATATTGTATACATGAATTGGTCAAATCAGATAAACATAGGTATAAATATAAGTAGAGATGGAGGCAGAGATACTAGAGGCAAAGTACAGGTGAAACTCGAAAAATTTGAATATCATGCAAAAGTTCATTTATTCCAGTAATGCTTAGAAGGTGAAACTAATATATGAGATAGACTCATTACATGCAAAGCAAGATACTTCAAGCTGTGATTTTTCATAATTGTGATGATTATGGCTTACAGCTCATGAAAACCCCAAATCCACAATCTCAGAAAATTAGAATATTGTGAAAAGGTGCTATATTCTAGGCTCAAAGTGTTCCATTCTAATCAGCTAATTAATCCATAACCTCTGCAAAGGGTTCCTGAGCCTTTAAATGGTCTCTCAGTCTAGTTCAGTAAGAATCACAATCATGGGAAAGACTGCTGACCTGACAGTTGTGCAGAAAGCCATCATTGACACCCTCCATAAGGAGGGAAAGCCTCAAAAGGTAATTGCAAAAGAAGTTGGATGTTCCAAGAAAGTTATGTGGAAGGGAAAAGTGTGGAAGAAAAAGGTGCAGAAGCTGCAAGGATGACCACAGCCTGGAGAGGGTTGTCAGGAAAAGACCATTCAAAAGTGCTGGGGACTTTCACAAGGAGTGGACTGAGGCTGGAGTAAGTGCATCAAGAGCCACCACACACAGACAGATCCTGGACATGGGCTTCAAATGTCGTATTTCTCCTGTCAAGCCGCTCCTGAACAACAAACATCAGAAGCGTTTTACTTGGGCTAAGGAAAAACAGACCTGGTCTGTTGCTCAGTGGTCCAAAATCCTCTTTTCTAATGAGAGCAACTTTTGCATCTCATTTGGAAACCAAGGACCCTGAGTATGGAGGAAGAATGGAGAGCCACACACTGCAAGATGCTTGAACTCCAGTGTGAAATTTCCACAATCTGTGTTGATTTGGGGAGCCATGTCATCTGCTGGTGTTGGTCCAGTGTGGTTCATTAAGTCCAGGGTCAACGCAGCCATTTACCAGGAGATTTTGGAGCACTTCATGCTTCCTTCCACAGACGAGCTTTATGGGGATGCTGACTTCATTTTCCAGCAGGACTTGGCACCTACCCACACTTCCAAAAGCACCAAAATCTGGTTCAATGACCATGGGATTACTGTGCTTGATTGGCCTGACCTGAACCCCATAGGGAATCTATAGGGCATTGCCAAGAGAAAGATGAGAGACATGAGACCAAACAATGCAGAAGAGCTGAAGGCCGCTATTGAAGCATCCTGGTCTTCCATAACCACCTCAGCAGTGCCACAGGCTGTTAGCTTCCATGCCATGCCACTTTGAGGCAGTAATTGCTGAAAAAGGGGCCCAAACTAAGTACTGAGTACATATGCATGCTTATACTTTCCAGAGGTCTGATATTGTTCTCTGCACAATCCTTGTTTATTGATTGCAGGTAATATTCTAATTTTCTGAAATGGTGGATTTGGGGTTTTTATGAGCTGTACACCATAATCATCACCAATCACGGCTTGAACTATCTTGCTTTGCATGTAATGAGTCTATCTCATATATTAGTTTCACCTTTTAAGTTGCATTATTGAAATAAATGAACTTTTGCACGATATTCTAATTTTTCGGGTTTCACCTGGATATCACCTCTCCGTGAACATTTTCCACAGGACAAGGTTTGAAAGTGACCAGCAAAGATGCCATCTGACAAAAGATGTCTTGGATATCCGGAGGGTAATGGAAATAGCAAAAGGTGGGAGCTGGTGCAGAATGAAAGTGTTTGTGTCTTTTTTGCAAACAAAGATGACTTATTAACAGCGCACCTAAGAAGCACTATTGTCAGCTGCCTCCTTTTATTACTAATTTTTATTGAAGCCATTTTACTGGATTACTGGACTGTACAGTCATTCCTGATGCATAGGCAAAGATGGCGCGATGACTTGCACTCACAGACTGTTTTGGCTCCGCACCGCATGCCTTATTGCTCTGGGTTTACCTTCCCCAACCTTCCCCAATTGGAAAGTTGCATTACAACAATTATTCCTGCAAAAAATAGAGTGGGTGGTACCTGCTGAGGTCAGAGAATCACTCCTTCTGTTTTTGATGTTCAAACCTGAATACTGTTGCTCATTAATGAAAGCAGCATTGCACAGAAGGGGTTTTTTTAGCAACCCCTCCCTTCTACTAACTAGGGGTTAGTAGGGGTTGGGGAAACTCAGATTTCTCTCTCTCTCTCCCTCCCTCTCTCTCTCTCTCTCCCTCCCTCCCTCCCTCCCTCCCTCCATGGAATGCTGACCAATCAAAACACAATTCAGCAACAAGAGAAATACAATGGGCTATACTAAAACAACAACTCCTAGATGTTTTGCAGATGGAAACTAGTATGGAATTTGTGACATGAAAGTGTACGGAAGTAGTTCTTTTGAACTGTAAGCACCCTTCAAATTTGGAGAGCATATTGCAAAATGGCCAACACGATGGACATGGCCAATCAAAACACATCTCTTAGAAGATAGACTCTTTTGCTCCTGACCCTATTTATCCATACACAGTTTTTTCTTTTTCTTTTTAGAAATACTGTAAGGCTTTGGAGGAAATAAAAGTGAGGCAAGTTGCCATCCTCCAGATGTTTGGGATTTTAGTTTCCATCAGACCTAGCCACCATGATGAGATCCAGAATTTCTGAAGAGTACTAAGTTCTTTGCCACAGATCTGGTTTTCTAAATCAGACACAGCTGCGTGCTCCTTGTTATTTAATATTCTTGAAATATTACCTTTGTAGTACAGGGCTTTCATACAGAATTACAGCCCGCCAGTCAGAAAAAGAATTCATGAAACCCTGTCAGTTATAAATATCTTTCATGCAACTCTGAAAAAGAAGAAAAAGGGGGTTACTTACACACAGCATCCACTTCTCATGGCAACGCCTTTCTCTACAATATGTCTGGTATGAAGTAAGGCTTGTTTCCTGTAGTTAGCAGGAGAGATTCAATTGTAGTAATGTAAATCCTTTCATAACAATACTTCTCAATACTTCTTTTGCAATTAGAGATTTGTAAAGCTCTAATTTAGTGGCTGAGGTCATGGAATGAATGAATTGGAATCTGTGCCATGAAATGCCATCAAATCTTGGATGCATATTTGTGGTGCCACAGGAGAAAGAGCTCAAAGATTGAGAAGAAAGGCTTAGGTGGGGCCTGCACCACTTCCAAGGGTTTGTCAGCCCTCCTGTTTCTTGGATCAAAATTAGGACACTTATTTTGTCTCTCCTGGATCCATTTTTTGTATCTCAGATACAATCAAGGTGCTGAACTTAGAACAGATCAGAGTGGAGGAGCTACTGGGGGAAAAAGGATGTTACCATTTTTTCATTTTATTCTGCTCCATCTCTTTTGGTCCACATGTCCAGAGAGCACACATGAAGAACCATGAATGCACCTATCCTGCAATCTTACAAGTAGCAAACTGGCACATATGATGGTAAATGTACAACAGCTATTCAGCATGTGCATTAAACATTAGTCATGTGCTGACTTCGGCAAATAAATATGAAATACTGTATCTAGATACCAGCTGAGATGTTAAATAATAGACGACATATAAAATGTCCTCCATCCCATCTCCATCCCTGGAATAGATTGGCAATTTCATTTTAGCAAATTCAGAAACAGGAGGCTATGAACAACTTGGGGACTAGAAGCAGGAATCAATGCAGCATTGTCTATGGCCTTTTTTTATATTGGTAGCCTCATCCTACACATGTGTCAATTTATCATTGCAGCTGTGGCTGGATAATGCTATAAGGTAATATCAAGCCCCTGTTGTCAAGTGAGAAAGATCAGGATCACACCTGAACTTCCAATTAAACTGATTTAATTGCTTGCCTCTGTAAGTTGTGAGTAGTTTTAAGAAGAGATTGGGAAACCCTTTGCTGAGAATGGTATAGAATCTCCTACTTAGGGGGTTGAACTAGAAGATCTCCAAGCACTCTTCCAACTCTGTTCTTCTTTAATGTAATATAGTATAATTCTGATAGGCTCACACCTATGCACAGGAATCTACTCAACTAAAAGCACTTTTTGGCATTAGATAAGGGTTAATGGAATTCAAGAGAAGTTGGACTCTGCCAGTCCTTCTCCTTCATCTGTGTTGAAATGGCCCATTACTTTATTATAGCACTGATTTCATTGTTGATTTAGGTGATATTGAGACACATTAGCAACACATAACTCCATCCTTTGTTGAAATTTAATAATCTTTCCTCCAATCTTGAGCGTTCAGCATCAAATTCTAGAATTCAACCCTCTAGTGGATGGAAATTATTGGAGATAAAGTCTAATCTATTTTAAAGGTTGAGTTAAAAAAACTTTTAATGCCATCATGTTTATGGCAAGACTTTGAAGGTAATGTCAGAGGTTAAATAACAGAATATGTATATAATTGTAACATAGTTTTACTGCTATGTCAGTTTTATTTCAACTAACCTTTTGCAATTCAGAGAAACAAACCCTCAGGAATAGCAGGCTCATTTTAACATTTTAAAAATTCAAGACTCAAATGCATGTGTTAGGGATGGTTTCTGAATTAAAAATAATGTTTCTGTTTTTATAATATTGACTTACATGGTGAGCATAAGAATCCATAGGATGATGGGCAACATGATGTCCTCTAAACACTAATGCTTGTATTCCAGTGGTGGGTTCCTACCAGTTCGGCCCGGTTCAGCTGAACTGGTAGTGGTTTGGTGGCCTGGGTCACTGGAACCGGCAGCGACCCAGGCCTGCCATGCCCCTGAACTGGTTCTCTGGGCAGCACCATAGGTGGCACCATCTTGTTTTTCAGTTCTGCGCATGGACAGAACATTTTTAATTGTACTGCACACACAAGCGAACCGGCAGTAGCACCTGCCAGAACCCACCCCTGTTCTATTCATACAGTTTTATTCATACTGTAGCTATTCTATGGGATTGGCTCTAGGGGGAAGTCCTGGCATTTCTAGATTTTTGAATTCAAAGCCATGGAAAAGCTGTAGCCCAATATTTTGGAAATGGCTACTAATCAAAACAGGCAACATTGGACTCCAAAACCCACCAACTGATTGAAGAATTTTCTTATAATCTTAAATTATATCTTAAACCACTGGATGGTTCCAGATGGACAAATGAAAGTCAACATCACCTGGCCTCTCAATAAAATGATGTGAACTCATCAGAATTATTCCAGATTAAAGGCCTCAACTAGGCACTCCCAATGAGCTTTTCTCCTCTCAACACTTTGTATCCTTGATCCCATCTACACCATACCAGTTTATGAAGAGGTCATGGGATTAAGGAGAGTTCTGAAGCTTGCAGAAATTGTTTCGGATGAATTGTTAAATGGATCTTAAGGGCATTGCTGACAACCTCTCTGTTGCAACTGAGCCTTGTGCTTTGTTGGCAGATGACTGTTCCAAAGCTATTCCTTTTGTCTCTTTCTGATTTTGCAAGAAAGTGAAAAAACTTCCTTCTTGCATCCAAGGGGGAATTTCTATTCTTCATGCTCTAGGAAGTTATCACCCAGCCCTCTCCCAGAAAAATGAAATATCCTAGGAAATATTGAAAGGGCAGAATATTTCTCTGGATGTGAAAAGAAAGAAACATGTTTTAAAAGACAGAACAGCTGCCTGCAGCTCCCTGCCCCTCCCCCTTTGTCAATGAGCCATTAAAGCTAGTCCACTTTACATAATAAAGAGTTTTCCCCTTCAGATCCAGAGTGATGGGATTAAGGCATGATAATTTTGGCCCTTTTACCCAACTTGCCACATGGCATCTGAGAACTCAACCAAACCTGGATTCAAAACGCAGCCTAGAGAGTTGCCCCTGCATGGGCCCTGCAGGGGAGTCTGACAACCAATCAAAATACAAGATCAAGATCAAAGGACAGAGAGGGCATAAAACCAGGGACTCAGCATCTCAGCCTCCCTTCTCTTTTTCTCCACCGACATTGAAGCATGTGATCACCTTTTCTGTTCAGGACTCAAGCTATGTGGTCCTGTCCATCATTAAAACCATCTTTCCAAGTAGCCTCCATGTCTCCAGTGTCTTTTTCCCCACTTGGAGCCGAACCCAGAAGGACATTTCTTCCAATAATGCCTTGCCTATTTGAAGGATAGAGCACTGTTTACTAGTCACATAAATTTAGAAATGTCACAGTTGCTTGATCCACATTTAGGATAGGATAGTAGAGTTGTCCATTTTCTTTCCTGTCCAGTTATTTTTTCTCCTGGCTTCATATCTATCCAGTTTGCTCCCTCCTTTATCTTCACTTTTCTGGGTTAGCTATCTTTTCTTCTGGCAGTAGAATACAGGTAGCTCATTCTGTGACAGGGAATCATTTATGAGTTTAATCAAGATTCATGTCAATCACACAACCCAGCCTTCAATATGAGCAACAGCGCAAAGCTCAGGAAGTGGCTGTTCCCAGGATGAGTCAAGAGGATCCACAAGAATAAAGATAGATCGCTTCCCAGATACAGCAGGGGAGCACTTGCACCCCAATGTCAGTTTTCCACAGGCATGCAAGTATTACATTCATTCATGAGAGATTACAGGATTATCGTCATTCATGACAGATTCTGCAGGGACAGGCACAGGACCAGAGAAAAAGCCTCAATGGAACAATTGCAACACACTCCGACATATCTCAGAAGGTAGGCCAGTCGTCCTTCACCAGAGAAGGGAAGCACTAGGCCAGCGTGCAAGAAACAATACAGAAACCAGCGTGACTTGCTTAGAACAGCATAAAATGTGAAGAGTGAAACATGAAATTGCTGGATTTAGGAGCACAATGATTGCCATGCAGGAAGCCAGAATGTATAGCCCAGCACCTGTGGAAATGAAGGCCCCATATTTTTATTTTATTTATTTTATTTTTTATTTTATTTTATTTTATTTATTATTTTATTTATTTTATTTATTATTTTATTTTATTTATTTTATTTTATTTTTTATTTTTTTATTTTTTATTTTATTTTATATTATTAATTTAATATTTATTTATTTATTTATTATTTTATTACTTTTTATTTCATATTATTTCATTTTATTATTTTATTATTTTATTGCTGCCCATCTCATCATGAGGTGTATAATGTTTATATTATACACCAACGATATAATAATATTAATACACATTTAGGAGGCAGCTTGAATATCTGCTTTGAAAATAGTCCTGGGCACATAGGAGCCCAGTTTCTAGGTTTCCAGGCTGTCTGTTTCCTCCTGGGAAGGAAACCGAAATGACAAGGAGGAAGGGGGCAACCCGAATGTGATGCACACTTGATTCTCTCCTGGCTCATTTGGATTATTGAGACCCTAAGGGGGACTTGGTAACAGAGGCATATCCCTGTCAGCAGAGAGCCAATCCCCACTGCCTTGACTGTATTGACTGTTGGAGATGATGAATGGTAGGTTGCTAACTGCAGGATGTTGCATAATAACCTCTCTGAAATGGTGACTCATTTTGATCACAGCTTTGAAGGCAAAACCTAATGCAATGCCATTGCAATCCGGTGGAAGAAAGTGTGGCTATTACTCGATAATGGCTCACCATAAAACTACCATGTAAGGAAGTTGCTCATCAGTTTGATTTAGGAAGAATCCCTATCATGTTAGAAGTTTCTCTGCAGATTGAGCATGATCTATTGGAGGCTGTGGCTTGCCTCAGGAACAGTGGAAAGTACTTAAGCTTTCTACTATAGGATGTTTTCATAAGTACATAATTAAGTCTATGAGTTAGATTCACAGGAAATATGTTGGGGATTTGAGTTTGTTTGCTTACTTACTTACTTACTTACTTACTTACTTACTTACTTACTTAGCCACCCACCTCACCATGATCCAATGGACCAAGGAAAGGCAGGACCTGCAGCATTGGTTGAAGGAAATATGCTGTTTTAATTGTTGCTTTTGAAAGAGTGACTTGGCAATGTAATCTGGAGAATATCTGCTCAAAATAATGCCCTAATCTGTTTTTCTGAAGTAGCAAGGACGTTCCTTGGAATTCATTAACACTACTATTCCAGAATATGGTTGCTCAGAGTGGAAGCTTTATTGATACTGAAAGAGGCTGCAGTTGAATTCCCCATTAGGTATGTAGGAACTCTGCAGTCCATTCACCTTTGGACTCTGGTCAATAACTCCCTAAAGCCCCACAAGGAAGGGTTAACATTACACTGATTATCAATGGGGACAGTGCATATCCTCTTAGACAGTATGTGGTCAAGCCATTTATGACTTTGAGATGTGACTTTGGGATGTCTAAAGGTGCAGTGGCACTAAGCGCAAGACCTACTGTTGGTTGGAGACAATGCCTTCACCAAAATTAAAGTGAGAGAAAGGGCGTCTCTGAATGGGATGATTGGGAGGAGTGAGGCACACCCTCACATGGAAGCCCAGAGCCAGTGTCACGTGGCTGAGGACATAGCAGCTCCAGAAGCAATAGTGGAACTTTTGGCAACCCACCACTGGTTGGGAGTAACCCATCTCTGTCCTAAGGCCAGAATTCATAAAGGGGAACTCAGTAGTTTTCATGTAAGAATTCACACTCCTTCAGTTTCTGTAATGATTGAAAGTGATCTTTGTTTTCTTGAATCCTGTTCATACAAAAAGTTCTTCTCTAAATCAAAATCAAGTGCCCTGCTCAGAGGTGACATTCAGCAGGTTCTGACCAGTTCTGGGAAACAGGTAGCGGAAATTTTGAGTAGTTCAGAGAACCAGTAAATACCACCCCTGACTGGCCCCACCCCCATCTATTCTCTGCCTTCCGAGTCCCAGCTGTTCAGGAGGGAATGGAGATTTTGCAGTATCCTCCCCCTGCCATGCCCACCAAGCCACGCCCAGAGAACCAGTAGTAATTTTTTTTGAATCCCACCACTGGGCCTGCCCTATGCAATGGCTTTGGTAGATGAGGGAAGGTTACACTGTGAGTCAAGTTGCATTACAAAGTCATTGCTCCCATGGCAGCAAAAGAGGAAGCAGAAATCTGCTAGTGGCTAGTGCAAAAATCAATTTTAAAAGCTGTTCAGCTCCCTTATTGGCATCCCATTACCCAGAACCTGACCAGTGGGGAATGGATGAGCTCATTGTTTTGACAAGAAGTTTAAAAAAATACCTGGCATAGGGACACAAGTAAGCAAAATGTAGTTCATAGTAAAGGGCAAGCCATCCCTCTCCCTCTTATGCTTTCCCCTCCTCCTTCTCTCCCTCTCTTTCTCATATCACCATAACGCCAGTAATTAACTATATTAATTAAAATCAATATAAAACATGGCGATCAAATTAGAGTAACAAATAATGGGAGATCTGGTAGCCCATCATCAAACGTTTATTTAAATGTATTCCAAAATGTCAAATGCAAATATTTTCACACAGTACAGGGGGAAGCCAGGGGGCCAGGAGGGAAACCCTTCGATGGATATGGTTCTGGAGAGTCACTCTTAGCAGTTTTTGGCTCAACCCTCCAACTGCTGAGGACTGCTGCAGTCTGTGCCACCACAGACCTGCACACATAACATGTGTTAAGAAAAGCAAAGGCATGCTAATGAGACCTTAACAAGATTGACTGTAGTGATTTTGTTTGTAATTCCCTGAATTATGATTCTAGCCTTCCTTTGTTTTCTCTACATTTCCAGCCAACTCATATTCCAGTGCATACAAATAGCCCAGCCAAAACAGGAAGGGAAGGAGATCTCTTTGGGTGTTCTGCGTATTCATTGCACAGGGTGAAAAGGCAATCATGACAATTTTGAAAGCTAAAGCAGCTTTTCAATAACAAGCTGATTGAGTTCATGTCTTGCCAGATTTCAGGTGTAGCAGCATGCTACTATTATAGTACACTATAATATACTAAGCATTGAGCATACTGCAGCCATGAAAGCAAGCAAATGGATCAAATGCACAAATCAATCCAGATTGAATCAGATCCAATATTTATTATAGACATAGCATCATTTTAGGGGGAAGCAGCCAAACATGGCAACAAACTACCCAGTTCCTGAAATAAGCTTCTTGTGCTTGGTCTCACCCATTCTGGCTCACTCATCACATTCAAATCAATCCAGAGTTCACGCTCAGGGCACCAATGATCAGGTTCAAATTATCCTTCTTTGAGCATAGTATGCAAAGGTTTAGGACTCTAGAAAAGGATCTGATGCTGTGAAAATGTAATGATATGTGAGCATGACCTTGGGAGGGATAAGGGGAAAAGATGCTGCCTAAGGAATGATCAGATAGAAGGGGAGGAGCCTGCAATTGATTAGTGGTCAGAGAAAGAAACTCAGGAAGGATCAATGATAAGTAATCAGGCTGCAAAAAGAGAAGGTGGGAAATTTGTACTTTCAGGCTTACAAGATTGGTTTTAGTCCTCCCAGGTAAACAGACAGAAAACAACCTGATGAGTTAATTGTACTTTATTGCAAGGTTACATTAACAGAATCTTGCAAAATCTGAAAGTACAAGTCTCCCATCTTCTCTGTGCATGCCCAAGATGGTGTCCTGTCACTTTTGAGGAGAGCTTCGGGGAGATGATTGTCCTTCTCGGGGCTTGCAGGGGGTACCCTATTCCATCATCGGCTCCAGGTCCAGCTATGAGAACTTCTTGGGATCTCGGGGGTACCCTTGAGCTGCGATTTCCTGCCTCGTAGCTGGAATGTCGTGAGTGAAACAGGGCGGTTGGTGGTGAATGGGGAATGGAGAGCATCTGCAGCTGCCAGCGTGGGTGTGGTCGGCGGTGGCGGGATGCCCTGCCTGGGGTTTCTGCTGCTGCCACCCCCCACGCCATGGTGTTATCCTGGTTGCTCCCCCCCACCTTGCTTATGGACGTGATAGTGGGGAGTGGCTGAGGTGGCTGGCCTGTATATTGATGCCAGCGGAAGATGGCTTCGGTAGTTGGCATGGGCACAGTTGGAGTGGGGGGGGGTCCTTTGTTGTGGCCCCCTCCAGTATCACCGCTGTTGCCTGGGCCACCGTACTGTGTCATTTGGCCATTTGGCCCCTCCTCTTCTGACACTATGGACTGGGTCAATGGAGTGTGGCCCTGGCGATGGATATGAATGTGGCTGGCGTAGACGAAGCTTAGTTGTTGGAGTTGTTGGAGCAGCCGCCGCTGCCGCAGTTGTCCTTACCACCGCCCTCACTGGCCGCTTCACCACCTCGCAATTTATCATCTGCTGCGATTTTGACATCTGGCCGTTACCCCTACATATTGTCCTTAACACTGACCATCCTGCTATGATGGACATAAGCTTCCCGCTACTCCCTTGAACACAGTCAGCTGCCCCCCCCCTTGTGGACATGTCTCCCCATTCCATCTCCCTGTGATGTCATCCCATTTGGTTGATGCCACACTCTCCGCTATGTTATACTGCAACAGAACTTTACTCCCTTTGGGAACTCCCCCTTTCCCGGGGATGCCTATCTTGCCTATCAAGACGCTTCCTTAATGATGGATCTTGGGATCCTGAGAGATGGCATGTGAAGAAGAGACTTCTTAGAGATTTCTTACAGGGGTTTTTAAATCAAATTTTCAGGGGGGCAGGGGGTTGATCCGGATGGCTCATACAGGCTTGAGGGGGGGGGGGAGTCTGCTAGGGCACAGGCAAGAGCTAACTAATGGGTGTGAGTCGGGAGTGCTGGGAAGGGTTGGGATTCCAGGGGCGACATTAAGCCATTCCATTGGGGGGTTTACCATCTCTACTGTTTGTGGGAGAGGCAGATATGGTGGGGGTCAAGGGCCAAATTATGTTCGGGGGACACGGGTTCGCTGTTTGAGAGTGATCATGCGTTCTGACCCTTATCACCCTTCTCGCACCCCCGGATGCTCGGAATTACAGGACCCTGGTCTCCGGCTGGTGTCGCTTAATGCCAGGTCTGTGGTACATAAGGCTCCCCTCATTTACGACCTCATACAAGAGGGTAGAGGGGACCTGGCGTGCATTACAAAGACCTGGTTGGGCCATGAGGGGGATGTTCCCCTTAGTGAATTATGCCCACCAGGCTTCCGGGTGTTTCACCAGTCGAGAGCCCAGGGCAGGGGCAGGCGGGGGGGGGGTAGCGGTGGTTATTAGGGAAAGTCTCAGACCTCAGGAGGTCACTGTGTCTCAGATAGGCGGATGTGAGTCCCTTTTTGTAAATGGGGCCTTGGAGTTCAGGTGGGCCTTTTTGTTATGTACCTATCTCCCTGCTATGTTTCATCAGACCTGCCGGAGCTGCTAAATCTGTTAGCCGGATTGGCGGTAGATTTCCCCAGGCTTATGATCCTGAGGGATTTCAATCTGCCTTCCATTGGTGAGACATCCGAGTCAGCTTGGGAGTTCATGGCTTCCATGATGGCTGTGGACCAGTGATGTGCGGTGAGGTTGATACCTGGTGAGGCTCAGCAGGGCAGCGGTCGGCCTCGGTGGGGGGGGGGGGAATTTGCATCGCAGGAGCAACCAAGCGCCCGGGTCTGCAGCAAAGGCGCTTGGTGGCTCCCGCGATGCAAAGTGCTCCGCTGCCCCCCCGCTGTCCCGGCCTGCGTCCACTGCTTCTCCAAGCTCCGCCGCTGGAAGTCCCGGATCGCCTCTGGGGGAAGGCTGAGTGAAAAACGGAGCGAAGCTTCTCTGCGGCTTCCTGGCGCTGCCCAGAGGCTCTTGCAGGAGCACGTGTCAGCGGCTGGCGGCCTGGAGCGGCCTTGGCTGTGAGACAAGGGAGCACTTAAAGTAGCCGCTGCTGCTGCCGCCACCACCATCCCACCGGGCGAAGGAGGGGCGGGGGCGGCGGCGGCAGCGACTGCTTTAAGTGCTCCCTTGTCTCACAGCCGGGGCCGCTCCAGGCCGCCGGCCGCTGACACGTGCTCCTGCAAGAGCCTCTGGGCAGCACCGGGAGGCCGCAGAGAAGCTTCGCTCCGCTTCTCACCCAGCCTTCCCCCAGAGGCGATCCGGGACTTCCAGCGGTGGAGCCTGGAGAAGCAGGCCGGGGCAGCGGGCGGCAGCATCGGGGATGGTGGGGCACTTTGCATCGCGGGAGCCGCCAAGCGCCCAGGTCTGCAGCAAAGAGGCAGCCTCCTCCTTCTCGCCCACTCCTCTCCCCTCTGAAGCACGCCCCACCCAACGTAAGCGTGCTCAAGAAGACACGATTGGCTGCTTCCAAATCAGGAGGCGGGAGAATTAGTGCCTCTTTTCCATCTGAACTTCTTTGCCTTTTAACTCTTTATTAACTTTTAGAAGGCGAAAAATTCCTTATGGAAAAGAGGCCCCGAGTTCTCTCACCTCCTGCTTTGGTTAACACTAAGCAGACACCAAGCTACTGTAAGCTGGAATCTGGTAGCAACTATCTTGGCTTTAATTATTTAAAAAAATATATTTAAATTTCTTTTTCCTGAGGAGACTGGTGAGGCTCCGCCTCCCTTGCCTCTAGTGACTGCACGTCCCTGCTGTGGACCTAACTCAGTTAATTCAAGACCCCATCCATAACAGGGGACAAACGCTCGACCTGATTTTTGTCTCTGGACAGTGGATGAATGATCTAGATTTAGGGGATATTTCTATCAAACCCTTGTCATGGTCTGATCATTTCCTCATCAGGTTTGACTTCTATACTGCAGGGAGGTGGAACCGACTAGATGGTTCCGCCCCAGGCGCCTGATGGAGCCTGAAAGGTTCCTGATGGAGCATAGGATTTTCCTAAATACCTTGCTCACAGTTCAACCGAAGCCCTAGTGGAAGCCTGGGATAGGGCGGACACTGAGGCCTTGGATCGCGTTGTGCCTTTGTGGCCTCTGACCCGGTGTCGATCCCAGGTAGCTCCCTGGTTTACCGAGGAGCTCTGGGAGATGAAACACTGGAAAAGAAGCCTAGAGAGTGGTTGGAGGGCCAGCTGGTCCGAATCCGATTGAACACTAGTAAGAATTCATATTAAATCCTACTTAGTGGCCATAAAAGTGGCAAAGCGGCAACATTTTTCCACTCTTATCGCATCCGCAGATAACTGTCCAGCCGCCCTGTTTAGGGTGACCCGCTCCTTACTTAACCAAGGAACTGGAAATGATCCCTTGCAGGGTAGGGCTGAAGAATTTGTTCAGTATCTGCAGGATAAAATCGCTCAGATTCAGACAGGCTTAGTCTCCGACTGGGTAGATTTGGGCGAGTCAACAGGGATGAATCTTGTGGAGACTATCTGGGACCCTGTGACCCCCGAGGGCATGGACAGGATTATGGGGAGACTCAGTGCTGCCACATGTGCTGGACCCATGTCCCTCTTGGTTAGTTTTGGCTTCCCGGGAGGTGACACGCGGCTGGCTCCAGGCGATTACCAATGCTTCATTGAGAGAGGGGTTCTTTCCCACCACCTTGAAGGAGGCAGTGGTGAGGCCCCTCCTTAAGAAGCCTTCCCTGGACCCAGCTTATTTAGCCAACTATCACCTGGTCTCCAACCTTCGCTTTGTAGCGAAGGTTGTCGAGAGTGTGGTAGCACATCAGCTTCCCCATTATCTGGATCAAGCTGCCTACCTGGATCCATTTCAGTCGGGTTTCAGGCCTGGGTACAGCACGGAGACGGCATTGGTCGCATTGGTTGATGATCTCTGGCGGGCCCAGGATAGGGGTTGCTCCTCTGTCCTGGTCCTATTAGACCTCTCGGTGGCTTTCGATACCATCGACCATGGTATCCTACTGCGACGACTCGGGGATGGTGGTGCGGTGGTTCTCCTCCTACCTGTCGGATCAGTTGCAGTTCGTGTTGACTGGAGGACAGGGATCGACCCTGAGGCGCATCACTCTCCTGTTCAACATATATATGAAACCGCTGGGTGAGATCATCTGTGGTTTTAGGGTATGGTATCATCAATATGCTGATGATACCCAACTTTTCATCTCTACCTCAAACCTCCCAAACGATGCCCTCGACTTGATGTCCCGATGCCTGGAGGCTGTGCAGATCTGGATGGGGAGGAACAGGCTCAAGCTCAATCCCTCCAAGACTGAGTGACTGTGGTTTCCGTCATCCCGATTTGTTCATCTTGTTCCATCTTTGATGATAAGAGGAGAAACTTTATCCACCTCAGAGAGGGCCCGCAATCTGGGCGTCCTCCTGGATATGCGGCTTAGTTTAGAAGAACACCTGATTGCCATGACCAGGGCGGCCTTTTACCAGGTTTGTCTGATACGTCAGTTGCACCCCTTTCTGGATCGGGATGCTCTGTGCACAGTCACTCATGCCCTTGTCCTTTCTCGCCTGGACTACTGCAAGCTCTCTACATGGGGCTACCCTTGAAGAGCATCCAGAGGCTTCAGCTGGTCCAGAATGCAGCCACGCAGGTTATCATGGGGGTACCTAGGTGCTCCCATGTTACACCCCTTTTAGGCAGCCTATACTGGTTGCCAGTTGTCTTCCGGGTGCGATTCAAGGTACTAATTATGACCTTTAAAGCGCTCCATGGCTTAGGCCCAGGGTACATGGCGAGACCACCTACTGCCACCAGTAGCCTCCCACCGTCCAGTGCGATCCCACAGAGTTGGCCTCCCAAGGGTGCCGTCGGCCAGACAGTGTTGGCTAGTGACCCCCAGGGGGAGAGCCTTCTCTGTGGGAGCACCTTCCCTCTGGAATGAGCTGCCCCCAGAGCTTCGCATAATCCCCGACCTCCGGTCCTTCCGATGCGTCCTAAAAAGTTGGCTTTTCCAGCAAGTCAGCCTGGCCTGAATAGAATAAAATACAAGATTAATTTGGTTGTTAATTTTAATTTAATTTTTAAAATTTTATTGTAAATATCAATTGGAGTTTTTGAATACTTTATTTAATGTCCTTTTAATTTTTGTAATATTTTTCTTTTATGTTGTATGCCGCCCTGAGTCCTTGGGAGAAGGGCGGCATATAAATCCAATAAACCTCAACACCTCTCTTTTTACAGCTTGTTCCCAAAACAACTGGAACACCACATGAACACCATCAACATTGACAAAATCATCTTTAGTCAGTTGCAAAAGGCAGCTTTATTTGGAACAGTTGCATCCTGCTCCAGTTGGATGTAACTGTTCCAAATAAATACCTTTAACACCATCAAAGAACAACATCTGCCTGTCCCAGGTTGCCCCAGGTTCTTGGGAAATACTAGATTGCTGGATAAAAATGTGAAATCCAGTCTAAGCATCTGACTGACGATACGACCAACCATGATATTACATTTACTGTACTTGCCACCCAACTCCCAGTGACTCAACAATAGTTATTGGGCTGATTGGAGTTTTTTTTGCCACTTCCTTTTTTACTTCTGAGTTTTCAAAAGCTTTCAAATCTAGGGATTACGATGAGTGTGCAATGCTTGAATAACAGCTTATGCTTAAGTTTACATGGCACTATAAAGAGAAGCAGTTAATTATAAAGTACAAACCTAAAGTTGTGGTCACTTGAAAAGCCATTATTGATATAATAACAAGGCTGCAGAGCAGATTAGATGCTCTAAGCATTCCTATATTCTCAAAGAAAAACCATTTAGATAATACAGATAGTCATTGACTTACAACCACAATTTTGAGCTCAAAATTTCTGTGGCTAAGCCAAGGCAGTTATTAAGTGAATTTTGCCTCATTTTATGACCTTTTTACCATAGTTGTTAAGTGAATCATTGCCGTTATTAAGTTAATTACAACGTTGTTAATGAGTTTGGCTTCCCCATTGACTTTGCTTGACAGAAAGTCCAGTGGTGGGATTCAAATAATTTAACAACCAGTTCCCCCAGGGTCAGGTTGGCTGTTGTGGGAGGTGTGGTCCATCCCAATCCTCCAGCTCTACTGCACATGCGGGATGAGCCTCCCGTGATGGCTAAACTGACCCTGGGTGAACTGGTTGTTAATTATAGCCCCTCCTATCAAAGTGGATCCTGGGTGCTGCACTGCAATGGAGAAATGGGAACTAGAGCAGCTGGCATGAGGGAAGGAGGAGGAGCAGGGAGAAGCAAGAGGGAAAGCGGCCTTCTCCTTCTCCCATGCCAGCCGCTCTATTGCCCATTTCTCCATTGCAGCACAGTGCCCAGTATCCACTTTGATTGGGGGAGGTGGTAATTTAATAACCGGTTTGTGCGAACTGGCTGAATACCACCACTGAGAAAATCACATGACCCTGGGACTGCAACCATCATAAATACAAGCCAGTTGTTAAGCCTCCAAAGTTTGATCATGTGTCCACATGATGCCACAATGGTTGCAACTGTGAAAAATGGTCATAACTCATTTTTTTCCCAATGGCGTTATAACTTAGAATGGTCACTAAATCAATGGTTGTAAGTCAAGGACTTCCTATATAGGCTTGATCCCTTGCTAAAAAGAGTATAGTAGAATTACATAGCATTCAGGGAAGGGAATGTATTTTGTGCTTTTAGGATGCAAACTCACTTTTTAATTTTAAGTAGACATGCAACAGATTACGACTTTATTCCTGATCATTAGAAATTAAAGGTTATAGACCTCTTCTGTGGAGTTATTTTGGCTTATTTTGTAATGCATCTATTCCTTTACAGCACTGACATTTCAGACAACTGTGGTTTCTCTTTTAAGATTCTAAGCTCTCCTCTTAAAAAATGAATGAAAACCAGTGTTTAAAACGATTAGCTTTTCTCTCCACTGTTGTTTTGCTAAAGGTAGATTAAAGTTGTGACTTAGAGCTGCTTTCTGCTCAAGAAAATAAAATACTTTTTGCTGTACAATATGGGGAGGGGGGGTTATGATTAAGATTCTGCAAAATGACCTCATATACCAAGCGCCACCTACTGGTATATTAAATGGGTGCATTTGCATCTCCACCCCACCCCCCCAATACTGTATTTGGTCAAGTTGCAAAGTTATTTTCATAAAGCAAAACATTTTATGTTAGTTGGACTGAAGGATGCAACAAAGGACAGAGATCCAAAACTGAAGACCAAGGTAGCTAAGGCTGAAGAGGAAAATAGAGCAAAGGACTGCAAGTTACACTTCGGTGGTGAAACATTATAGCATGGAGTTGAATGTGTGTGCCTCATAGAAGAGAGGACTCATACGCAAATTGTGTGAAGAGTCATTTGAGGACAGTTCATATGCTTGAAAGCCACAATGCTGAAGCGTTTTATATGAACAAAAGTCACTCAAAAATACAGGGTATCAGGCATCAGCTGTGGGAGTCACAGGTGACTGCAAAAAATGTTAGATGACACTCCCGCACCGGGACCTGCAAGTTACAGGTTTGAGACCCTGTTGCAGGGGTGAAATACTACTGGTTCAGACTGGTTCACCTGAATTGATAGTAAAAAATGCTACTGGTTCGGCAAACTGGTATTTCCAATGATCAGCTGGGTGACGATCAGCTGTGACGCGTGATTTATATTAGCTAGAATCATCGGATTTCCTGCTTTCTAGCTAATCTAAATCACATGGCACAGTGGATTCCCCACCCCACTCCCTGCTGTTCTACTTATCTTTTCAGACATGGAAGGCTTCAAAAAGTTCCTTTTTTAGCACAGCACTGGTTAGGGTTAGGGTTAAAGTGTGTGCTCGGTAGCAGACTCAATAAACAGATAGCAGATGTCACAGGATTACACCGCTGCCTGTTGGAAAATGTTTATTAAAAGTGGAGCAATTGGTGGCAAACCATTAAGGTGTAGAGAGTTATGGGATAATCAACAATCTGTTTCTTGGTTGAAATAAATGAACCTTGCTGTGTTAATACTTCTGCCCTCTTTTATTAGATGGATGAAAAATACCATTGGCCAGAAGAAGTAGCAGTAAATTATAGCAATGATG
The DNA here is from genome assembly GCF_009769535.1 of Thamnophis elegans. Classification (NCBI taxonomy): domain Eukaryota; kingdom Metazoa; phylum Chordata; class Lepidosauria; order Squamata; family Natricidae; genus Thamnophis; species Thamnophis elegans. The sequence goes on from NC_045543.1 coordinate 45,413,738, forward strand.
ACATATGAAATGCATGTGATAAAACAAGAAAGTGTGGTCAAGGATGAATGGATGCTGAATGAATGTGGATTGTGGAATTTTTGGTGCTTTCTGAACTTGGTTATTTTCTTGCAGGTGTTTCATTACCCAACCAGGTAACATCGTTGGTGCTGATGATGTGCTGATGATGTTACCTAGTTGCATAATGAAACATCTGCAAGTTCAGAGAGCACCAAGAACTCCACAGTTCAACCTTGAGCTACCTATATATTCTCTTCTGTGGAATGTGGATTGGAAACAAAATGAATGGCCAGTATAAAAGAATGATATATTGTGGTAGGTTAGTCAAAGATAGAATGACCGTTGGCTTACCTGAATGGTCATTCTCTAGGCGCTGCAGGAGTGTCCAAGCATGGGTTAACCTCAGCTTGCTGCCCAAGGACTGAGTTTAAATCTTTAGTGTAGCCACGCCTCCTGCTCCCTTTGGAGGTCAGTTTGAAAAACAAGGAGGTGAAGTCCAGAAGGATGTCGAAGAAGGTGAACTATGTCTTCAGGAGAGGTGATTCGGCTCCACCAGATTACCCCAAGGTGGGGTTGGACATTCCCGCAGTGCCTTGAGAATGACCATTCAGGTAAGCCAATGGTCATCAAGGAGTGTCCAAGCATGGGACATACTCAAGCTATATAGTCCCAGGGTGGGAAAAAGAAACATTCTGTTGTTCCGGAGCCACCAAGACCCGCTGCAGATCCCTCCTTCCAAAGGAGGCCTCCGCTGTAGCAAAGGAGTCCAATTTATAGTTACGAATAAATGGAGATGGCGAGGACCAAGTTGCTGCCCTGGACATCTCCTCGATGGGTGCCTGGGTTGCCCATGCGGCCGAGGTCATGGCTCTCCTCGTGGAATGAGCAGTGATGCGAGGAGGAACTGGCCGGGCCTGATGTTCGTAGGCCATCTTAATTAACATGTAAAACCCTCAAACTGTTCTGTATGTCATTAATCGGCACACATTCCATCCATATCGGATCCCTGGCTCGGAGACTGAATTTTTCGGAATTTCCTACCGTTTGTATGTCACAGTGAGACTGAAAGAATTGAGCTCTTTATTAATTATTTAGTTACTAGCTATTCCAATCTTTTACTTGGCATTGGCTTCACTATACCTTAGTCTCATATAACTATATATTCAATATGTATCATGTATTACTTTTCTTCATTTCTTTTCAGGATTGAAATGTTTGCTGCTTAATACTCAGACTTCCTTGTTTTACCTACCTAGGAAAGAAAGAATAAAAACCTTTTTTTTCCATCGGTAAGGTATTTGCATTTTTGAAAAGTTTTCTCACAGGAGCAGCATTTGGTAAATTGCAAATGCACAGGAGGATTAGCTGTAAATGGATGAGAATATTGCAAGCACTGCTGGAAGATGTCTGATAATTATGTGTAAAAATGGATCAACATTTCAGCATTGTTTGCTCTGAGTCAATTCCATGTCATTTCTTTGACATCACAAACAATGGAAGGAAATGTAAAAGAATGGAACCACCCACAAAGTAATGGCATGTCTGAATGTAAGATCTCAGAATAGGTGACACATATTTCAAATAAACATATTGGATTTCCTTTGCATTTTGTATTGCAGATGCCTGAGAGCTAAGACTGGTTTTATATTTGGATTATGAAATCGTTGACGTTAATGGTGTTTCACGATGATAGCAGAGCTGATATATTTCAGACTTGATCAGGAACAACCAAATGATATATTAGTCTACCTTAGTCCTTGATAACCATATCAGATGTTTATCATGTATGCTAGAAAGTTTGCCCAAAGTGTCACTCATATATGTATATAACAGTGATGGCTAACCTTTTTGCCATCACGTGCCAAAAGTGGGAGAGCACATGTGCAGGCATTCCCACACCCATAATTCTATGTGTGTGACCCCCCCCCCCTGGCACATGCATGCGAGACCCCCACCCTCCCCCTGCTTTTGGTCCCCCCGCTTCTGGGAAACCTGTGGTGTGCGAAAAACAGCCGAAAATGAAGGCCAAAGTCACCTGGCCAGCATGCACATGTGTGCTAGAGCTGACAGGGCAATGCCTCGCGTGCCCTAACAAATGGCTCCACATGCCATCTTTTTATATTTCATGTCAACTAAATGTTAATAATGCTCACAGATACCTCTGCCACTATATTATTCTTTACATTAATCTTTAAGAGAGGTGGCAACAGCTATGACCGTGTGCACAAGTGTTTGCATCTTTTTTGTCACAATGCTTCCTCAGAAATATGGCAATAGTGATTGATTTTACTCTAAATTTATTTCCTATTGCCACCATATTGTTGAATGTGATAATCTTGTGATTTCATACATCCTCATGCTGGATTTGCGACTTTTAAGTGATTGCTGATAATAACAAAATGGAAACATGGTGATACAACAAGAGGTATTGAACAGATGCATAAGGTAACATAAAGAAATAACAATTGGAGAAGGTGTTCAAGGATATTAGAAGAGATGCAAGGAAACCCCTATTTCAGATGCATGTACTGTTTGTTTTTAAACATGCTTTATTTGGCTTTTTTTCCACATGTATTTCTGAGGACTGTCACTTTCTGTGGCCTTTGAACTGCCAATCCACCAAGTGGACGTCTTATGAAAGCATAAATGAAATTCACACACACACACAAACACGCACACACACACACATACACACACACACACCATCTATATGAGAAGAACGTAAATAGAATAATCATATACTTTGGATTATTATTGTTTTATTAACTTTTGAATGTGAATTTTTGGATTTGAAACTCTAATGTAAAATGCTAGTTAAAATCCAAAGAGTTAACCACTTTTTTTTAGTTTAAAGATTTGCTTATGGGTCTTAGAAACAGTGATTCTTATTTTTAGATAAGCCAACAATTTATGATTATACCATAAGACAAGTTCCTTTTCGATCAATTTTTTTTTAAAGTTTAAGGACTCCAATGTTTAAATAATAGACTTAAGAATTTCACAGAGCATGTTCAAATGTTTAGGTACATACAGAATTTCTAAAGTAAATATTCCTGATGTTTGCTTTTAACTGGTGGAGTAAAAGTATTAGGTTCATAGGTTGTCTGAGGTCAAATATTGATTTTCATTCCAGTAAGATAGAATGTCTTATTCTATCTAATACATTGGCTACAATCTATACATTTAACTGCCTTACCAAGATGTTGTTCCCCAAATGTATTGGGATGGTAATTCACAGAATTCCCACTAACATGGTCAACTGAGACTAGGTGCCCAAAACAGGCTGGAGAAAAACATATCATATCATGATGACAATAGCTTCTTCCACATAAAATTTTTCCACTGGTGTTCCATTTCTACACCAGTGATTTTATTAGTTGTTTAATATGTAGACCATGGCAACAAGGGGTGATTCAAAATTTAACCACTTTGAATTCTGCACAGGGAGACTGGTTCTCTGGAGTCTTATTACTATGTGCTTTGAATTCAATAAGTGTAAAGAATATATTCTTCTATCTTGAGTGACTCAACTTCCATAAGTATCTGAGTTGACATGTCATCTAAATGCAGATACAACACCAAAATTAGAGTTGACTCAATATTGAACAAGGATAACAATATTGAGCAAGGAAAACTGTCCCAAAACTAATTTTATTTTGTCCAAACAGTCTTATCAAATGTGTATATGTGTGTGTGTGTGTGTTAAACATATACATATATACATACACATCCATACATATATACATACACATACATACATATATACATACATACATATTTGAAATCTATTCCATTTCCTTGATTTTGAAGAATCCACCAGTATGTTATAAAGGACTGTTTAATTTTTCGGATTCTATTTCTTTCTGTCATTATTATTTTTTGCATCTAGCCTGTCCCTCAGAGTCCTTAGCTGTAACAACACTATCATGGTCTGCCACACTTGCAGTAAATATTGTAAGCAAGCTTGACTTTGCTTCTGGGCAGCTGTTGCTTCTCATCCGTCATCTCTGCATACCTGGCTGAGTTATGTTCAGCTTTTAAGCAGTTAAGTACCATTTGTTTACCTAAGTGGAACACTTCAGGAGAAGAGGAAGGCTGTTGGTTATATGCATCCCGAGAAGGGAGCTATGGGTTACTGCTGGATCTGCAGAAAATGCAATGGCACACATATTTTGGTCTTTGTCTTTTGTTATTTCATTCATTTTGAAATGAACCTTTTTCATACAAGGCATCACATTTCCCCCAAACAGAAGGAAGACCAAGAAGCACCAGTTTAATGATTCGGATCCCTTTGTGGGCAGAGAATTGAGTACAGTATTTTTTGAGCTATCTTTTTATTTACATATGTACAAGCAGCAAGAAGAGGCCATGCCTAGGGAGATGAAAAAGAGCTTGCTACTCTTCAAAACAAACAGAAGAGAGTCCCTTCCATCCACCCCAACTATTTGTTGCCTGCCATCTGAAAAGAATCCACTTTGGTTATTCTTGTGGTGCTGTTAAAAGCAGCCTCACTGATCACCAAAATGGAGCCCAACTTCCTTCCCGAAGCACTTCCATTGTCAGGTCAGCTGAAGGTTTACAAAATAATACACGCTCCGAGAACTTCCTGAGGCAAGGTTGTTAAAAAATGGGAGGAGGAAAGTAAAATGTGACTGAAGTTCGTTCCAACAGCTCTTTCTGTCTAGCCATAAGCCTGGTACCTAAGTCATCAGGGGTTGAGGTCAGCCACAGATGTTAATTCAGGAAGCATACTTCTGGACAACAAAGCCATTGGGCATGTGTTTTCATCTTTCCCATTTCCTAATTCTGCAAGAGAGGTTTAAGATGATCCATTGGAATCTTTGCTTCTGTCAGCCTCAAAATCTTAAAAACGGGGAGTAAAGGACAAGGCTTAAATACTTTCTTGTCTCAAAGAGCTGCAGGCCTTAGGAAACAAGCAAGCATGCATCTCCTTTTCCCAACATGTTACCACTAACTAATTTTAATGGCATGAACAGTACTGTCATGCTTAAGATTTGTCATTTTGTTTTAAACATTGTAAATTGCCTTAAGTGTTACAAAAGGAGAAAGTCAACATTTAATAAAAGTGAAAAAATGAGTAATTTCTAAGTTGTGAAGTAAGCACCATAATTCCTAAGTCATGCCGTTGTGATGCCTCATTCTGGTATTAACAGCTGTCCAGAGTCCTTTCAAGTGGGTGGATTTATTAAATTTAATAAACAAGCAGTAACCGCCAAAAAAGCTGCTTCTGCATGATGGTGTGTGGTAGGACACTGATCTACCATGAATGGTGTGCCGCTATGTTCTCAAGACCTTTCCTCCTTGGGCAGCCATATTTATTTATTTATTGGTCAACATGTACAAGGTAACAGGTATTAGTATAGACATGGACATTTTTGCATGAGATTGGTACAAACAAATGGATATAAATAAGTATAACATGGCCATGAACACATAAAATGAGTACATATCAATGGGGACAGTAGGACAGGGACTGTAGGCATGTTGGTGTGCTTATGCACGTCCGCTTAGGGACCTCTTAGGAAACATGTGAGGTCCACGGTGGACAGTTTAAGGTTAAAGATATGGGAGTTTGAGGAATTAACAACTTTCTTCTGGCTGGCTGTGCCACAGCTCCAAAGGCAAGATTTCTAATTTGCTGTTTGCAACATCGGAGTTTTGCAGTTGAATTGTTAACCTGGTGGAATGCATTTCTTGATCTCATTGCTCACCTCCAAGTCACAGTAAGAGAGGAATGGGCAGCTTCTGAAATCGCCTTTGTTTTATTAGCTTTCAGGTTTATCAATGAGAGCCCAAGTCTATAAAAGTGATACAGATGGCATGGGACATACATATTTGTTATAAGAAGTCTACCAAACGGGGCTTCAGGTTCATGGCAACTTCCTTTCACATAAATCCTTACCAATGTAATGTAAAGAGCCTGGGTGAATATGAACAAAATGTTCAACTAGGCATATGGGCTCAGAAACACTCATGACTCTTCTCAACAAATAGCCACTTTATTTTTGCTTCAAAATTTCATTTTCACACTTAGGGAGAGTAAACCTGAGTTGTTAGGACTCTATCACATGAAATTAAAACCATTCTAAATGTACTGAAAAATAGACGTCGATTTATTGATCAATACTGATAGCCAGTTATTTGCATTCACTTCAACCTTTTATTTTCTTTCATCTTCCCATTTTTATTTTTGTTTACAAATGCATACCTTTCATTGCTCACCTATGGTTAAGTTCACTTGCAAGATTGCAAGTTTTTAAAAACAGTGTCAAAAAATCAATACAAGATGAATAATTATGATAATTTTCTGGATCATAGATGGAATGAAAATTACATGGGAATCACAGGAAATTCCCTCCTTTGAAGCTGGAATTTATATCAGGAAATAATTCCCTACTGGTGTTACATTTGTAAGACACAGCAGCTCTTATACGCTGTCCATACATGTCTATCAGTGATTCCTACACCTTTCCTTAGCTTATGTTGTATTTGCACCATAGTTGGATTAAACAGGAATGATGGAGGAATAAATGTTGTTGTTTTCCGTGGGGAAACCAGTGGTTTTCAGTCATGCTGAACATGGTCAGTGATTCATGTTGCTGCAAAGGTTCTCAAAATCTCTTGTTGATAAGTGGGATGGAGGTAGGAGCAATTTTGCTCCCAAGCCAAACCAAGGTGTAGATTTACTTTAAAGAACTGCTGGAGATGATGTGTACTTTCTTTTTTTAAGTAAAGCTGTGCTTTGATTTTGTCTCTTGGAAACACACAAAGCTACCTGTAATCAGGAGGAAAATGTGACAGGAAGGATTGCACTAAGGGAAAGATACTTGAAATTAGTGTTGCAATTGAAAATAAGCAAGTGAGTCTTTTACCTGACCACCTTTGTTGACATAAGAGTTGACAAGACCCCTTCTGACATTCTGAAGAACAATCAAAGGTGTTTGCTTCTGGCCTTTTACATGCTCTTACTGTATATAACTCTGTATAGAGTTATTCTGTGGCAGTATGTGCAGCAAATAAATAAATAAATAAATATGCAAATGCAAATAGGCCTCTTTTATTGTTATAGAAACATTTACACATTTTATTTGTGATCTGGGGATCTCCTCTCCAGAAAAAAAATGTGGTGATGATCCCTGCTAAATAGTATGTGTGTGTACTTGTGTCTATTCTATCTGTCTCTGTATGTATGATTGTTTGGTACGGCTGCTGTATTTTATGCCTTGCGTCTTATTAATACTATGCTAAAAAAATACACAGAACTTTTTAAAACTGATATAAGGTACAGTGATATCTCAGTACTCGTTGTTAAGGTGCGATGAGTACTAAAATTTTCCCATAAGGAATAATGTAGTGAGTCACAATGCACCTGACACTGACAATTCCTCGCAGATAAAGTTGCTCGGCTTCGGGCGGACCTGGACTCCAATTGCGCAGAACCAGCTGAGGCACCAGGGGAGAATCTGGCAGGACATCACTGGATTGATTTTCAAGCTGTTACCCCTGAGGACGTGGACAAGGCCATGGGAGCTGTAAGTACCTCCACATGTGTACTGGACCCGTGCCCCTCCTGGCTGGTTGCGAACAGCAGGGAGGTGACACGGGGCTGGATCCAGGCGGTTATTACCGCCTCCCTTCGGGAGGGGTTCTTTCCCCCCGCTCTAAAGGCGGCGGTGGTGAGACCCCTTCTGAAGAAGCCATCTTTGGATCCATCCGTCTTAAACAACAATCGTCCAGTCTCCAACCTCCCCTTTGTGGGGAAGGTTGTTGAGAAGGTGGTAGCCTTTCAGCTCCGGCGGTCCTTGGAGGAAACCGATTATCTAGATCCCTTCCAGTCGGGATTTAGGCCTGGCTACAGCACGGAAACCGCTTTGGTCGCATTGATTGATGATCTCTGGAGAGCCAGGGATGGAGGTTATGCCTCCGTCCTAGTGCTCCTTGACCTCTCAGCGGCTTTCGATACCATCGACCATGGTATCCTTCTGCGACGACTACGGGAGGTGGGGGTGGGAGGCACTGTTCTACGGTGGTTCTCCTCTTACCTCTCGGACAGGTCGCAGTCGGTGTTGGTCGGAGGGCAGAGATCGACCCCTAGGCCCCTGACTTATGGGGTACCGCAGGGTTCGGTCCTGTCCCCCCTCCTCTTTAATATCTACATGAAACCGCTGGGTGAGATCATTCGACGGCATGGGATAAAATACCATCAGTATGCGGACGATACGCAGCTGTATCTGTCCGCCCCGTGCCAACTCAATGAAGCGGTTGACGTGATGTGCCAGGGCCTCGAGGCTGTTAGGGACTGGATGGGGGTTAACAAGCTTGTACTCAACCCAGATAAGACCGAGTGGCTGGTGTGTTTCCCTCCTACTAATTGGCCAAGTGTTCCATCTCTCAGGCTGGGGGGTCAAACAGTACGCCCCTCAGACAGGGTCCGCAATTTGGGAGTCCTCCTGGACCCACAGCTGACTTTTGAACACCACTTGTCAGCTGTGACCAGGGGGGCATTTGCCCAGGTTCGCCTGGTGCACCAGTTGCGTCCCTACCTGAACCGGGAGGCCCTCACAACAGTCACTCGCGCCCTTGTGACCTCTAGACTGGATTACTGCAACGTGCTCTACATGGGGCAGCCCTTGAAGAGCATTCGGCGACTTCAGCTTGTCCAGAATGCAGCCGCACGAGCGATCGTGGGTGCACCTCGGTTCACCCACGTAACACCTATCCTCCGCGAGCTGCACTGGCTGCCTATTGGTCTCCGGATACGCTTCAAGGCGCTAGTCGTCACTTATAAAGCCCTTCATGGTATTGGACCTGGGTACTTGAGAGACTGTCTGCTGCCAATTACCTCCACCAGACCGATTAGATCCCACAGACTAGGCCTCCTCCGAATTCCATCCGCCGGCCAGTGTCGACTGGCGACTACCCGGAGGAGAGCCTTCTCTGTGGCTGCTCCGACCCTCTGGAATGAACTCCCCGTGGAGATTCGCACCCTCACCACCCTCCAGGCCTCTGCAAAGTCCTTGAAACCTGGCTGTTCCGACAGGCCTGGGGCTAAAGAACCGTTGCCCCTATCTCGAATGGTATGATTGTTGCGTGTTTTTAAATTATGTATTGTTTTGTGTTGTTGTTAATTTGTCTGTATCCCCCTTCCCTGGTTTGAGTTGTGAGCCGCCCTGAGTCCCCCTTCGGGGGAAAAGGGCGGCATACAAATGAAATAAACATTCAAACATTCAAACATTCAAACAAGTTCTAACTTGTGTGATGAGTACCAAACAAATGATGAGTAGCGGGACAAAAGTTTCGGATCAAAATGCATTGAGAAATTCAATGATTTTCAAAGTAATTGAGTACTAAGGTACCACTATATTTGAAGCAGCTAGCTCAGCCCAGGGAAGGCCTGTTATATAAACAAATGTTCACTATTTACTTTTAGTATTTTCCTCCAATGCTGGAAGGCTGGTAAAAGAGTAAAAGGCATTTTCAAACAAAATAAATTTCTTGAAGTTAATTGACTAGGCTATCAACTATTTACATCCAGCCCTCTGCTGTACCGTATGTTAGAACTGAAGTTAAATCACATTAAATTTTGTTTATTTATTTAATGGTTTACTGCCTTTTTCTCTTTTATACAAGCATAGAGTCAGTCATAAACCACATAGTCCACATGATTATTTCACAATATTGTTATATAGTCAATCATCTCTGGATCAATGTGACATCACAAATCCAATTAAGTAAAGACAATATTTGACTTTAGGCTAATGCCATGAACATATTCCTCAAATACACACACACACAAACACAAAACACACACACACACACACACACACACACACACACACACACAAACACACAATGTGAAACTGAGATCTTTAAAAAGCTTAACAGTGCCTTTTCAAGAAAATCTACTCAAAGGAACTCAGTAAAAAAAAACAAATTTAAAAATCTGCTGCCTTCAGGGTTTATAATCCAATACACTCCCAATTTATTTATTTGTTTATATCTATTGTATACATTGCTTTTCCCCCCTGAAATATGAAAAAGGCCAAATGAGGGTGGTGGTAAAACAAAAACAAACAAACAAACAAACAGTGTAATGTTACAGTTCTTAAGTAACCCCAAACTGAGATGAATATTGTTCATCATGTAGTCTGCAGTAGTAGCATGAGGAAAGGCTTCTTGGATTTAGGCAAACAACTGTCAGAAGTGCTGAAGGAATATCTGAATTTCTTTCACCAGTTGGAAATTTAATGGAATGGCAATGAAAAGGCTTGATTCAGCCTCAGTGCTGTGTCTTCTGATGGGGTTCATCCAGTGAGCTCAACCATCTCCTCTCAGCTCCAACACGAAAAACCCTGATTATCCCAAAGGGCCTACACAAGTGCTTAACTACAAATCAGAGCATTTTGAAGGTGGGGGGGGGGGAACCATTCAGATTCTTAGGCACTTAAGGACTCTAATGAACTTGCCACGCCTGTTGCAATGCACAACGAGAAAAACCACATTCATTCATTCTTTCATCCATCCCTGTTTAAAACTCCTTTCCAGCAGACGAAAAGCGAATCTTGTATTGTATAGAAATTCGGCAGTGAAATCCACTCCATTGTTTCCCTCCAAGTCAGAAAAGTTCACCTATTGTTGATCAGATAAAAGGTGTACCTGGATTGGAGAAAATGCACTGACATGGGCAGCCCGATCCAGAAAAGAGGCAGGACAACACTCTCCTTTATCTACAAACAAAGAGGAAAACTCATGGAGCATCAGAGGTCTATAGCAAAAACAATCTGATCCCCCCCCCCCTTGGGTAGCCCTGGTGTTCTTTTCCGTGATGTCGTGACAAAATGCTGCAGTGAATAATCCTCCTAAAATGCCTGTGGCAGATGCATAATGCCTATGGCTTTGAATGGGCTGGGTTGGTTTCAAGGCCTTTGCTTAATCCGTTATGTACTGCACAGTCTCCAGTCCCTACTTGTTGCCAGGAACTTGAGATCAAGGTGTGGCTGTACTAGCCATCCATAGCTCCTCTCGGCTTTGGCACATGGTGAAATCTGATCAAGGTCACTCCACAACACATAAGGATACCTTAAGTATAAAAACTGAATTCCCTGTCAAGTGAACATCAGCTGGGAGATGCTCTTGTCTTCATTCTTGCCTGAGGCCTCATGGCTTACTGTATGTATATGGTGTGGTTCTGAGTTTATGAGTTTCAGGATTGTCTGGCGATAGTTTTTGTTTTTCAACTCTGCGTATACATTTCAGCTTTCCCTATCTCTAAGAGATCCTTATAAAAGTTTATTCCTACCTTTGCCTTCACTTGTAAAACTCCTTTTTTTTTGCTCCTCCCCCCCCTTTAAATTTTCCTTCTAAGTTGCTGGTGGATTCTGCTTTTTCCTTTTCAGGTCTTTAGGCCAGCATTCAGTGTTTTGGGATCAGGCCAACCAACTTCAGGGTTAGGACAATTATTATTATTTTTGGAAGATGTGCTTTCAGTTTTGACTCCTAGTGGCTGCCTGGACAAGTCCCTGCAGTTTTCTTGGCAAGGTTTTCAGGTTTGCCATTGCCTGCTTCCTAGGGCTGAGAGAGAGTTAGCTTTGTGCATAAGGTGTGTGGAAAGTTATCACCCAGCCCTCTCCCAGAAAAATGAAATATCCTAGGAGATATTGAAATGGCAGAATATTATATTTCCCTGGATGTGAAAAGGAAGAAACATGTTTTAAAGAGAGAATAGTTCCCTCCAGCTTCCTGCCCCCACCCACTTTGTCAATGGGCCATTAGGAAGGCGAAGCCAGTTCCTTTATACATAATAAAGAGTTCTTCCCTTCAGCTCCAGGGGGGATGGGATTAGGCATGATAATATTGGCCCTTTACCCAACTCACCACATGGCATCTGAGAACTCCACCAAACCTGGATTCAAAACGCAGCCTAGAGAGTTGCCCCTGCATGGCCCCATGGGAGTCTGACAACCAATCAGAATACAAACTCAAGATCAAAGGCCAGAGAGGGCATAAAACCAGGGACTCAGCATCTCAGCCTCCCTTCTCTTTTTCTCCACCGACATTGAAGCATGTGATCACCTTTTCTGTTCAGGACTCAAGCCATGTGGTCCTGTCCACCATTAAAACAATCCACTTTCTCCACTTGGAGCCAAACCCAGAAGGACATTTCTTTCAATAGGTGGAACTAGAATTTACCATTTCCCGGTTTCTAGCCTGATGCCTTAACCGCTACACCAAATGGGCTGTCTGGGACAATATGGAGAAGGGCAAAGAGTGACATTTAGAATCAGGGCATCAGTATAATTCAGCTAGGCCTGGCAGATCATTGCCATACTAGTACAGAAGCTCATAATACAGGACAGTGCATTGGGGTTTTAAAATATTTGTGTACCGGAAGGTCACAATTTGTGCAAATATGAATAGTTCAATACTCAATTTAGTACAAATTATAAATTGATACCAGGTCACGTTTAATGTGAGCCAAAACTCAGTCAATGGGAGGCCAGCACGTGTGCATTTGATGCTAGTGAGTGTGCAGTTGTTGCAGTTTTAAACACCAGTAGTTGTGTGTTCAGAATGGAGAGAAAAGGGATTCCATTGGACAAAAATTCAAAAAAGAAGAGATCATTTTAAGAACTACCACAGGATATAGAAATAGCCATATGCTTTGGATATAGTTTTATCCTTAAGCCTGTCCTTTTTCATTACTTAAGTATGCGATCTATTTATCTCCATGAAAGGAATGATATTTAGAATGTTTTTGTTTATTTTGCTCTCTATTATGCCTTGTTAAAAATAAAATTAATTTTAAAGTATATTTTATCTTTTAAAAGTTTGCAGTTATATTTCATTAATAAAAATACAAAATATATTTAAAAGTTTCATTTTGTAAAGCTGGAATCGATTACCATATTTTCCACTATCACTTTGGATAGTACAAATTTGAATAATGTGGTCATTTTGTGGACTGCATTAACTGCACTGATCAAGACCTATCTGTAGTAATCCATTAAATTACTTTAAATTTTGCAAAATATTCTTAGTGTAATTTCTCAAAAAAAAAAAAAAATTAGGTAGCATATTTGTTAAGTGCTTGTTTGAGAATGATTTCATTGTAAAAAAGATTGATTCTCAGCACTTGCATAATTTAATACTTAAATAGTTTTTAAGTTCACAAGGTGTCTCCTTAGTCATTCTTTATACTACCTGGAAAGTGCCTGTCTTTGGCTGAATTTCTATTCCTAATGAAGGGCAGACTTGGTGGAGAAGACAACCTATTTAAAATGTGATAGTGAGTTGAGAACTGTGGATGAAAAATATTGATGGCTCTTAAATGCATTGATAAATTCTCCAGAGGTTTAATTTCGAATTAAAAGCCGGGACACTGTCCCAATACATTTTTAACAACCATAAATTGGATCTGGCAAACTATCAACAATCAACAAAATGTCTGAAGTGAAACACCAACCTCTAAATAAATAATATTAGCATAATCAATGCCTCTCTTATTTATCTGTAAATTACGCTGAGCACATAAATAATTAATAAATATTAGCCAGACTTTGGCTCTCGACCATTCAGAAGGCTCTTTTCAAAGAAGTTTTAAAGTGATGGCTATTTAATTTTGTTCATATTATTTGTAGTATCCTTTATGGGAGAGTTACCTCTTGGAGGTTGCGGAGGAGCAGCAACAAAGACAATTCTCTTCTCAAGGACAAGACTGGCCAAAATAAGGAATGGAGAAAGGAAAAGCAACTCAAAAATCCTTTCCAAATTTATCTGCCTTCTCAGTATCCTTAGTGAAGACTTCACTTTGCATGTAGAATTACATTTTCCTCCTAATTAGTGGAAATGCAAAGTACAGGTAGGCCTTGACCGACAACAGTTTGTTTAGTGACCATTTGAAGTTACAATGGCACTGAAAAAAGTGACTTTTTCACATGACCATTGCAAAGAAAGAAAGAATGCGCAAAACAATTTACACTGAACTGCGCACTACAAAACAACATGCCAGCAATGGCAGCATGGACCAAGGAACTGGTTCGGGGGCATGGCCAGCCTGGGTTGCTGTCAGTTCTGCGATCTAGGCCAAAAAACCACCACCGGTTCGGCCGAACTGGGCCGAACCAGGAGCAACCCACCTCTGACCACAGGTGCCCCCAACACGAATGATGTCAAGCTGGCCATGCCCGCACTTGCCATGCCCACCTCAGCCCCCCTATGTCAAACACAATCCTAATGCAGCGTTCAAAGAAATCGAGTTTGATACCCCTGCATTAGAGCATGTCTTATAAGTATCTAAACAACCTAACCTTAATGCTGCAGCAAACAACTTACCACTTTATGTGGCAACCTACTCCAATAGTTGACTTATATCCATATGCTTCTCACAATGCACAGTGTGTGTAATGCTGAATGAGAGCTTACTAGGGATAAAGCAACGTGAGAGCTGTCTTCCATAAACCCAAATCAATAAATAAATCCAAAGAATGAATAAGACCAAATTGAGGAGAAGTTGCAATTTATTATTCAGCTGGATTCTTAGAAGCTTATTTCCTTGCTTGCAAATATCTACAAGTAGCACCCTTTGCTCTGTGAATTAGACCAGGTACTAATGATCATTTAATACAGTTGAATGTATTGAATTTGGAGACCATTTTCACACAGATATTGTTCCTAATTTCCCACTAAACATCATATGATCCGACTGTAATTTTTCTACGTTTTTCATCTTAGTTTTATTTTTTGCAACATTTTTTGTATATTAAAATATAGATAATTTCTCTGATTGAATTTTTCAATTATGTAATGAAACAAGAGAACAATCAGCTAAAACATACCAGAGCTTTAGGTCTGGTCCCTTTTCTGGTTTCTCCCACCAAAGGAATATAGTAAATTGGTTCATAGCTTGATTTTTACTACCATTCTGATCAACTGTCTCATTGCTACAACAAAATACCTTCTGCTAATATTATTTTTTAAAATATTTTTATTAAATGTTACAATTAAAAAGATAAAGCTAATAGAAATGTAAAAAGAGTAAGAAGAAAAAATAGAAAGTGCACAAAAGGAAAAGGAATAGAAAAAAATAAAAAGGAAAGAAAAATAAATATAATAAAGAAAAAGATATACAGTATTTGAAGAAATAACTTCTGCTTTCTCCAAACTGCTTGACTAAACTGTATGTTCATACATTACAACTGTGAGGTTCCTTGGAATTCCTCAACTTTCAGTTCTTGGTAAGTCAAATGCAAACCTCAGTTCCTGCAGTCTACTTGCAAAGAGCAAATGTCCAGACTATGTGTGGGTGATCCCATGATCTCTCCTTCCTCCAGATTCATCCACTGACCACCGATCTCCACTGTAATGCCATTCCTACTCCTTCAGGAATGTCCAGCTCACTATGTCCTTATCTGAAATCCAGTTATCTCAAACTATATGTAGGTGTGTAGCTATTACTAAATTTCTCAAGTTCAGAAAGCATCAAGGAACCCATAGTTCAATCCTGAACTACAAATATTCTGTTCCATTGAAACTCCTCCAGCTTCATATTTTCAGTGCTTTCAAGTCATAATCATCTTCTGGGCATCTACACTGGACAGATAAATCCCATGACATGTCATAGCCTTCCCTGCATAGAAATTTCTATGCTGATTCACTGCTCTTGAATCATGCTGGAACCACAATTTCTTCAGCAGTCCAAAACTGCCCAATCCCATCATCGCTTGCTACCTATTTTCTTCTGCAACACTATTGCCTTCCTACCAGCTCCTTAACACATTTCATCTTTCTCCAGCCCATAGAAGACTCAGTGAATGTATCGTCTCATGGGGTAATCTCCCACCTCTTTCCAAGTCTCAGGTTACAATCACAAATACAGTTTGTATATCTGAGAAATCACATGACAGGATGGCAGATAGTGTTTCTATCCCTCTTCTGTCACAGTGCTTGGTGAGTAGAAAAAGTTCATGGTAAAGGCTTCCTTGAGCTGCATTTGACACCTAGTGAGATTGTGGACAAAGATCATTTAGCTTTCTTAGTGACCATTTAGCTTTCTTAGTAAGCTTCTTAGTCTAGTTTCAAGCCCTGAGTTTCCTACGGATTCATAAGAACTAACCATTCCAATACTGCTTACAGTACTCTTTTCTCAAGATCAGCCAAGGTCAACTATATGCTGCCACCTGCTGTATTTTAAAAGCATTTAAGGCCATTCCAAATATTTGGGGCCCTTTCAAATATGCAAAACTGCCTGGGCGATCAAGTTGCAGTGTGCTTGAGACCTTCCTGATAGACTCATTAGAAAATGAAATGTCCTCTTTGGGAAGCTCTCTTCTTTAGGATTTCTTTCTGCAGGTTAACACATATTTGTCATGTGAATCAAAAGAAAGTGTATTACTGGAGTTGATAGACACTAAAAGTTCTCACCATTTCATTTCTTCTATCACAGTTTCCAACAGGGGTGAAATGTATTTACCTTTGCTACCAGTTCGCAAATATGAGTGCACCTGCCACCTCTGCGCATGCGCAGGACTTCCGTGCATGCTCAGAGCATCAAAAATTGAGGTGATGATGTCCAGACAGGTGGGCGGAGCCTACTACTGAGCGTGCCTGAAAGGAAAATAGAAATCTGCTGTACCACACAATTTAGATTAGCTAGAAAACAGGAAATCCTGCTTTCTAGCTAATATAAATTGAGCGTCACAGCTACTCATTGAAAAATACCATTTCACCTGAACCGGTACCATTTATTTACTACCGGTTCGGGTGAATCAGCCCGAACCGGTAGCATTTCATCCCTGGTTTCAAAGCTATTGTACTTCCCATCATTGGAAAAAGCCATTCACAGTATATTTTACAATTAATACTTTTTTTGGAGAAAATGTTACTGGGCTTAGGAAGGTTCAATGGTCATGTGTCAAATGAGTAAAGAAGTATTTAGAAGAAAATGGTCACCAATTCAAACATTTAATGACTTTTGATATACCCTTTATACAGGTCTTTGACTTACAACAGTTTGTTTAGTGATGGTTTGAGTTACAATGGCACTGAAAAAAGAACTTATGAACATTTTTCACACATTTACTATTGTTGCAACATCTCCAAATTCAGATGCTTGGCCATTGGCTCACATTTATGATGGTTGCAGTGTCCTGGGGTCATGTGATCCGCTTTGCGAACTTCTGACAAGCCAATGGGGAAGCCATTGTTCATTTAACAACCATGTTACTAACATAACTACTGCTGTGATTCACTTAACAACTGTGACAAGAAAGGTTGCAAAATAGGGCAAAATTCACTTAACAACTGCCTTGCTTAGCAACAAACATTTTGCCCTCAGTTGTGGTCATAAGTCAAGGACTACTTGTATTTCATTGGCTCTGGCAGTGTTTTCTTTATTTTCATGGCTTACTGTGGGTAGTTCCAAACAAATGAATTCTAGATGAACTGAGAAGCTTTAATGCAACAAAAATTTTGAGAAGAATTTACCACCCTTGTGAATAGGCTTGTCCCGTGGATCTAGTGATTATTTCTTTAATGATTAGAACTGAATGATAATTGCTCTCTTCCTCAACGTGGAAAGTTAGGTGAGTATTTCTCAACCATGGCAAGATCTGTAAGACCTGTGGACTTCATCTCCCAGAATTCCCAGCTTGCAGTCCACACATCTTAAAAGTTGCCAAGATTGAGAAACACTGAATTAGGTAACCTCATTGGTATACATATTTTATAACTGTTTCATTGATGAAAACTATTCTGTCTAGTAAAATTGTCCTTCATATGGGTAGTCCTCGACTTACAACCACAAATTTCCATGGCTAAGCAAGACAGTTCTAAGTGGATTTTTGCCCCATTTTACCACCTTTCTTGCCACAGTGGTTAAGCAAATCACTGAACTTGTTAAGCTAATAACACCGTGGTTAAGTGAATTTGCTTTCCCCATTGATTTTGCTTGGCAGAAGGGCACAAAAGGTGATCGCATGATCACACGACACCTTCATAAGAACATGCCAGTTGTCAAGCACCCAAATTTTGATCGTGTGACCATGGGGATGCTGCAACAGTTGTAAGTGCGGAAACTTACATGAGTCACTGTTTTCGGTGCCATCATAACTCTGAACAGTCACTAAAAGGAGGGTTGTAAGTCAAGAACAGCTGTGCACCATGAGTTAGCAGTTAGCAGTTCGACTTATATACCGCTTCCTAGGGCTTTCAGCCCTCTCTAAGCGGTTTACAGAGTCAGCATATTGCCCCCAACAATCCGGGTCCTCATTTTACCCACCTCAGAAGGATGGAAGGCTGAGTCAACCCTGAGCCGGTGAGATTTGAACAGCCGAACTGCAGAACTGCAGTCAGCTGAAGTAGCCTGCAGTGCTGCATTTAACCACTGCGCCACCTCGGCTCTGCATTCACTGCTCCATTCTAGTATATGGCTTGAACCAAGAGCTCATCAAGGCTTGGAGAGTTTTGAAGTTTCATTTTGTTTGAAATTTTGAGCTTGGATGCTCCTGACATTCTGAATTTCCTTCTAATTGCCAGTACCTATAGGCCTCCATGGTGAAATACTCTGAAGAGCCACAAGCCCATGTTTTAGAAAAGGTCTGTCCTGTTCAAGATAGCTTTACAAAATAATGGAGGAATTGAATGTCATTGTTTAAAGACACACACACACTCTCTATCTTTCTTTCTCTGCTTCTCAAATATCCCCAAATCCTGGCCTCATCACAATACTGTATATTTACATTTTATATATCTTCTTGGACATAGAAGGCTGCCAAATCAAGACACAAGGTAGCGTAACAAATGTTGTATAAATATCGTTTTAAAATCCAATACACAAACACAAAGCATTGGAGAGAAAAATACACATAAAATACCAGTCAGCCACTGTCCACCAAATAAAATCACAAATTTCCCTAGGATAGAATTCCCAGTCAGTGCCTTGCTGTCTGTTGATTTAGGGATCCGTGGTCCTGAACGATGCTCAATTTTTGGAGGAAAATGGGCTACTGTTTCCTAGAATCATCTCCTTCATCCACCAATGTATTTTGAATACTCAAAGCAAAATATTACTTCACATTATTGGAGCAACATCTTCATAATTAATACAGCACACTAAGCTTTCGGTCTTTTGGATGAAGAGTTGGCAAGCTGAAATTACATTCCGGGGATTAAGAAATAAAACCAGTTTGATCAAATACTTGCAACAGAAGGCAGCGTTCCGAACCAGTGCACTTGTTTGGAGACTTTACTAAGTACACAGAAACGTGTATCCTACATTTCAGCAGCTGAAAAGTATTGACTACAAAAACATGTAAGTGCAGCCATTTTGTCCACAGTTCCCTCTAATTAAATATTTTCTTTCCCCTCCACCTAAAAAGGTCTCAGAAAAAAAAAACCTGAAGCTTTCTTTTACCAGTCACTACATGTGTACTGGAAACTCAGAATCTGGTGAATTGCCATTTTCACACTCCTCTTTTTCTACTCATGTAGTAATTGTATTCAGTTAAATGAATTACCAATTCAGGAAGAACCACAATGGATTAAATAACCTCATCGTTTGAAGGTATTGCATTTAAGAAGTAAGTCATTTTTTAAAAGCAAGGAATGACTAATAGACCAGCATGATTGTTGACATCTTTCCCACTATCTTATAACCTCCCAGCCCCATCGTTTTTTCAAAGCTCATTTAAAAACAAACTTCAAAGTGTTTTGTGACAATAGTACAAAAACATCTAGAATTAAGTATAAACCTTTGAATAGCATTGCTGATTCTTTGGGGCACATCTCATACAGAAAGTCTCTCATTGGTTTTTTGGACAGCAAGGATGTGTATTCATTACTCAAGGGGAGAAGTGGAGTCAAAAATGAAAGAGGCAGCAGCCCTTATTATGGAGGGTCATGGGCAGAGGGGGTATTCAGCAGGTTCTGACCAGTTCTGGAGAACCGGTAGTGGAAATTTTGAGTAGTTTGGAGAAGCGGTAGATGGCTCTAGCCCCTTGTATTCTCTGCAGGGGTGGGTTCCTGTCAATTCTAACCTCTTCTATAGAAGAGGTTCCACAAATTTACAGTACCATTTAGAACCAGTTCCAGCTCTCCCCCCCCCCCGCCCGTCCGCACATCATCAAGATGAAGAGCGAGAGGAGGAATTCTGGGAGTCGAAGTCCACAAGTCTTAAAGTTGTCAAGTTTGAACACCCCTGGGGTTTTTTTTCTAAAGGGTTAGGGGTGCAAGGGTCTTGTAACTTGACAGTTTTAAGACTTGTGTGCTTCAAATGCCAGAGTTTCTGAGCCAACATTTTGGTTGCTAAGCAAGAGCGTTGTTAAGTGATTTTCACCACATTTTACAAGTTGGCCATGCCCACCCAGTCTCATAGCTGGCAAGCCACTCCCACTAAGCAGGCCACACCTACAGAAGAGGTTCTAAAAAAATTTGAAATCCACCACTGATTCTCTGCCTCCTGAGTCCCAGCTGATTGGGAGGAAATGGGGATTTTGCAGTAATCTTCCCCTGCCATGCCCACCAACCCACGCTCACAGAACCAGTAGTAAAACATTTTGAATCCCACCACTGGTTGTGTGGTTGCAGCTGAAATTTGATTTTTAGACACACACACCTTCATGAATACACACCCCTTATTTCTTCTATAATCATGCTCAATAAACACCCCAGCATTCTACAACCAGTGAAATGGATGTGGTTGTATTTTGAATGTGCTGTATTTGAATGTAGGAATAGAAATAGTACATACAGGTAATTTGTCTGTTCCACTCCAAATATGTTGAATTACAAATCCCGTCATGTTGACTGGAATGGTGGGGCTTTCTTTCAGAGAAGGAAATGCAGATTTTTCTTCATATCCTCCAATACAGGTAGTCCTCAACTTACAACCACAACTGAGTCCAAAATTTCTCAAAAGGTTATTTTTTTCAGTGCCATTGTAACTTTGGATGATCACTAAAATAAATCGAGACTACCTGTGATGCCTATTTATTAGTGTTTTGTCCCCTATCCTTCATAAATCTGTTTCCCACTTGTCTGTCTTGGACCTCAAGTTCAATTCCCCATTCAACATGGAAGCTTAGTGAGATAAAGCATTGCAGCAATAGCTGCTTCTCAAAAGGGTTTGCCTTTCAGATTATTGACCAAATAAAAATAGAAAAGGATATGTCTATATCTATTATCTATAGCTATAATCTCTCTCTCTCTCTCTCTCTCTCTCTCTCTCTCTCTCTCTCTCTACCTACCTACCTACCTACCTACCTACCTACCTATCTATCTATCTATCTATCTATCTATCTATCTATCTATCTATCTATAAAATAAATAATTCAAGGCGGTGAACATATCCAACACACCTCTTATTTTCTTCACAATAGCAATCTTGTGAGGTTAGACTGAGAGACTGACTGGGCCAAGGTTACCTAACTTATATAGAGATGGGTGCAACATAGAGCTCATTCTTAAAGAGCTTTGGCCCATTTGTTACATCCTTTACTTCTCAACTTCACGACAAACTGCTTGCAAGAGAAAAAGGAAATTTTATCTCATAAAATTAAAGAGCCACATCTACATACCCACATTCATCTTCCAAGAAAGAATACCTATTAGTTATTCTCGGAATGTCAAAGGGGTTCCATTGAAAATTGATTGATATGTCTCTACCATTATTTTTGTCTGGGTGGAGGAGGATGGAAGCAGACTTTCTCTTGAATGATGTTACTGGGTTTATTAAGGAGGTCTTGCTGCAGTTCTGCTGGTCAGAGAGGTGCTCAGTTTTCCAACAGGAGGGAGTTTTTGCCTTGCCTTGCCTCCCATCTCAAGACAGTCATTATTCAGCAGCTGCAATAAAGCTTCTCTATACCCCTAACCCTGAGATTCAGCAAGTTCTAGACTCAGAAACAAATAAAACCGACCAAGTCCAAAGTGCTTACTATAATGCCAAAATAAGTCAACAAATAATGAAGACAATCTGCACAATCTCAGTTAGATTTAATTCAGATTTGGGAAGAACATCTTCAGTCTCTAACATTAGCAAAAAAAATGTTCTTGTCTCAGGGAAAATATCTTCTGTATTTCAACAGTGGGAAAAGGTTTGGGCAAGTCTTCCAAGAGCACATCTGGACTTATGAGAGAATATAAATGAATATGCTTACAAAAGAAATTGCTAGGGCAGACAGGGTCAGCCACAAAACAGCTGTTTGGAAGAGGGCACTTTAGTATGACAAAAGTCCTACAGAACTATGGCCACTCTAACTCTGTAGAATCTTCTCTATCCACTCAGTTTACTTTTAGCTTTCTTCTGGACAAGTGCATACATTCTCAGTTAAAGCTCAGAGTTATTAACCAACTATAATTTTGAATTCATAAGAATGCCTGTGGGCATATGCCCAGATACATGGTTAAGCAAGCAGGTAGTCCTTGACTTAACCATTCATTTAGTGACTGTTCAAAATTACAACGGCACTGAAAAAGTGCCTTATGACTTGTGCTCCCATTTACAACCATCGCAGCATCCCCACGGTCACATGATCAAAATTTGGGTGCCAGCAACCGGCATGCATTTACAATGGTGGCAGCGTCCTGAAGTCACATGATCGGCATTTTCAATCTTCCCAGCCAACTTCTGGCAAGGAAAGTCATGAAGAAGCTGGATCACTTAATGACTATGTGATTCACTTAGCAAATGCAGTGATTTGCTTGACAACTGTCTTGCTTAACGATGAAAATTCTGGTCCCAATTATGGTTGTAACTCAAGGACTGCCTGTGAAGTGATGCTAGAGGCTGGCATGCTTCCCATTTGTTTTTTATAGAAAAGAATTAAAAAATAGTCTCGGAAAGAAGCAAGAGAGAAAGTTGAGCCAGTTGCTCCCTCAGCCCAACTCATCTCAAAGGGTGTTGTGGGGAAAATAAGAGTTATGTTGGATATGTTCACCGCCTTGAGTTATTTGTAAAAATAATAAAGGTGGGATACGAATCAATTAATTAATCAATAGGATCCTTAGTTCAAGTCAGCAGTATTTATTAATTCTATTCCTCCCAAGAAATCCTCCCATGGTTCCCTTTCTCTATTTTTATTTGGTCAGTAATCTGAAAAGTAAACCCTTTGGAGAGGCCGCCATTATGGTAATGCGCTAGTCTAACCTTTCACATAGAATGGGGAATTGAACTTGAGGTCCAAGACCAGTAAGAAACAGATTTAGGGAGCAAAACACTCCCTAAAGGGTAGGGAGCAAAACACTAACTATTGCAGAGATCTGGATAATATGGAAGAATAAATGACAAAGTGAAAGAAGATATATAAAGTTCATCAAATTTAAATTAGGAGTGTTTGTTGCAGTAAGAAGACCCCCAGTGGGATCAGAATATTTTAAATAAATTTGGAAACGATTCTTGCTATCTTGCCTTTTCTTGAGGCACTTCTATTGCTTTTAAAAGATTGCAATCAAATGCATACAATGCTCAGAACAAATATGTAGTCAATAACCTGATCTTTTAAAAGTCAGGTAATTAAGTTGGCCTGCTTTTGTACGCCCAAGCTGCTCCCTCTTTTGGGATGAATGGTGCTGAAAACGATGGGAGCCTCAGAGGGGACCACCCAGAGGCAGGAGAAGGAATGCTTTCACCCAGCTGACAGTCTCTGGGGTTGGGTTTTTTTTCTTTTTCACCTTCTTTTCAATCTGTCATTCAGAAAACAATAGCTCTCAGGTACTAGTGGCAAAGTTCACTTTTCTGCTTATTCATGCTGTTAACAAAAAAAAGTGAAAAAGAAAGGAAGACAGAAAAGAAAAATCCTACCACCTGACAAAAAAAAAAAACTTACATCAAGATTAGGGGAGGGGCATCTTTTGCATGGCATCCGTGAATGGGATGAGATTAGCTAGTGACTAATTTATTTTCTGAAAGCAGTCCACAGCTGTCTTCTTCAGAAGAGCAAACAAAGGCCACACTTCAGCCAATGCAGGGAATGAGAGGTCTGCTCTTAACAATGATAGATATGTCAGAGAGGCCCCCAAGTTGTCAAGAATATGTGACTCTGCCACCCTTCTCAATCCATGTAAAACTTCCCTCTCCCTCCTTGTCTTTCAGGCTCAGTTTTTACAATATCATGGGAGTTGGTTGATGCTCCTCAACAGCTGACATCCTGACACCAGGTTTGCATCAATTGTGTCTTAAACTACAACAGGGAATGATGCCCTTCCAGCTAAAATTGGGGGAACAGTGAAAAATGACTGAACTGGAGGAGCTTCTTGGATGATGTTGGAATAAAAAACCATCTGGTTCAGTTCCAAGCCGGGAGAGAGGTGCTGGAAACAAAATGGAGGCTAGAGGCTGATTGGAAAGAAAGTTTTTTGATGAAGCAGAACCACCAGGGTTCTGGGGCAGCTAACAAAATGGAGCTTAGAATGGTGGGCTTTTATACCGTCTGGATTCCTATGGGGGTCATGTAGGGGTTATGTAGGGGTCATAGCTGGCTCTATAGGCAAAAGACGAAATGCAAATCCTAGGTGTTTGAGCTAATTTTGTCAACTTTTTATTTGTTGCTTATCTTTCTGTCTTGACCCAATCTTTCTGAATGGATTACCAAATCTGCATTTCTAAAAGCTGGCCTCCTCAGTTTCTGCTTGGGGCAGGGAAACTGGGACAGGTTTCTGCCTCCCTTAAGATTTTTTTTCATTTCTCCTTTAGTGGAAATATTTTGTCCTGCCTTTTTTAATATTTCCCAAAATATTTCATTCTTCAGAGGGTCGGGATTCCCACAATGAGAAGGAAAATGTCTTCAAAGGAAAACAAGAAAGTCCAGTTGCCTCTAGAAGAAGCACCTTTGAGTCCTTTTTACTCCTTTAACATTCCATCCATCCATGCTTGTAAAAGATGCTCTATTTTAATTCAGAAAACAATTTTCATATGTATGAAAATGCATCAGGCTTGGAGGTTTCTACCATGTGTACCAGAATGTGCCAATAGTTTGGGGAGTGGTGGGGGGCTATGGTCACAGCCTATTGCCTTGTAGCCATTAGATTAGAAAAGGCATTAAAATATAGATTAATCTCTCAAGTGAATGAATGAATGAATTAAAATGAACATGCATGGAACACTTCAGTTTCAAAGGAGAGAAAGAGAAATTAGACTGCAGAGAGTCACAGAAGTGTAGTGTTATGCTAATGAGAAAAATGGAAAAGAATGTTTAATGGAATGGAATGAAGGTGGCTGCGGATGAGAGGAAAATGCTTATAAGAGAGTGACTGCAGCCAAAAGAAAGATGCAAGAAAGATAGTGTATATTATATAGATAAAGAAAAATGATAGTTACAAATAATATAGTCATAGATAATAAGGAACGATTTTAATAGAGCTAAAAAAGGGTTTAAGAAAAGGGTGAAGAGGGTTAAACAAGAAGTTTTGAATGGGATTAAGAATAAAAACAACAAAATTATTTGGGGTGAAATTTTTAAATGCTGGAAGGAGCTTTGCAGAGATTTACGTGGGGATGATAGCAATGTTTCAAAAAGTGGAATTAAAATAAAAGCTGTTGTCCAAGAAAATAATAATAATGAAAAGGGAGTTTATCAATACTGAAAGAATGTTAAAAAGGGCAAGGTTGCCCATGTAGTTATAAGAAATTTTAAAATATGAAAATTCATGGAGTTGGTTAAAGTGGGCAAAGATGCATCCTAATGTTTGGAAGAATTCCATTATTCCTTTGCACAAAAGAATGATAATAAGCAAGTATGCAAAAACTACAAATGGTGACTCAGTTTGTTTAGCATGACATGAAGGGTATTTCTGGAAAGCTATTTTATAGGTCTGATTGAAAGAGCACAAGAGGTAACAATAAACATAATTTGGGAAGTGCAATACAGCTTTTTCCTGAATGAATATTTGCCACCTATGTTGTGGTTCAATGCGACTCAAGATTATTGCTGTTTAGGAAGTCACTGAGAAATGTATGAAAGAGGAAAGATAATTGATTGATTGATAATTAATAATTGATGATTTAGAAGAAACATATAATGAAAGAAATACTCTGAATTGTGGACTGTTTCGCGCTAATATAGACTGAAGGTTAGTTATGTAGTAATCAAAGCAGTGCACCAAAGGAAGTAAAGTGTCCATAAAAATAAATAAAATGCCTACTAAATGTTTATAACAGGGAAGTTATATGAAAAAAAAAAATAAAACACTAAAATACAGCAATTGAAATATAGTAAACATGAAACCTAAAATGTTGTGGATGTTACAATTTTCCAATATACCCGTAGTTATTTATAAAATTATGTCATGTATTACTTTAGAATTGAAGTTTACATTAGATTTACTTTTTAATACCTGGACTACTGCAACGGTCTTTACATGGGGCTGCCCTTGAAGAGCACCCAGAAGCTTCAGCTGGTCCAGAATGCAGCCGCGTGGGTTATCATGGGGGTACTTAGGTGCTCCCATGTTACACCCCTTTTAGGCGGCCTGCACTGTTTGCCGGTTGTCTTCCGGGTGCAATTCAAGGTACTAATTATGACCTTTAAAGCGCTCCATGGCTTAGGCCCAGGGTACCTGCGAGAACACCTACTGCCACCAGTAGCCTCCCACCGTCCAGTGCGATCCCACAGAGTTGGCCTCCCAAGGGTGCCGTCGGCCAGACAGTGTCGGCTAGCGACCCCCAGGGGGAGAGCCTTCTCTGTGGGAGCGCCTTCCCTCTGGAATGAGCTGCCCCCAGAGCTTCGTATAATCCCCGACCTTCGGTCCTTCTGACGCGCCCTAAAAAGTTGGCTTTTCCAGCAAGCTGGCCTGGCCTAAATAGAATAAAATATAGGATTAATTTAGTTGTTAATTTTAATTTAATTTTTTAAAATTTTATTGTAAATATCAATTGAGTTTTTTTGGATACTTTATTTAATGTCCCTTTTAATTTTTGTAATATGTGTTTTCTTTTATATTGTACGCCACCCTGAGTCCTTGGGAGAAGGGCGGCATATAAATCCAATAAACCTCAAACCTCAAACCTTAAATATGTTTAATTTGAATTCTGAACATAGTCCCAATCTTGATTAGCCATTCATCCAAAAAAGGAATCAGACATAGTTTACAAGAAGTACTGGTATATAGTATCCATGATGAAGTTAACATATAAAGAGTTTTTTTTAAAGAAATATGTGTTTTAACAAAATTTAATTAAAATATCTCCAAATGTAAAGAGAATTCGATTTCAAAATGTGTTTTATTCTAATATGAATCTTTTTCCAAATTGTTGAGTTTTATTGCATTGCCACCAATGGGAAAAAATGATTTGCTCATTATAGTAGCAATGTAGTAGCAATAGTATAGTGGATTATAACTTTTAGCAATCAAGATTGGAATAACATACCAGTGATAGAACATCTAATACCAATTTTCTCTGAATATAGTATATGAAGTAAATGTAATATTTTTCTTCCATTGAAATCCTCCTTGTTGCACCTCTTTTACCATTCTCAAATTCTGCATCCATTTTTTTTCTCTCCTTCATTTCAAAAGTTTTATTTCTTTTAAGGCAAACATTTCATCATTCCTCAATCAGTAAGACATCGAAGTACAATTTCTTGTATATCAAAATAATTCTAGTTTACCACCAAATTCTTGTCTAGCCTAATATATACCCCTCCCTCTCTCCACCCTCTCCCCCAACCCCCCTCCACCTCCCCCCCCGACTTCCCAGAACCCGTACACGGTATGGATTTCTAACAAACACATTTGCATCCATTTAATCACACGGTTCTAAACCTGTTCTGTGTTAATTTCAGAATAATTTATTCTGAATGTATAAATTCTAATAATTTATAAATTGTAAACCAAATACATCTGCAAAATAATCTATTACAGGTAATCTTCAATTTATAATGGCAATTGAGACCAGAATAAGGGAGTGATACCTTTGTAAAGCAATCCCTGCAATTCTGGTTGCCACTGTTAACCGAGTCCCATTGTTGTTAGGTAAAGCAATTCTCTGTTAGTTTCCCACAACCAAGTCAGGAGAGAAGCTGGCAAGAAGTTACCAATCTCAGGTGGGGATTAGCATCCAGGTAAGCACTTAGATCATAATTGTGGACCATTGGAATGTTTGGACAGCTGGAACTGCAAGGACCTGTCATAACCACCATTTGTTTAGCACTCTTGTAACTTAGAACCAGAGGTGGGTTTCTGCTGGTTCGGAATGGATTGGGAAAACCGGTAGTGGCGGTGGCAGGAGGCTCCGCCCACCTGCCTGGACGCTTATGCGTTTGCGCAGAAGCATCACGTGTGCACAAGTGAACCGGTAGTAAAAAAAAATTGAAAACCCACCACTGCTTAGAACAATCACTGAACAAAATGGTTATAAGTTGAGGACTAGCTGCATAAGGTTTTTGAATTTTGTCACATCTAAGAATATTGAATTCCCCCTCGTTTCTTCCATTTTCTTCGTGTTGAACTATTTATTTGAAGGAACCTAAACATCTTCTTAACAATCTTGCATCCTCTTGCAATCTGAATGTAACAATGCCTTTCCATTGTACATTCTTTGGTATCCTTTTCTTCATAAAAATAGACATTTAATAGCAAAGCTAAAGGTGAAAACCCTGGATTTAGACTTTTGCTATATTTTCCCTGTACACTTTGTTATATTATTCATTATTGCATGGTCTCTTATAAATTGTTTATTTCTATTTTTTATCAAAGGCCAAAGGTATTTATGCAAATTTTCTGAAACTCCTGTCATTCCTTAGAAGCAGAAATATAAGGAAATGTGATGGATTCTGAAATCTATGTTAACTAACTCACATGGGAGTAGAATTTAATGTTTGGAACAGCTGCTCGCTCAAATCCTGCAAAAATCTTGACTCTATTACTTGATCTTTTATTGGACCATATATAATTGTTTACCTAGCTATACTAGTCAGTTAATATCTTGTTTTCAATTTATTATCATAATCATTTGCAAAAGGAAGGTGGATCTTGGCAAAATTATTTATTGAAACATCACTGTGCAGGGTGTGTTCTTTAGCCCCTAATATACTTAGAGTGCTCTCACTACACACTAGAAGAAATGAGGAGAAGACTTAAGCTCTTCGCTCCTCTTATGTTCCTGCCTTTAAGACTATTTCTTCAAGTATAGTCCTAGGACCTGTGTGAAAGATCTCCCAAGAAGTCCCACTCAGAGTTCCATGAAATCACAATTATTTGCCAGCCTATGATGAAAAATAATACCACGTTAAAATCCCACGAACAATTGCGAGCAGCAGCAGTAGTGAATACGTCAATTTCAATTTTCAATAGGTACATATGGACAAATACTTTCATGTATACAAACCAAAGCTCTTTTGGGGTTCTCCATAATTTTTAGAAGTGGGAAAGGGTCCTTTGAGAAAAGTTTCAGAAACACTGCGCTAGATAGTTAGGAGCTGATACAGACTGCTTGGCCCGTCTGAAGAGAAGACCTCCATAATGTCTTCATGTGTGTAAACAGAGAGGATCAAAGATCAGGTTCCATAGGTCAGTTATGTTTTATTAATGTCTTTTTTTTCTCAGAGAAAATTGTCTTGAGACCTGGTGTTTGATACATCCTGTATATCCAACACACACACACACACACACACACACGAACACCGACAGGCACACACAGAGGCATGCACACACACAGACACACACACACACACACACACACAATTCCAATACATTTATAAACAAAAGAAATACTGTATTATTCAAAGGGGTAGAAGTATTGTAATCCCTCTTTAAAAAAAAATGACAGAGCACCGTTGCACCATTTCTTGGGAAAGGATGATGCAATTAACTGATAAGACTAATACTACTTTGGCTTGGTTTCAGTTGTGGATGAAGACTTAAATCTTTTATGCTTAGCCCACTTATACAAACATAAATATAATTCCATCACATGACTGCCTTCTGGGGAAAGCAGCATTACGTAAAATATAAAAAGTGAGAAGTAGTGGGCAGAATAAATAAAAGGCAGGAGATAAGAGAAAGAGGAAAGGAACTCAAATTAAATCTAGTTGTCCCCAATACCATTCATTACAGTCCTCTATTCGCTTCTTTCTTGACAAATCATCCTGACTTCCACCAAGTGCACACCTGACCTTTTCTCTTTCAATTTCTCTTTAAACATTTTACCTCACTTTTTTAAAAGGGTGTCATGTATTCCATCCTACCATGCTTTTCTCAATCTTCTCCTTCCCCTTGAGATGGTTATTCTTCCTTCATATACAGGCAGTCCTCGACTTATGACCACAATTAAACCCCAAATCTCTTTTGCTAACTGAGATTTATTAAGTGAGTTTGCCTCATTTTACAACTTTTCTTGCCACAAATGTTAAGTGAATCACTACATCTCTTAAATTAGTTGCACGGTTGTTAAATGAATTCAGTTTCCACATTGACTTTGCTTGTCAGAAAGTCGCAAAAGGGGATGCCATGATCCAGGGACACTACAACCATCATAAATATGAGCCAGTTGCCAAGCATCTGAATGTAAATCATGTGAACCTGGAGATGGTGCAAATGTCCTCAGTGTGAAAAATGGTCTTAAGCCATTTTTTCAGTGCCATTGTAACTTCAAACAATCACTAAACAAACTGTTGTAAGTCGAAGACTACCTGTATTTGTTTTGCAATTTGATTCTTAATCAACCACCTCAACTGACATCTACATGCCTAAACCATATGTAATGGTCACTCATTTTCTACTGTCCAGACTAAGATTCATTCATCACCCATTCATTAGTTTCACTCTCATTTTCCACACCAATAATCCACTCATATTACATTTGACTTTCAGGCTTCTTCATAGTGGGCCAAAACAAACTATTACAAACAGGCGTTTTGACTTCTTTTAACCAACAATAGACTCTTTCTACCAGCATTTACAATCCTAAATATTTTCCATTTGTTTTCCATTTTTAATTACCTTTCAATCAACATATGCAAATTCATCTACCTGGTTATTTTATTGCCATTTATACATAATACATCCCACTTTCCATACTACATGCAATTACTTTATCTTTGATATATTAGTTTTCAAATCTATACTTCATTTATTATCATACAATCTTTAATATTTTCTACAAATCAAGTTCTGAAACAATAAAATGGCAGGCACCATGTGCATGCAGAAAGACACATGCACATTTATGTTCTTATCAACAGACCTTTAGCGTTACCACAGCATGTTTACATATGACAACACATGTATTACCATTGCTATTATTTTCATATTTTGCTCTTTTTTCTTTTTGTTATTAATGAAGAAGTAACAAAAATAAATAATAATAAAATATTTCTGATTGTGAAAGTAACAGATACCGTGGTGTTGCGACATTAAGGCGTAAGACATCGTCTTCTGATTTTGAATATTTCGTTGACTTGTTGCACTCTGCAAGACTAATTTTCAAAAACTCTTCCTATGAGTTCCTGTGGTCTGAGACTTCTCATTCCACAGTAAAATATACAGCAGGCTGTTTCCTGTCTCTAATTCTACCAGACCATTCTGATAGTCTTGAGGCAGGCATGTTTTCTTGCTCCAAAGTTTTACCTGTTTGCAATTCTTCTTCCTGGTCAGTAGTTGAGTGCAGAGAACTTTCAATGAAGTAGTTCTGGTTAGGAATAGGTTATTACTCTTGCCAAAGCACAAATCCCTGGCATTTTAGTGTTTGTCATTGTGAGAAGTCCTCCCTTCCATATACACCTCTTTACCCCTCCGTGATATTCAGCTGCTAGCACACTGGACTATTGAGAGTTGGGTGGACAGAGCCACTCAAATGTCTCTCCAAGACCCAATTTATGAAAAGAAGTACTTCCAACCTTAGAACTGACACGGAGTATGCGGAAATGGCAATCAGTTTCCACCTTTTGGGATAGGCCACCACTGCAATCAATAAATATAACCTTACAGACTAGACCTCAACAGGGCAGCCATGAAGGCCTTAGAAAGATACCCAGATGTCATGAGGTGATTACACCTACAAAGATCAGAATTACATAAGACATGGTCTTCCCAGTGACACTCTATTGAAGTGAAACTTGGACTTTGAAGAAACAGGAAGAATATTGATGCATTTGAACTTTGGTAAGGGAGAAGAGAATTTTATGGACGGCCAAGAAAACCAAGAAATGGATCATCAAACAAATCAATCCAGAGTTCTCATTCCAGACACAAATGACCACTCTCAAATAATCCTAGTTTGAACACATAATGGCAAGATTTAACTTTCTGAGAAAGACTGTAATGCTGGGAAAGGTGGAAGGAAAGAGAAAAGTGTTGTGTTCTGAGCAATTTGTTAGCCTTTATTCCGCCTGAACCTCAGTCATTCTGGCACCCACACTAAGTTCAGAGTATTGAACACTGGCGACAAAGGTGGGATTGTCGATCTGAGGCCAGGTTGCTGGTCACTATCTACTGCTGAAGTTCACTACTGAGCTAAGTAATGCACGACGAGATGTTGTGACCGCGGGTGACAGGAATGGCTACCGTAATGTTTCCGCTCCACCCATCAAGCTGCCCAGCTGCAAAAGAACCTCAGCAAAAGACTCCAAGGTAGACAATGACTGTCATGCCATTTTTCGCAACCCCTCACAGTCAGACCTGCAATTCTATGATGAAGAAAATCAACCTAACGGTCCAAGTCAAGGGTGTGCCCTGCGTGATGGAAATGGACACAGGCTCAGCAACTTCTATTGTGTCCTGGAGCACCATTAAGTGCCTGCTGCCAAAGCTGTCCAAGCGTTGGTTGCAATGTTGCCACTTAAGTTTATGGGACTATCAAGGGAATATTATTCCCATAATAGGCGCCAGAACCGTACAAGTTCAGTTCAAGAATTTCAAGGGGCGATTGCCTTTGATAGTGGTTGAAGGAACCTTGCCCAGTCTCCTTGGACTTGATTGTTCGATGCCCTGGGCCTCCAGATCAATGGTATCAATTGTGTGCAGCCAGCTGAACTGGACATTTTAGTTAAAGAATTTCCTACCATTTCTGACGGCCAGCTGGGTACCTACAAAGGCACTTCAGTCTCTCTCAATAATGATCCGAAGGTCCCACCGGTCCGCCTGAAGCCGCGCAGACTGCCCTTCGCACTCAAGCTAAAAGTCGACGCTGAACTAGATAGACTCATCGCCCAAGGGGTCCTTGAGCCAGTGGACCACGCGAGGTGGGAGACCCCTATTGTGGTACCAGTTAAGCCAGATTGCAGTGTAAGAATCTGCGCTGACTATAAATGCTCTTTGAACCATGCCTTATCATCCAATGCCTACCCAGTGCCAGTTGTTCACCACCTGCTGGACACCTTAGGGGAAGGCACCATCTTCACAAAATTGGAGTTGGCCCAGGCCTACCAGCAACTGCTGGTAGACGACGCAGTGGAAGCCCAGACCATCATCACGCACCGCAGGGCTTTCAAATGTCGGCGGCTGCAGTTTGGGGTTAGTATTGCCCCAGGCTTATTTCAAAGTTTAATGGAGTGGCTGCTCCATTGACTCAAGGGCGTCATCCCTTATTTGGATGACGTCCTCATTTCTGCAACCAGCCATCCCGAACTTATGGCCAGAAATCGTGCTCTAACGTTTCAATCAGGCCGGTCTAAAGGTGAAATGCAAAAAGTGCCAGATTGCCATACCCCAGGTCGAGTTCCTGGGGTACCTCGTTGACGCGGCAGGTCTGCACCCCACGGCTGCAAAGATCAAAGTGATTTTGGAGGCTCCTGTTCCTTCTACCAAAGCTGAACTTCAAGCCTTCCTTGGACTTCTTAATTTTTACGCACTATTCCTGCCGCACAAGGCTTCTGTGACTGAGCCACTACATCACCTCCTTGAGAATTCAGCCACCTGGAATTGGGGCAAACGGGAGGCTGCGGCTTTCCAAGCTGTTAAACAACTGCCAACTTCCAACGCAGTCCTCTCGCAATACAACGAACAGTTGCCTGTGTTACTCGCCTGCAATACCTCTCCCTATGGGGTGGGTGCTGTGCTGTGTTACCAACTACCTAATGGCACCAAAGTGCCAGTGGCCTTCTTCTCCAGAACTCTGTTGGGCGCTGAAAGAAACTATGGACAATTAGACAAGGAGGCGTTGGCAATTGTCACCGGGGTGAAATGCTTTACCTACTACCTCTACGGCCACCAGTTCCAGATCATCACTGACCACAAGCCATTGCTGGGCCTGTTGGCCAGGGACAAATAAACACCACAAGTGATGTTCCCGCGAATGACCCACTGGACGGTCTTCTTGGCGGCCTACAATTACATCTTGCTGCACCACCCAGGGAAGCAAATCACCCACGCTGATATGCGTTAAGTCGTTGCCCTCTTCCTGAGGTGCTCAAAGACCCTGCCCAAGCATCAGCAGTGCTCCTGATTGGCGACAGCCATTTTCCGATCACCTCTGTGGACATTGCCCAGCAATCAGCTAAGGACAAGGTAATTTCCCAGGTGCTAGATTGGGTTCAGCAAGGTTGGCCACAGGGTTTCTTAGCTGCGGAGTTTCAGCCTTTTAAAAATCGCCAATTGGAGCTGTCCGCTCAGAGCGGCTGCCTTTTGTGGGAACACAGGGTAATAGTTCCACCCCCACTCCAAATGGCAGTATTGAAGAAACTCCATTGTGGCCATCCAGGCATTGTCCGTATGAAAACATTAGGGAGAAGCTACCCTTGGTGGCCTAAACTGGACCACGACATAGCTGCTTGGGTCTCTACTCCCTCCAATGTCAGGAATCATGCCCAATGCCTTTGAAAGCACCACCTAGGGAGTGAGAACGCCCCAGTGCCCGATGGGTTTGAATACACATAGATTTTGCCAGACCGTTCCATGGGCAGGTTTTCCTAGTGGTGGTGGATGTGTTCTCAAAGTGGCTGGAGCTAGTAAGAATGGCATCCACCACCTCTGGGGCAGTTATTGGAACCCTCAGGCGACTGTTTGCCACATGGCCTGCCTGATTTGCTTGTGTCCAATAATGGGCCCCAGCTGACTTTAGCCACTTTTGAGGGGTTCCTGGCAACTATGGGAATTCGGCACACACCCATCTCCCCCTTTCACCCAGCCAGTAATGGCCTGGCTGAGTGGATGGCGCCCTCTGCCAAAGAGGCACTGGCTAAGATGGGTCCGGCTGACTCGCAGGAGCGGATTAACGCCTTCCTGCTAGCACACCATTCAACGCCATGTCCCCAAACAAACAGGAGCCCTGCAGAATTACTCATGGGCAGGTGGCTCAGAATGTGCTTAGACAGATTGCACCCATGCTACTCATCAAACAAGCTCTTAGATTCAATGGGGGGAGGGAGGGTTCAGCCCAGATGAGGCAATCTACACAAGAAATTACGTAGGCCATCCGTTGTGGTTGCCGGGAACTGTCACTGACCAGATCGGGCCCTGTTCTTACAGGGTGAAGCTGGACGATGGCTGAATGTGGTGACGCCATTGCGACCAGTTTCGCGCAAGGTGGGGGCAGTAGTTAACAAATATACCAGAGCAAATTCAGCCAGATGTCAAAGACAGAGACATGGGTTTGGCCGATGCACCAGCAGCAGATTCCAAGGTCCACCCTGAGGGAAACAACGACAACCTTCCTGGGAACCGGGCCAACTCCGTCTTCATCCTGATCCACCATCGGTGTCCTGCGATGCAGAGTCCTTGGAGGCCTGTCCATCCGCGCCGGAGACTATGTCAAAACTGCATCGATCAGGCTGGATTAGGCGCAGACATGGTGGGAAGGAGTGTTGTGTTCTGAGCATGCTCAGCACGTTCTAGTTTTGGCGGGAACACAGCTAACAGCTGATTGATAAACCATCTGTCAGCTCGTATAAAAGATGGCAGCTTCAGCTGTTGCCTGTCAGTAAGCCGGTGCATTTTACTGTTAGCTGTTACTGTTACGGAATAAATTTATTCCGCCTGAGCCTCAGTCATTCTGGCACCCACACTAAGTTCAGAGTATTGAACAAAAAAGGGTCATTGAAGAGCTGAAAGGATTCAGTTACAATGTAAGGGGTTGGATTCAAAAAAATTTGCTGCCGGTTCTGTGGATGTGATTTGGTGGGCATGGTTTGGTGGGCAGGGCAGGGGAAGGATACTGCAAAATCCTTATTTCCTCCCAATCAGCTGGGACTCAGAGAATAGATGGGTCGGGGCCAGTTAGGGGTGGTATTTACCGGTTCCCCGAACTACTCAGAATTTCCACTACCAGTTCTCCAGAACTGGTTAGAACCTGCTAAATAACACCTCTAAATGGGTGCCCTATTGGAAGATCTGAAAGGCTAAATTAATGGTGGGGGGGGGGGAATCTATTGGCCTTGATGGCATGTAATTAATTATTTCAATTTTAAAATAAAATCAAAATATTGAAGGTTATATTTCTGTAATGCTTATACCACCAGAAGCCTGTATGTTTATGCCAACTAAGCAATTCGTATAAAAGTAGAAGGTATTAATTTGCAAAGGTTTCAGCGCACTCTGCTGTCGGTTGTCAAAACCCCACGTGCTTACTTTACTTTCTGGGTAGGGCAATTTATACACCTGATGTGGCCGAACTACAACTCCCAGCAGCCAAGGCGGCTCGCCGCCAAACACATATTGTATAGCAGAACATTTGGAGCGCTTGATCTTTCGAAATCGTCCTTCGTTTTTTGCACATTTGAAATTGCCTCAATTTTTGAAGACATGCATATGCGTTCGCGGAGAAAGTGTCTTCTACTGAGACCTAAGAGATTGGCTTTGATCTCGGTTACAACCTGAATCAATTGTATCAAGCTACTCTCTTAGCGCAGCTACAGTTTGCACATACAACACTAAACTTATCTTTCTCATCCCAACTTCATATTTCACACTATAAAGATAATTGTACAGGACTATTTTTTTTAAAAAATGAGAATAATTTAAAAAAAAATTCCTGTCGCCTTGAAAAGCTATTTTAAATCTCGCTATCTACGGAAGGATTGTCTTTTCTTCATTTTAAGTCTATGGTCAAAAGCTCCCCATTACACTTCGGTCGGTGGGTGGGTGAGAGTGAGCCTTTACCAACGCATGCGCACTCTGTCCAAGAAGCCCTATCTGTGCTGCTGGTGAGTACTGTAGCCGGTGGTCGGAGCGTTGGAGCGTCTTCTCGGATTTTCCTGCTTTTCCAAGGCGGGACCGGGAAGTGAAGATCAAACTTACGCGGGGCAGGGAGCCCCGTGGCGTGTATAACTGGCGGATGGTGATGATGGTGGTCAGAGAGGAGGGTTGTGCCGAATGGGAGCCGATTTCTGTCCCTGCTTGGATCTGTCACCCTGTTTGACAGGCGGCACGGATTAACCTTTGCGGGGAGCGACTTGCTAAAATCTCCCTTTCTGATGCCAGCGAGGAAAAACAACAAAGAGTTGTGACATTTCCAAATCTCGGGGGATTGATTGGGCACAAACCTTTGTGCACTGAAGCCCACTTTATCAGTCATGTCGCCTCCTAGAGGGGAAGCAACTCTGCAATTTTGGGGGGCAGTGTTGCAAAATTGATGGGGGGGGGGGTTTCGACTTCCAATAAAAAAGCCCAAGAATCACCCATCCAAGAAAGAACAGAACAGAACAAAACAGAACAGAACAAAACAAAACAGGAGAGTTGGAAGGGACGTCCGAGTTCTTCAAATCCAACCCTCTGCTTAGACAGGAAACCCTATACCACTTCAGACAAATGGTTATCCAACATCTTCTTAAAAACTTCCAGTGTTGGAGCATTCACAATTTCTGGAGGCAAGTTGTTCTATGGATTAATTGTTGTAAGTCTCAGAAAATTTCTCCTTGTTGTTTCTCTCCTTGATTAGTTTCCATCCATTGCTTCTTGTCCTGCCTTCAAGTGCTTTGGAGAATAGCTTGACTCCCTCTTCTTTGTAGCAATCCCTGAGATACTGGAACACTGCTATCATGTCTCCCTTAGTCCTTTTCATCAGACTAGACATACCCAGTTCCAGCAACCGTTCTTTATATGTTTTAGTCTCCAATCCCCTAATCATCTTTGTTGCTCTTCTCTCCACTTTTTCTCTTAATGCCATTGCACCTCACTCCATGTTTCATTAAATATGCTCAAATTGGTATTTAGTAGTCCTTTGGCTATTTTTTAAAAAAATTCAATTACCTCTGTCTATCCTCTTCCCTTTTTTAGATGAGTGATTCTGATTCTGTATTTGGCTATGGATCCAAGTGCTGCCCAAGGAGAAAAGAACACACTCTCTGAGACCATGAAGGCAAAGATTGAGAGGAATCGTCAGCGGGCTTTGATGCTCAGGCAAGCTAGACTGGCGAACTGGCCCTACCCTTCTCCTGGCGAAGGTTTGCCGTATCCTCTTATTGTGTCATATATGGGGCAACACACAGAGCTTCTGTTAGTGTACTTTATAAGGAAGTCAGATGAAAAAGATAATGTAGGGAAGTTCTTAAGACTTTCCCTAATAAGTTGTAAGTTCTGGGAAATTAAACAAGTGTATTGTAAAAAGGGTCACCACCTTCTTTTGCGGTGAGTGTGCAGAGAAGCTAAGACGGGTTTCCATAATATTCTCTGCCTTACTAGGTCTTTCATTGGACTTACATTCACTGCCTGCATTCATGCATAATAATAAGGAAGAATGTTTGTGGAACAAACTATGGTAAAGGATACTTTATTCAAATCTGAAGATAAAATGAGCATTGGCATTATTGGCTTAATGCTAGGTAATACCAAGCCAGTGTCATTCTGCATTACATTATTAGCAAGATGGGCCAACCCAGCCAACTGTGCTTCATTCAGTGGTGTAATTACATAAACAGTGGCTTAGTAAATATATGGACTCACTCATATCTTCCCAGTTTGTTTTATAAATTAGATCTGTTGCATCACAGTTTGAGGTGTATATATTTTTAGACTGTGGTCTAAAAGTGTTGAAGCAGTTGAAGTCTAAAAGTGTTGTTGAAGTCTCTTCAGTGACTGAAAGTAGTTTATATAATGAATGTTATGGAGTCTTTTCAAAACAAAGTTATTTTATTTGTACAGGTGCACAATTAAATTGTTACTTTATCTTTCCAGGCAGCTCAAAAGTTAAAGTACCTTCAAAGACAATAGATACAGGAGGAGGGTTTTTTCTGGAGGAGGAAGAGGAAGAAGAGACAAAACGACACCAAACTGAGAAAATTGTGCATCCTCCTGGTAATTTGTGGTTTATTTTGATAAGTGCCTGAATAAGCAAGATATAGGAAATTTTGGTTGAAAAGAGCCATATGTTCTTGCTGAATAGCTGTGTGTCCATACTGATGTAGGCAGTATTCTAGGTTCAACATTGGTTAAATAAGAATATAAATTTGCTAATTTAATCCAAAATTGACTGAGAATTAAAGTGAGTGCGGATGGAGACAACACATCTAGATATCACCAGATTGGAAAAAAATTGCATTGAGTCAATAATTTGCTTCAAATGATTCTGGGCAGCATACAAAGATTGAAATCAAAGTTAAAGAACAATAATCCATGTTATCCAAGGTAAAGGATATCATAAAACCACATCAACAACCCAGCTTGCCTAACCTGGAAAAGCAAGTTAGTTATTAGTTCTAATAAGGAGTGCTTATTTTTCTCAAG
The DNA here is from genome assembly GCF_009769535.1 of Thamnophis elegans. Taxonomy (NCBI): domain Eukaryota; kingdom Metazoa; phylum Chordata; class Lepidosauria; order Squamata; family Natricidae; genus Thamnophis; species Thamnophis elegans. Next base: position 45,453,341 of record NC_045543.1, read on the forward strand.
GTTTACAGACAATAAAACACAATGAAATGTCATTTCCAAGATTCCAAAGCTTAATTTTTTCTTGTGTGCGTATTTCTTGTTATTGTCACTTTACTATTTTGGATAAATTTAAGAGCCTGAATTGTTATTATTGTACTTCTGTTCTTATTTTAATAGGTCCAGTATTAGAATTTGATTATCTGATCTGTGAAGAATGTGGAAAGGAATTCATGGACTCTTATCTCATGAACCATTTTGACCTGGCAACATGTGATAATTGCAGGTACAGCAATTTTATTTTTGTACTTTCAAATCAGTTCTGACTCCTAGCAACTGTGGATTAAGAATGACTAAATAAGTGGATTTAGTGTTTAGCAAATGGTTTCATTTTGTTTGTATTGCAAACATTTCTAGCTCAGCATAAAAAAAATATTTCAAGTTACATATGGTTGCATTGAAACTTAGTATTAATACTGTGCATGCTTAAAAATGATTTGGAAAAAGTGTTTGATCTCACCCGAGCATACTTTTTAATGTTCTTTTAATGCACCCCTTTTTAGAGGTTTCCACACCAGCTTGAAAAAAGATGTGATTTAAGAGTTGATTTAAATATTCTATTCATTAAAGTTCTTTTTTTACTTCAGGTTCATGTGGAAGTGGGGGGGAAATTGTGTTTTTATAAAGTTTGAAGCTCTTTTTCCAAATCATTTTCAAGGCTTTTTTTTTTTTTTTTGCATAGACCAATTTGATATTCGGTGTGCTTATCTTATAATATGTACCACTGAACATAAAAATACAAAGTTAAGAATTAGCTCAGTTAGTGGTGCAATATGTATATTATTTGATATATGCAAGTACATAGAATGTATTTTCAGGTTAAATTGGGATCTCATTTCAGAGATGTTGAAAACAAACATAAACTCTTAACAAGGACTGAAGCAAAGCAAGAGTATCTTCTCAAAGACTGTGATTTAGACAAGAGAGAGCCAGTGCTTAGATTCATTCTGAAGAAAAATCCTCATAATCCACATTGGGGTGACATGAAACTTTATTTAAAGCTACAGGTAATTGAATCTTGTCCTCTCAATATTTTTCTTCCAAAGATAGGACTTCTTTGCATTCTAACATTTCAGTTTTTCTCATGGTGAACGTTTAACTATCTGATCGAACTGTCTCGATTTTTTTTGGTGGTGGGTAAGTCATGTGGGAGCTGAATTATATCAGAATGTGCCTTTCTACTGAGGGAAGACTTTTTGATTCAGTGTAGTTTTCTATCAAAAAGGAAGGGAAGGGAAGATCTTTTTGTAACCCGCAAAATCTGTTCTAAAATTTTGGGGAACACTTTGGAACAGTATAGCAAATGGTGCCAGTTGAGAGACATCATTCTAGATAATCCTCTGTAATTACTTAAAGGTAAAGGTTCCCCTCGCACATATGTGCTATTCATTCCTGACTCTAGGGGGCGGTGCTCATCTCTGTTTCAAAGCTGAAGAGCCAAAATGTCTTCGCGTTCATGTGGCTGGCATGTCTAAACACTGAAGGTGCACAGAACGGTTGTTCCTATTTTTCTACTTGCATTTTTACATGCTAGGTTGGCAGAATCTGGGACAAGTAACAGAAGCTCACTCTGTTACACAGCGCTAGGGATTCGAACCACCGAACTGCTGACCTTTCTGATCAACAAGCTCTTAGCCACTGAGCCACCGTGTCCCTTATAATTACTTATTATATATTATCATTATATATATTGTAATTACTTACTTACCATTAAGCTACCAGTATAGTTTAATATATACTAGGGAGGGATTCATTTCCTAAAAAAAAAAAAAAAAAGCTTCAGCATCTGTGGAACTAATCTCATTGCTACATCCAGAGACTTTCTGAATTTGTTGCACGATTGCCGTGCTGTTTCCCACAAGCATTGATTACTATTGTAATATTGTCAGGAGGTATAAATGGGACCACTTCTTTGTATGAATTGCCATTCTTCCATGAAAAGAACAGCTTCTTAAATAAAACAACCCTTTCACCAAAGTTACTGAATGAAAATAGTGCTAAGTGAAGATAGCACTATATTCTTTGCTAAAGAGAGCTAGCTGAGAACAAGAGCCCTTGTTTGTTGGTACAGCAGCCACCATAAAGATGGGAGCTGGGACTTTACTTTGTGTAAGTAATTTGTTTCCAGTCCCCTAAATTTTACTCAAATGATGCTTGGCATTTACAGGTAATTAAGCGCTCCCTTGAAGTTTGGGGTAGTGAGGAAGCATTAGAAGAAGCCAAAGAGAACCGCCAAGATAACAGAGAGAAGATGAAACAGAAAAAGTTTGACAAAAAAGTTAAAGGTAGGTTACAAATAGTATTTGAGGGATACCAGTAAACCTCCCTGTCCTTCTACTTTTACGATTGAAAGACAGTAGCCTGTAGAAATTCTCAGTCATCTAGGTCATGGTTATCCCAAAGGTGTTTTTTCAGGAAGCAACTGGATTTTCTTGGTTTTTTTTTTCTTTTGAAGATGTTTTGCTTCTCATCCAAGAAGTTCCTTCAACTCTGACAGGATAGTGGGGAATGGAAGGATTTATATTCCTTGCAGACAGCTGGTACTCTGCATCCTTTTAGAGGGTCATTGAAGCACTTGGAAGTTTATCTGTGTCCTCAGGGTCACCTGAGAAGTGCTCCTGGTTCCTCTGGAAATCCATTCCTATTCCCACACCATTCAAAGGGTTTTCATCCCAAATTGTATAGCTAAAAGCCTGTAGGGCTATGCCTACACAGATCAGCTTTATTTCAAAAAACATTATTGGATTCCACTTACACCCAGTATATTTGACTCTAAAGTAAAAATGGTGGGTTGATACAATTGTTTATAGTAGAGCTTTTAAAAATGCCTTTGAGTCAATGTTGATTCAAATATTTCAGTAGTTTGCCATTATCTGTTTCCTTTGGCTGAATGAGAATGACCCAGCTGACTTTGTGCCTAAATCAAACTAGAAGTCGGTCTCTTATCAGTAGTTATCTCCCCCCCCCCAAAAAAAAGAAAGCTAACTTGGGCTGGAGGGGGGAGGAGTTTAGGAAGGATGGCAGAACTGTCAGGTAAATTGGAAGTCTACAAGTTGCCAACCCCTACTGATAGCTAGTTTTATTACACCAATCACACTCTTGATACTGATGCCTTACTGGCTGAAAGATTAGGGACTTAATATATAGCTGTGATGGTGAACCTGTGGTAAGCTCTCTCTGCGGGCACGCAAGCCATCACCCAGCTCAACTCCACGGCGCATGTGCACGCGCCTCCTGGTGGCCAATTTTCATGTCACTGCAGTGCATGTGGGAGATGTGTGCACATGTGCAGGAGGGTCGTGCGTGCATGCGTGGGGAGGCGGAGTGGAACACCTCCCGCACCCCATTTTTGGTTCCAGGAGGCTTTAGGAATTTTGCTAGGCCCAAAATGGGCTACGGGGGGAAGTCGCACACATGCATGGGGGGAGCATAGGGGGAGGCAGGGGTTACACACATGCAGGGGGGCAGGGGGCCATGCGCGTATGCGCAGGCGGCCATGGCATATTGCATTGGGTGTGGCTACACAATTTTGACCCATGAAGAGAAAAAAGTTAGCCATTACTGATCTAGGGAATCTAGGGAAAGTTACATTCTTTGTGTCGGCTTTTTATGACCACCGTCTTCTAATGGACTTTAAAATTCACTCTAGATTCATTCCAATTCCATTCACACATTTCTTTCAAAAACAGACATTAAAACATTAGGATATGCAGACTGTCATTGAGGTTGATTTTGTGTGTGATGATGTTTTAACTATTGTGCTCCTTCTATTGTATTAGAATTACGACGAGCTGTAAGAAGTAGTTTATGGAAAAAAGACACAAGTATCCATCAACATGAGTATGGAGCTGAAGAAATGATAGGCGATGATACGTACAGAAAGATCTGCAGCACATGTGGTCATGAATTAACCTATGAAAAGATGTAGTACGGCTTGGATTTACATTCAGTGCATTTTTGTATTCAAGTTTTTATGTAATGGATCACGTTCTTTGTGACCTATTTTGCATACCCTAACCATTATCCAGAAATAACTGAAAATCTGACAGAAAAGAGGCATAATAAGCATCCTTTTATAAAAAATGTTACATTTATTGAATAATAAAAATATTTAACTGTATAATACTTACACAGTTAAATGCTTATCTGTATCACTGCATGCATCTTAACATTTTTCATATATATCTACAGTAGTTTGTGGGTTAGAAAAAAGACTTTCCAATTTTGAAGCTCATACACATATACACTGTAGAATATAGAGAAGAGGAAACACACCCTTGCACTTGGTTCTAGCAACTTTATCGCTGTGGAGATAGAGGCTGCATCAAAAAACATAATATACCAAAGTGTGTGGTTTGTGTGGTTTTGATTTAGTGTTATTTCCACAGTCACAGACCTGTCAGCCCCAAAACTTCAGACTGAGCTATCGATTGCCATGGAGAATGCTACTGGGAGGGTTGAAGATTTGCTGACCAAGTTAATTTGAGGCCCTGTAGGCTAGAGCAGTATGTAGTTTAAACTACTACTATTACTAGGTAGGGAGACAATCAGTGGTGAGTTTCAAATCCTCATGCACGCGCACCATGTGTGCACACATGTGCAATGCGCGCATGCATCTTAGCACCTCTGCAATGCTCCAGTTGCACTGCGGAGCGTCGCACAGGTGCTGTATGCGCCATGCATGTGCGTGGCAGCACAGAAGCTTTAAACACAGGTAAGGAGCTCGGGCGGGCGGGCCCTCCGGAGTACCGTACCGGAAAGGTATCCGGTGCTCCGGGCTGGCTCCAGTACGTCCGTACCGGGGCGTACCACCTGCAACCCACCACTGAAAACAATGAAAGTCTCTCTATCTAGTCGTTCTTAAAGAAACACATTATTTTGAGGGAAAACATCTGGGCCTTGCATATGTTGGTAAATGAGTAGACTTTAGCAGTCTATGAACTTGCTTTTCATTAACTGGCTGGAAGGCAGTTCATTGTGCTGTTTGGCCTAGTAATGATAAATGGGAATACCAAGAGCCCAGCAATTCAACGCTGAGCTATATATATTTTCTACTATTAAGAATAGGCCCTTAAGTAACTCTCACGTTTTTAACTTGGAAGACATTGATAACCATATTTGCAAAGCCAGCCTTAATCTAATGACTTGGCTTATCAAATGTATGAGTCGGCACAAATAAATAAAAAGAAGCACAACAGCCCTGGCTGTCTTCTTGGTCTAGGCCAATGAACACAAATACGTTTTCTCCAGAGTAATCAGACAATCTTGAGTTATGGAAGGCAGATCAGGCTAGTTGATAGCTTTTATTACGTCCCTTAATGCAACTTATATCTGCATTACAAATGAGCAGCCCAGATTGTTGCTTCAGTAACTCAGCTTGTTTCTATTCTGTGTGACCCAAAATAAGCACATTGGACCAATGTTTTAAAAAGTGTTGTAGTTTCAATTATATTTCACAAAACCATGATCATTCATTTTGATAGCAAACATACCCCAAAGTTCTCTGCAGACTTAGCCATTTAAATATTCATATATTTGAGGCTTCTGTTTCTTACGGAGTTTTGAGCATTATCACCAGAAAGTCTATCCTCAGATACATTCGTGTTTTGAGACTTAGTTCACATTATTATAGAACCCGTTGCATGGTATGCAAAAGGTCAACAAAGAGCCACATCTATTTATTGTCTTCTATTTTTAACTTTTATACCAATAATAAGAGGGCACAAAAGGGATGCTATGGCCGAGTCAATATTCAATCCATTTCAAATTTAGAAATCCACACATTATTCCATCCCAAACATCCCGGAATCATAACTAGCATAAGGCCCCTACTGCTGAAAATATGAGCACTGTTTATCTAGCACAGCACACTTTCAGGTTATTATTATTTTTTCTTTCTTTCCCATCGAAGTCTTAAGTTTCACAAAATGAAATTAAGTCCTATACAAAAAAAAAAAGTAATTTAAGCCTGGAGTGCACAGAACTGCTGAAATACAGCCAGTATGTGATGATCCAATTCTGCTGTAAATAGAAGGTTCTCCAAGGTCACCATGTACTGATGGATGATCTGATGATGCTACAGACACACACAAAAAGCATTTCAGTTAAGCTTGGAAATGAAATAGCATGTTACATAAACCATCTTTTTAAAAGTTTAGCACCTTGTTTGTACTTGCCAGCTGTGGCTTAATATTGCAAGTTTGATTTGTATGATAGACACAACACAACTATATTATACACTATGTGCAACTCAAGTCAACACAACTAAAAAAAGAACCTGGTCTGGAACAATCAGAAAAACCAGAGTGGACAAACCTAATTATGAAATCCAATGTTATATGAAGCAGTAGGTTTATAACATGCTAACTGCTTTTATGCAGAAATAAAAGATTAAATATTCATTGTAAAATATTATTTACTTAACATCAGCCTACCACTTCCAGAACACTGTAAAATGAAGGCAATAAAAACTGCATAAAATAAACAGAAATTAGAAACCAATCATAAGATTTATAAACTTTAACTTCAGAAATCCATCTCCAGCTACAAAACTCTACAAATAAAACAAACAGTCTTAATTTAATCCCAAGTAAAACTTTATCTGAGACAGCTTTCCATAACCATGCCATTATCACTATCTAATGGTTATGGGATAATCATCTAATTTTAGATGAAAGACTTGAACCTTGCATTTATTTAGTTGTTTAGAAACTAAAGTGAGAGTTTTGGGAGCATATATAATAAAAGCCAATTCTGGTAAGTATAACAACAATCACAGTTGGGCCCAGCATTTGACTGACAGAAAGTTTGGCTGATTAAATGGAACTGTTAGTTAGGCTACCTGTGTGCTCCTAGTTAAGGTTTCTCAGAAGATGATATGTGGTTGGATCCTGGCAATGATGAATCCATTCTTAAAGGAAAGTGGTGGAACCACTGATTAAAAAAGGAAATGTTGCCTCAAGAAGCCATTGCTGAATTTGATTCTTTTGGGTAACTTTAATCTTATTTCCAATTTTCTTTTCTTGGGAAGTTTGTTGAGAAAGTGGTTCTATTGCAGCTTCATAGATACGTTTGATTACAGTATGCTTCTAGATACCACTCCAGGGAGTAGAAATGGAAGGCAGTTATGCCTTGATCATCCACCTTCCTCTAAGGTTGGTTTCAGTCACGGGGGAGAGATGTAATCTGTAACATTTAATATGCAAGGTTCCTCAGGATTTGGCACCCTCCCCATTTCTGTTTAATATCTACATGAAGCTGCTGGGTGAGGTCATCTGATAGCACAGTGCAGGGTATCAAACTGTGTGCTAATAACACTCAGCTCTACACGGCTGTTGTTGACCAACCAAATGATGTCACTGGTGGTTCTATCAGAGAGTCTGGATACTGTGGTCAGGGAAGAATAGGATTTGGTTCAATCCTGTAAGTGCCTGTGAGCCTTAGGACTCCTTGGATCAGAAACATATCAAGAAACAGACTCTGCATGAAAATTAGAACTAGACAAAAATACACTATAAACTGAATCTTGCAAGTCTGATTGTGCTTTACCTTCTCTTCCTCTTGGCCCCTCTCATTGAATCAGGGAAGAGTCTCCTGAGCTGTTTCTATATACAACTTTGTTTCCCAGAACTTAAATAATTTTGGAAAATAGTACCCTTCTGAGAGATTGAGAGGGGAACCCGCTTCTAGAACATGACATGCATCAGCTGGATACTTATCGCACAGTGGGTAGAATGCAGTATTACAGGCTAATTCTGCTGACTGCCAGCAGTTCAATTCTCACTGGCTCAAGGTTAATTCAACCTTCCATCCTTCTGTAGTCAGTAAAATGAGGATGCAGATTGTTGGGGGCAATATGCACTTAGAGCAGTGATGGGGAACCTTTTTGGTGCCGAGTGGCCAAAGCGCGCACCTCCCCCAAAATGCAATGCAAGCTCCCCTGTGCATGCAAGTGCGTCCCCCCCCACATGTATCCCACCCTCTCCATCCATTTCTGGTTTCCAGGTTGTTGCAGGTGGCCTTCCAGGTCCAAAACAGGGTGCAGGTGGGAATGCGTGCATGCGCGCAAACCCCAAAATTGCAATGTGAGCACCCCCCATGCATGTTGGGGGGCATGCATGCAAATGCGTATGTTTGGCAGAGACCTGGAGACCAGCTGGCCAGTGGGAGGCATGTGCGCATGCGCAGTGGAGCTTGGCTGGGGCGACGCTGGCATGGCCACAGAGAAAGCTCTGTGTGCCACCTGTGGCATGCGTGCCATAGGTTCACCATCACAGACTTAGAGAATGCTGTAAAGCACTATGAAGCACTATATAAGCCTAAGTGCTATTGTTATTGCTGCTCTTTCAGAAAAGCAATCTCTGGAAGAGGTAAGTGGGGCAAAGCATGAGGACAGGGAAGAGGGTTCCAAAGCCTCTGAAACCCAGTGAGGCTGGATTGGGGAGGGAATATAGGCAGATGGAGGCAGTTGCAGTGTCCTTGCCAAGTGTCCCAATTTTTATCATGTGATTTGAGTGGACACTATAATAGCCATTATTCAAGGACAGGACTTAGCTCCCTTGGTTCAGCATCAGTGTAATTTCAAATGGTTACTGAATGAATGGTCGTATGTTAAAGACTCCCTCTATTGGGTTTGTTCTTGGCTACCGTCATAGGTATCTGATATTTTGTTCTTTGTATTCTGATGTATATGTTCTTGGTATTCTTTAAAATGTGTTAGCTGCACAGAGTCACATCTGTGAGGTGGGTAGCCATATAAATTGATTAAATAAATCAATATCAGCAGAATGAGATAATTAAAATGTCACAAATAACAAATATATTTTGTGTTGACTGAGTTTCTAATGCAGGAAAAGGCTGATCTTAAGTACCAATATTGAAAGTGCTATATGACATGTCAACGATGCAAAACCAGCGGGACTCATAATTATACAATATATTTGACACATCCATCTCAGAGAAGTATTCACTGGCTTTTCCCCTGCATCTGTGTGCAGCAAATAAGTCTACAAATGATTTAGCGTATGCACACAGCTTTACCTACAATAATATAGCTAAAATCCAAGCTCAATTTGGGCCAATAATGAACATTACAATACAACAATACCCTGTTCAGGCTTTTGAATCAAGCTGCTATGAGTAAATTGCTAATCAACAGTGCAAGGACTGATTTCCAGATAATCTCGCTTTCAATAACCACATGCATTCTGACATAAATAAGACTTACCTGTAGGAAGATTTGCTGCAGCCTCTCTATACAGTTCTTGTACCAAGGTGTAATTACATCAATGCCTCCTGCTTCACTTCGTGCTAAATGCTCTGTTAGCATCATAATAAAACGCTGGAAGGAATAAACAAGGTGAAATATTGGCTTTGGATTCATGGGCATACTTTTCTTTTGAGTAGGGGTTAAAAGCATCTCTGAATTAAGTAAGGAATGGTTTAGTACAGAACAACAACAAACATGGATTCAGTATAGATGGCCCTCGACTTACAACCACAATTAAGCCCAAAATTTATTAAGTGAATTTTGCCCCATTTTATGACCTTTCTTGAAACAGTGGTAAAATGAAGCACTGCAGTTGTTAAAGTTAATAATAGGGTTGTTAAATCAAACTGGCTTCCCCATTGACTCTTCTTCTCGGAAGGTTGCAAAAGGTGGATCACATGATCCTCGGGACACTGCAGCTGTCATGAATATGAAACAATTGCCATGCATCCAAATTTTGATCACGTGACCATGGAGATGCTGCAATGGTTGTAAGCATGAAAAATGGTCACACATCACTTTTTTCAGTCATATTGTAACTTCAGTCACTCAGTGAACTGCTATAAGTCAAGGACTACCTGCTTGAGGTTGACTACCTGTGATGTTTTTAAGAACTTGCTCTCAAATATATAGATTTTTAATTTAGAACAGTGTTTCTCAAACTTGGCTACTTTAAGTCCTGCGGACTTCAACTCCCAGAATTTCCCAGCCAGCTGACTGGGGAATTCTGGGAGTTGAAGTCCACAGGACTTAAAGTCGCCAAAGTTGAGAAACACTTGATTTAGAACCTTATGAAGCTGAAACCCTCATTTTAGAATTTTGCAGCCATGCTAATATTTTAAGATTGCTTTCTTCACGGGTCTATCAATATGTTTGCTTTTACCTGAAATATTACAAGGAAAAGGTTTTTTTGTTCACTTTGAGCCGATTCAACTTTTTCTTGCAAACGTTCAATCTGTTCTTCAAGGGGCCAATTTCCCCTCTCATTGCTCCGGACATCCTCACGCTGAAAGGAAAGGATTGAAATGTAAATAGTGAGCACAAAGGTAGAAAAAGCAAAGAAAAAATCAAGGGTAGGACTTTAAAGAAATATAAATCAATCATACTCAATTATAGGGGGGAATTAACAGCTAAAGCACTTTGACATACACTGCTTGAAACTACTTTACGTCCACCTCTAAATGGTTTAGTCAGCATATGAGGGCCCCCAATAATCTGGGCCCTCATTTTACCGACCTCGGAAGGATGGAAGGATGAGAGATACGAACTGCCAAACTGCAGGCAGACAGGAGTCAGCCGAAGTAGCCTGCAGTACTGCAGTCTAACCATTGTGCCACCATAGCTCTTATCACTGTGGTTTTATCACAGCATGGGGATGCAAAAAAATTAAATTAGCCAATGAAAAGTATTGAAAATTAAGAACGCCTGAGCCATGGACACAAGCAGAATGATGACCCTCACCAGTTTTCCATCCTGCTGCCCATCTCTGCCTGGTTCAGTAGAGCAAAGCAAATCTTATGCCCTTATAGCTGTTGAAATATGTTTCAGCCCTATTTCTTCATACTGGCATGAAAAAAGATACTTACTCTTTTGTGTTGCTTGGCTAATCTTTCTTTGGCTTCTTCTAGCTCCTTTTGGATCATCATCACATGCTTATTCATCTTACGAATTGTAGAGTGTAAGATCTCCCAAATATAAAATCTAGCAATAAATAAAAGAAGCAAAGAAAACCTCTCATGTTGGGAGAAAACATTCTGATTGTTGTCAGCAAGAAGGCTGAATCACACTTGTAAACCTGAGTTTTTCTCAGAGAACTGAAGTGGCCCAAAACATAAAACACAACCGTACAACTTGCACCTCCTAATCTTCCCTCTGAACAGAAATTTCAGAATCATAATTCTCTTAGGTCTGCAAAATATCATTCATTATGACAGATATTCAAAGCATAATTTGGAGATATTTTTTTTTAAGTTATGCGATGGTTGACATTTATTTACCTTGTAAAATCATGAGATAGCTCTGGAGAAAAAATCCAGTTAGCCACTGCAGCACAATCCACAATCTGTGTTCGAATCATCTTATCCACCAGTACAGCAATCATCTGTGCAAATGCAGAAACTTTGCTCAGTTCATCAGGAGTGTGTTGTCCTTTCCACACAAACTCACAGATTGAAATCCCAGTTAATTGAAATTACACAGGATCCCTCAAAGCACAGTCTCTCTATAAGATTCAGCGTCTGAGCTGTGCAGACCATAATTATTTATGTTAGGAGGGCCACTTATCATAACTCCCCATCAAGAATTACAGATTCCATCACATTCACATTTTTTGGGGAAATCTGAACAATGGAGGACCTTTAAATAATTTACTTTTTAACTTTTTCTCATGGCAAAGCAGAGAAGAGGTGAACAGGAAACCATCAGCTCAGGACTGCATCTCTCTACCAACACATGAACAGGAAGACCATTCCTAAAGACACAAAGGACACTCTGGAACATTGGAAAGCAACCTCCATTCCTGCTAAAAGGCACCGAGATTTCTGTCAATGGTTCTGTCCACTCTTCCCTTGACTGAGCCCAGAGAATGACTGGTCGTGACTGAGCTAGCTTTGGGAGGAGATTAAGAACTGCCATTTAGATAGATGTACACAATTTCTCTGGTTTTAATCTTATGAAACAATAGATAACAAAAAGAAAAAAGTGTCAGGCCTTGTTCAACAACATAAAGTAAATCTAACTCAATAAAGGTGGTTTAAATTAAAATGAGGGAACATGCCTTTCTCCTACTTAAAGCAGGAATTGCTTTGGGAGGGAGGGAGGGAGGGAGGGAGGGAGGGAGGGAGGGAGGGAGGGAAGGAAGGAAGGAAGGAAGGAAGGAAGGAAGGAAGGAAGGAAGGAAGGAAGGAAGGAAGGAAGGAAGGAAGGAAGGAAGGAAGGAAGGGACTCATATTCATTTTTACCTGAGGATGATTTTTCCATACTTCATACATAACTCTGAGAATATGAAGCTTCCCTTCATCACTTTCAGCCAAAGTTTTGAGGATTTCTCGAAATCTTATTAGAACAGAAATGAATAACCCAAGAATATTAAGGAATACATGTCATTCATTCTTACAGATCAGTTCTTACGTAACCTTGTAATGCAACATGGATTGAAATGGCAAAAAGTGAGCGAAAGAGAAGTAGACTGGTCTAGTCTCCCAAGATCATGACGAACTCTGGATTTTTAGACTGAGAAACGAGCAGTATCAACCCAGCCGTTCTTCCTGCTACTGTGACTAGCTACACATTTAGTGGGGATAAGTGTTTTATGGAATCCACCTAGTCAGCAAAATCAATTCCACTGTTAAACCTCTCTCTCTCTCCCTCACTGTAGCTGAGTTAGAGATAAGAGAAATTTGTTTCCAAAGCAATGAGGCTTAAGCCCAAGTCTCACAAAAGGTTTGTCCCAGCCCTTTGAGGTAGCTATGATTTGAATGCAAAGTCATGAATGTTAATACGACTTTTGTTATAGGGTTAAAGTAACAGGATCTTGCACCTCTGAATGTGTCTTCCCTCCCTGCCTGCCTTTATCCTAAAGAGAGCTAGACACAGTCAAGTCTTGAGACACCTCCCTCAGTCACAGGAGGCTAAGAGGCAGAGGAGGTAAAGCACAATCAGACTTCCAAGGTTCTGTTACTATAACATACCTTAACAAAAGTAGTTTGGTCTTCTGGTTGAGTTGATTTGTTGGCCTGGTTTACATGGGGCTGACATTCTCTCCTTGTACAATTGGACCGGTCATTGGCTTTTTCTTCAGCGAGGTTGTTTTTGATTTTGGCAATATCCAGGTTCACTGGGCCACTGCAAGAATCTAATGCACAAAGGGTTCTTCTTCTCCAGCTGTAAAGTTTTGGATTTCCCCTGGATTGCCATTGGTCATTCTTGTTAGGCTGTGTCTTGAGACTTAAAAGTATACAGGGACAATGTTGTGCTGCAGATCACAAGGAGGTGAGAAAGGACTGATGAACTTTCTGTTGATGCTGAAGTTTAGGAGGAAGCTCCTGACATGCAAAACTAGGCAGAAGTACCCAAGGACCAGAGATTATACAGGAATCTGCCCATTTAAAATTGCAAGTTAAAGAGAAGTAGCCCCAAAGGTGCTTTTTCAAAAGGAAACTGAACTTCCTTTGTTTTTCCTTGAAAACATTTCGCTTCTCATCCAAGAAACGTCTTCAGCTTTGAACCAGTCAGAACTGAAGAAGTTTCTTGGATGAAAAGCAAAACGTCTTCAGGGGGAAAAAAATGAAGAAAGTCCACTTGCCTTTTGAAAAAGCACCTTTGGGACAACCATGATCTGGATGACTGAGAATCTTCATAGACATTTAAAGAGAAGTAGACAATATAGCTAATTTTTAAAACACAGTAATTAAATAAAAATCATATTTGCTTCTGACCTCTTTTTTGTTAACATTACAAAAGAAATAAAAATAAAATGGCAACAATATGAATGCATTAATAGATTAATATGCTTAATGATAAATACTTACTTTCCCAGAGCACTGAAAGAGTGACTGAATGACTTTGAGGCTAAGTGTAATAGTGCCTGGACAAAAACTTCTATTTTTAAAGGATTGAATGAGAAGCCTTCATCTGGAAAACAAAGTTACAAATAAGTTTGAATTCCTATAAGCAATATGGGCACTTATTGAACGCCGAGAAAGACTTGAGAATTTTTACTTGACTTTTCTGGGAAAAAAAGTAAAGTGGCGAAGAAATTTCATGAATTTTCTTATCATATCCATTTTCTAAACAAAATCCAAATATTCCCTATTAAGTTTTAAGCTGAAAATGTTTGGTTAGCACAGTACTAATAAATGATGAAACAATAAGCACATTAATCAATACTGATTAAAGATCATATCCATACTTTGGATCCATTATGCAAAGACCTAGTCTTCTAGTTAAGACTCTAAGGCTAAGGAAAGATGGAAGGAAAGAGATGGACAGAAATAACATGGATGGACTCAATTATAATCGTGATGGATGCACCATTTGAACACTCATAGGGACAGATCATCCTGAATAAAATCTCTCTATAGTATGTGGTCATTAAGGCCACGCTGACCTGACGCCCCATAACAAAAAATCAGAGTAAGATATAAATTCTATGCATATGAAAAGTTTGGATGTGGAACAAATTCATGTATAAAATTATAATCCAAGAATGGTTCCCAACTATAATTAAATTCTACATCAATTCTACCTAAGATTTACTTTTCAAATATGAGATTATTCTGGACCTCAAGGATACCCTCATAACTTATTTAGCGGCGCTTCTGATCTTTTCCAATAAAAACGTATCAGACTCATTCAGCTGTTCATATACTCATTGCTGATTCAACGTTTTTTTAAAAAGATGTATAGTTTAGTCCAATTTAAAATTAAGTCAAATTATGACTTTCAAAAGATGTTCCGTTCTATTATAAACCATTTCCCAGAATTGTTAAAAAGTGATCCAATCTGTTCATTATTTTCCAGCAGTCTTTTAAAAAAGAATTACTCATTTTAGCAATTTTTTAAAAAGGTAAAGGTTTTCCTATAAGTCTTGTTCCACTCTAGGGCACGGTGCTCATCTCCCTTTCTAGGCGAGGTAGCCAGTGTTGTCCGAAGACATTTTCCACGGTCACATGGCCTGCATAGTTATATGCCAAAGGCGCACAGAATGCTGCTACTTTCCCACCGAAGTGGTACCTACATTTATCTACTCACATTTGCATGCTTTCGAACTCTTAGGTAGACAGAAGCTGGGACAAGTAACAGGAGTTCACCCGTTGTGCGGAGCTTGGGTGTCAAACCCAGGCTGTCAGCTCTCCAGCTGACAAGCTCAGAGTCTTTAACTGCTGAGCCATTATATCCCCCGTTTTAGCAATTAAGTATGGAATAATAGCAATTATTATTATTTTAATATAATATATTGATATAATACTAATAAAATAATATTCATATTACATTTTACTCCAAACATTATATATATAGAATTATATAGAGGCTTTAAGTCTGGAATAATAACCAGTAATAAAGCATCTTACAGAAATTCTGTCTATAAGTATGATGTTTGGACTAAATTTGATATTAACAATATTAAAACCATCTCACATATGCTTACAATTTAGGCATACTATATACTATTTTTAAACTAAAAGAATATTTGCTTATTGGCATATATGGGATAGAGTTAGATGCCAAAAATCAGGGACAAAAGAAATTCCACTGAGCTAGTACATATTCCATGTGTGTGCATAATAATCAAAACCATGTACCAGATATGCTTAAACATAACTAATTTCTCTGAGGTTTTGCAATTTTTCCATAATTGAAAATTAGGAATGGGGACACAGTAAATATTAGACGGGCTTACCATCATTATCCTGATTAGGATTGGGCACATCCTTCAGAATGGTGAAAATTTCATCATTACTCACTTTATTTTTGATGGCGATGTTTAAGCAGAGTGCAACGTTGTATCCAGGAAGAGATTCTAGAAAGATAGGAAGAAGCACAGTTACCATCTTTGAAGACACTGTTATATAAAAGATTGCATGCAACATAGTAGAAGATTTTACATATTTGAGGAATGGTTCAGAAGATAAGAGGCCACATCTTGAAGCAATGTGTCATCTTGCCCATTAGGGCTTTGAATGGTCCTTGGGTGACACCATATTTCTCAAAACCACACAAGTTTATAGCAGTTTTCTTTAAAGGGATTTATTATTGCCTCCCCCCCCACACACACCATTTCCCACCAATAGCAGCAAATGCTTCTTTTATATTTTACAATGTAAATTATATACTCTCAACATACTGTTACTTTCTTCTCCATATTTATAAATACAGATTGGATTTGCAGGAGTCAAGACTGAAAAACTAGCAGGAACAATATCTATTATTCGCTGGTGGTAGGAAAGCCTGAAAAAAGAAGAAAAGAAAATGAACATTAAAGAAGGTTGCTCTCATCATGAAATAGAGCTACAGACATAACCAACCAATCATTCTTAATTCGTCGTTCAGTAAAAGATACACGCCCTGATAAAGTACTCCAAAGCCGATGTCTGTTCACTGAACCTGAACAGCATTCAGAAAAAGTTCCTCAGAAGAACAAGGGCTGGGCCCATGCTATAAGTTGACTTTATAATTCTTGTAATTGCTCAGTATTGGGTTATGGGCTTCAATATGACTACTGCATTTTGGCAACCCCTTCTTTTGGCAAACTCAAATCTCACTGGTCAATCTACCAGAAACAATTCACACTAACTTTTCAAAGTCAGGAACTAATCCTGGTCTCCTCCAAATCTCTCTTAAATTCCCAAGAGAAAGCATAAATATTATCTGAGCTGCCAGCTGCTGTGCTATGGCTGGCTGAGGCTACTCGTCCTAAATTCCAGGTTAGTTGTATCATGGTATTGTGCAGTTCAGTTCATTACAAATTCATTTGGTGATATTTCAACAAAGCCGTGGATAGTGGGATGCCCTGAGAGTTGGATGCCATTACTAGAATCCTAGTCAGAACTCTGTTCTCTTTATAAAGAGAAGGAAGTTTTCAAGCTGATGTTCTTTCAATTAAACCAGGTGAGGAAGCCAGCTTCAGAAGTTTGATTGATTTATTGATACAGTATATGCCAATAACTCTGAACCTTGGCTGCTTGAAAACAAGCAGACTTCAATTCCAGAATTCCCCAGTCAGCTATGGGAAGCTATACTGGTGAGGGAATTCTGGGAATTATATGCTGTCTGGGGAATGGGGAGCTAATGCTAACGTTGAAAAACAGTGATATAAGCTGTAGTAGCAAAAAATTGAGTATGTTTTCTCTTCCTTCTTACATACCAGTGAATTAGAGTGGAATTAGTCTGAGCATTTTTCATAGATATTGTTTCCTGTGTTTAATACATTCCTTTGTTTTTTTAACTATTTCAGCATACATTCTCCAAAATTACAACTTAGTTATCATGACACACACATTTTTAAAATAAGACTACACATTTGTGTCAGATAATAGGAAAACTTGTTTCAATGGCTTTGGTCCATTCAGGAGAAGCATAAAAATAAGTTGAATGCAGTGGAAATTGATTGTACGAGAAGTGTGTACATCACAAAACAAGAATAGGCTGTACGCTGAAGGAATGCAGGCTGACTACAAGACAGAATGAATCCAAAGCTAGCGATTGCAAAATAAATGTGTGGAGAGGATTTGGACAATGGAATTAATGAATGAGGTCTGAACTGCAAAACAACATAGGAAAGAAAAATGAACGTGTCAACAGGAACAGAAAGACTGAGTGACTGCAAATGGATGAGACAGTGCAAGCTGATAGATTGAAAGTGGTCTCTTTAGCATAGTGAGTATTGGTGCAAATAAGTTTAGGAACCTTTTCCCCTTCCTGTTTATTCCTCCATGTCTTTATTCTTTTGCTTACTCAATTTTTAAATGCTTTTTTTTTGGTTCCTGCTTATCCCACTGGGTAAAGCATGGTGGATACATATGTGTTGTGGCCCAGCAGGAGCCGTTGGAGCTGCCACCAGACTCTGACAGCGAGGGGCCCTATGAGTCGGCTCTGGAGAATGTGGAGGACCCTGGACAGGGTTCCGACTCCAAGCAGGGCGCAGAGACTGGTTGGCCACCAGGTGGCGCCTGAGCCTTGGACCAGTGGGGAGGAGACAAGGGAGAGTGATCCAGAAGCCAGCAGTGAGTTGTTCCTGGATGCACGCCATCGAAGAGCTACTATGCGTCAGAAACAATTACACAATTACAGGAGGTGATTGTACTCAGCTGGTGGTCATTAGCTCCTCTCCAGACTATAAAAGCTACTTGTGCACATGGCCCTCTTTGTAGAAGTCAACGCAGGAGGACAGTATTGTGAGCTTGGCAGGCTGGATTTCTGCCAAGCTTTATCTGTGTTTATTGCTGCCTGGGTTTGTCTGAGTTGCTGCCAAGGTCCTTATCTGTTTGTTATGCTTGGCTTTCAGCCACCGAGGTTTTGGTGTTTTGCTAATTAAAGTACATTCCAGTTAAGTTTGTCTTGGCATTCGTTACTGGACGGAGGAGGGGATCAGAACACATATGTATACAAATGCTGCTGTCTCTCACTCACCTCATGCATTTTTCCAGTACTTCCCTTACAAACTTAGGCCTGGCTCTGTCAAGATCCTCAGAAACAGAATCTGACCTATAAAAAAGAGATGGCGCTCAGACAAACAGATTGCTACCATAAACAATATCTTTCATATTCATCAAGATGGTTCTTCAAATTTTTATAGCACCAGTTTCTACAATACTAGGATACTAAGGAAAAGTGTATGACTGGAATTGGATTTAATTCACAATAATTGCTTTTGAAAGGCATCTTCAATTATTTAAATGGGTCAGATTCTGCAAGAGTTTTCACAATTTTTGATGTCACTATTCTTTCTGTCTGCCAGACTATTTCTTTTTCTGTTCATTCATCAGTTCCTCTAATCATTTATCCAGCTACAGATCTGACCATCATAAGTCAGGATTTATACAGGACAAGCCTGGGTTCAGAAGCGAATTTCCAAAATGTGCCTAAAATAGGAGACTCTGGAGGATTGGAGAGCAATACTGAAGAGCACCCATGAACAGTTGTCAGGTGGCACTCTACAGCCCTTGATACATGCAGCAGGACCTTCCTGATGATCTCAGGGAACAACCCCATATACACTTGCCTTTTTCTACCACAACAGAAGTCAAATTGCTGAGGGCCTTAGAGATCGTAACAAAGCCTTTCACGGAAGCTAACTGGAACCAGTGTAGCTTCAGCAAAGGAGTAGGAAGTGTATGGTCAGATGTCCCACATAGCAATCTGTCAGCTGCCTTTAGATCAATGGTGGCAACCAGATCAGCTGCAAGAGTAGCCCCACATAGAGCACAATCAGAGGACTTTACATATGAGATTCCCAGAGCATGAACATCTATAGCTAGTTCAATGTGGAGACTTCTGGGCTTTCCCAACCCCAAACCTGAGAGCATAATTATTGGCAGCTCAGTCAGGGAGAGGGGGGGGGGGGAGTATTACATACCAAGATATGGCCTGTCTTACCAAATAATGCTGGCCCGGGGGGGGGGGGGGGGCTTCATAGCTTCCTGAGATCAGTGAGGGATTTTTTTCCCCCATTCAACAAATGTTTATTTTATTTTAACAAGATATTTAATAGCAATAGCACTTACTTATATACCGCTTCACAGTGCTTTTACAGCCCTCTCTAAGCAGTTTACAGAGTCAGCCTATTGCCTCCAACAATCTGGGTCCTCATTTTACCCACCTCGGAAGGATGGAAGGCTGAGTCAACCTTGAGCCTGGTGAGATTTGTATTGCCAAATTGCAGTCAGACAGCAGAAATAACTTGCACTACTGCATTCTAACCACTACGCCACCTCAGCTCTTAGTAGGCAAACCAACAGCAAGGTTAAACTTCACAGTCCTGTTAACCATCTATTATTGTATATCACTTGCAATGGCTTCTAATCTATCACCACAGTTGTTGTGTCTGGTCCATAAGAATCGAGTGTCCTTGACTGATTCTTAACAATAAAACCTTTCCTTAAAAATTTAATTTTAACCAGGATCTTTCCCAACAATTGAGTCTCATTCACCAAAATTTTAAGTCTCTATTATAAATATTTCCACAGCTTTTCTTGTTCAAAAAAAAACATGTTTCCAGTTGTATATAAATGAATCTATTCCCCAGTCTCCATCTTATTGAGAAAGTCTGATTCATTCCTCATCGGTTCTGTCCATTTTAAGCCTTGAAAATGCATGTCTTTTTTTTTTTTTTTTAAAGCCTTTTCAAGCCAAACTGCTTCTCCTTCAAATCCACCAGCAATACAGTTGGATTTAATTGTAAATCAGGTTTAGCTCCTGTTGCTTACAGTTGAGTATCAACTATGGCTTGATTTAAAACCATTGCTATTTTATTTAAAAAAATATTTATCCATTTGAACTTATAAGTTGAAAAGCATTTTTCCCAAGGCTTCCCAAAGGGCTTTGTTTTTAAATTAATGCACTGTTTGCATTTTTTGGTATAGTCCAGGACAGCCTGTAACTGAGATTTCACAACAAAGCATAAACAATTTTTCTCAAGGATGGGGGAATTAGATATAGCATACCAGAATAACCGCAGAGAACCCTGCGATAGTGTTTCCCCCATACATAACACAAATAAATGGAAGGGAAAGGAAAGATTCCATCAGAATTTTTTTTTAAAAAAAGAATAAGATCAGAGGCTTTTAAAAATTAATAAGATGCAAAATCCCTGTAGTGAAAACCCAGCTGTAAATGTCAATCACCTCAGTACCCAGAAAATGCCCATTGACGTCTATACAGAGAAAGTGAAAGTGTTTACTTGACAGCAAAATAAAGCAGGAAAAAGACACATACACAAAATCAGGAATCATTGAGATCTTAATGCCAATTGTGATAGCATATAGCACCGATTATCACGAGGGTTAAAATCAGAAGCTAAGCCATCCAGGACAGCAAACACAAGTGCTTTAGAGACTTACAGAGTGCTATTACATAAACACTGCAGAATACTCCACTGCCCAGTCCTAATATAAGTGCAGATGGACTACCTGTACGGAGAATCAAATACTTACCAATCTTCCCAGCTCCAACGGAACTCAAAATTACTAAGATGATGGGAAAACCAATTAATGAACCTGGATGGGGGGAGGGGGGAATCTGTAAGTTTTGTTTATATTTAAAACATTTTATTTTGCACTGCTACAATTAACGTTATATACAAATAGACAGAAACATACGTATGATATAGAGGAGTTGTAAACTCTTTAAAACTGGGGGACAGAAAATGTGCAATTATTCTGTAGTAATTCAATCTTTTGAAGAGACACTTCCAGAGGTAGCTGCATACTTTGCAAAAGCTATGACACACAGTAGATGCTGTAAAAAATCTGGGACCTAACAGTGGTGTGGCTCAGTGGTGGGATTCAATTTTTTTTACTACCAGTTCTGTGGGTGTAGCTTGGTGGGCGTGGCAGGGGAAGGATACTGTAAAATCCCCATTACCTCCCGATCAGCTGGGACTCAGGAGGCAGAGAATAGATGGGTACGGGGCCAGTCAGAGGTGGCATTTACCAGTTCTCCAAACTACTCAAAATTTCCGCTACCGGTTCTCCAGAACTGGTCAGAACCTGAATGTCACCTCTGGTGTGGCTGATTAAAGGATTGCTGAACTGAGACTCAGCACATTTTAAAGGAGCATTTTTGAAACATTTTAAAAGAGCCTTGCTTCCAATGCAGGTAATTCTCGACTTACAACAGTTCTTTTAGTGACAGTTCTAAGTTACAATGGCAGTGAAAAAAGTGACATGACCGTTTTTCACAGTTACGACCTTTGCAGCGTCCCCATGATAATGTGATCAAAAATCAGATTTTTCCCAACTGCTTCATATTTATAACCGTTGCAGCAACCTGAGGTCATGTGATCCCCTTTTGCAACCTTCTAACAAGCAAAGTCAATTGGGAAACCAGATTCATTTAACAACCAGGTTACTAACCTATCAACTGCAGTGATTCACTTAACAACAGGGGCAAGAAATGTAGTAAAATGGGAAAAACTCACTTAACAAATGTCTCACTTAACAACAGAAATTTTGGGCTCAGTTGTGGCCGTAAGTTGAGGACTACCTGTAATTGAGTATTAAAATCTTCTAGATTTTAATATGAAAATCATATTTTCATATATTTTTAATTAATAATCTAACACTGCAGCCAGCACTCACTGGTTGATTATGAATGCCATGTAAGAAAGATCTAGAAAGGTCTAACAGAAGAAATCATTTATTCCTATACTAATTAAATGAGAGGAGTGACCTAAAATATGAAGGCCTGTAAAAGCAAGTCTATTTATAACCATCATAGATTCTGTTGTGTGGAAACTTCTCAAGTCACTAAGTCCTCAGAAAATTTAGATGAGAATGTCTTTACTCACCGATCTATGCAGATGGTATGCATTGTATCTAAGCGCATGTACAGCATTTCCGTAGCTTGTGCAAGCTGTCATTTTTCAATTAAGGTTTAAATTGTTTATGTTATAGTGCTTAATTGCAACATGGTTGAAAACAGACCATTATCAAAAGGTATTAACTGCTACAAGAGACTTTTGGAGGAAAGGATACAACTTGAGGTAAAGATCCAGGCTGAAGTTTACAGAGTTCAATAAAAAGTGTTGTGTACATGATTTCCATGTGAGGCGGAACAGGAAGCTGAAACAACTCAGCAAAGATCACCTGGGAAAAATATGAAAGCAATATGATGAAGAATATTTGCAAAAGCAGAGGAGCACAAAATATTTCATTGTCAGGAAATTCCAGTGTTAAAATGGCCGATCCCAGTCCCACAGTGGTGTATCAAAAATGGTTCAAATTCAAAATGGGTCCTTAGCTCCGTTCTGAGATGAAGAACTACGGTATTAGCAGAGAGGAAGATCCCTGGCACTAAAAAAGAAAAGAAAGACATGATAAATGCAGCGCTTACCTCAACAATGTGGTAATTCAGGGGGATCTTGTGGTTTCCTGGATAGCTTGTTAACTGGACAGCACTGCAGAAAGAGAAAAGCATGTGATTTAGAATTAAAAGGGCAAGCGGTAAGTGCAAAAAAACCCAAAACATATTTCTTGTGATATGTGCCAGGATCCGCTCCTTCAAAAAGCCTCTTTCCATGCTGAGAGCAAGTCTTGGAAGTAGCTGCCCAAAGCTCTATCACCCTGCAGTGTCAGTCCCTCTTTGGATAGATTGACATAGAAATTGATATATCCCTACCATGTCATTCTCTCTTTCCAAAAGGCTCTGATGATGCAGTGGAGGTTTTCTTCGATCACAAATCTTTCAACAGAGTGGCTCCCAGGCATAATTGGACCCTGACAAAACAAACAACAGAGATTAATTTATAGATATAGTCCAAAACTCTATCTTCTTCCCAAAAATGGGATTACATCTCTGGCATCATAGCATTTTCCAACAGTTTTAGTAGAGTGGTTTGTAGGTCATTTAATGTTTATAACAGATTTCAGAACAAAGTTCAGCTGCCCCAGAAATGTTTTCTTTTAGAAGCAGCTTTTTCTGCTTTGAAAAAAAAAATAACAGTGGTGCACAGGGCAGATGGAGCTATTAGACAGACAAAGCAAACCCTGAACCATATCAACACTGCTACAGAATGTGAAGCAAAGCCACAACTATTTTGAGACAAAATAACGACCCAAACCGAAACCTCAAAAGGCAAAGGGGTATATTATGTGGAATCCACCAAAGACGAAAACATTTCACTTCCCAGCAGACAACGCACTACAAGGATGTTGCCCCACAACTTACTTCAGGATCATCAGTGTAGTCAAACATTCGGAAGGTGACTCTTGGCATCGGGTAAACGGAATCTGCCGTGTGGGGTGGGGGCGTAAAAGAAGGCAGGTTGTGCTGCAGCGCTTCACAAAGCACACTGTCGAACGCCAGGTATGGCCTTGGGATGTGCCTCTCTTGCCAGTGGTCCTTCTTCATTTTCTGAATCTGAGCCCAAAGGCAATCTAAGTACTGGAAGACAACATCAGACATTTTTGTATTCAGAATTCAAGGACGATTCCAAACCCAGACTGATTTCCGTGCTATAGGAAACCACCCTACCCAATTTTCTTAGGAACCATTTCAGGGAGGAAATTCAGAATAAAGAAAAGCCATGAAAGGCCATTGGGAAGTCTTTTTCATTAGAACAGTGTCAACTTCATGCAGCCGAAACGGGCATTACGTATTTGCCCTAATGTTTCTTCAGATGGATGTCAGGACAAGAATTTGAAACCCCAACCCTATTCACCTCTTCTTGGGGATGTGGTTTATCAACAGACCAAACTTGTAGCATGGGCACATGAGTCTTCTGACGCCGTCTGCCAGAAAAGAACATAAACATTTTAAGTCTACTGATAATTGGTTTGCATTTCAACTCAGAAAGACTCTGAAAGAAACAGTACTTTATTCAAACCAGATAGTACATCTCAATCGGTGGGAGGCTTTGGGAGAAAGTAAATATTTGACTGTAAAGTTATGTGCTTTCAATCAGCTGATTCTTAAGTACCTTAGGTTTTGAGGACAATTGGCTCAGCTACCATGTAGAAAAATGTTTCTAGAATCATACAGCCCAAGTCTTGAGAACATTCTCTCATCTGCCCTGTGATCATTTCAGATCCCTTTTTAAACAGCAAACTTGCCTACTGCTTTCCAGAATTTCACACTCATTTATTCTAATCTTGTCTTCAGAGTCAGTGGAAAACAATTATGAGCATGTGCCTTTCAAGCAAATTTTGGGACTTTATCATTATTCTTCTGCAGCATCTCTGTCCATACTAAGAATGTTGTCAAGTCTTTCAATGCTATAATGTCAGGTGGTGATGATTGAAACAAGGAACAAAATTAACTTGGTTTAAGCCTAAAAGTCTGAAGTTATTTATTACCTCTACATTTAACAGTCAATGCTTTTCTGCAAATTTATGATCTCTACATGTTCTATGTTCATGCCCCATTAAGATTTAATGATGCAAAGTAACATTTTTTTCTCATTTTCTTACTTCAGATAGTTTTCAACAGTAGACAAGATGTGCTCCATTTCAGTATCCTTTTTCTCATAGAGTTCCTTTCCCACCCAAGGTAAAGATGACAGAAATGCATACACATACCAGTCACATCGAACCTAATAAGTCAAAATATGGACAACAGCATTCAGAAAATAATTTTGGTTCTTGCCATAAAAGCTAAATCAGGTCAAACAATGGAGTCTCACAGGAAGGACTGTTTTGATTCCACAAATCTAACTCTACGCTACGATGCTTCAGGTGCAAACTTTCAAGTGCCCAGCCAGGTTCATTTGTGCACACGAATGGTTGATTTTGATACTTCCAAAACAAAGGAGAGTACTTACTAAATCTGCACAAACTAATGAAAAAAATATATGACAAAAAAGCCAAAATGTTAGTTATGTTGTGTTGATGCTCTATTATTTACATTTTCTCTCCAAGGAGCTATTTCACATGCTCCTTTTGATTGTATTTAAGATGTACACTTACTCTCTGGTGTAAATGAAATCAGCCAGGGGCTGGTAAACGTTTGTAAATCATCAACAGCAATTGGCATATTTTCTACAAATTTAGGTTTTAGAAATGTTTAAGGAGCTACACTGTGGATCTTTTGGACTGTAGACTTGCAACTTGACAGAATATAATGGTAAGGGCCTCGTTTGCCCATCTAAATCATTATTTAGATACCAGTTTGTTTTGCTGTACTTATGTTCCATCTGAAGACTACAAGAGACTGTGACAAGAGCACCAGAGGGCACGTAGCCAAATCTTATAGCTAACTGTTTAGGCTTTTGTTAGAATACTAGCTGAGGAGAGGCTTATCACATTTACAAACACAACACACAAAAAATAAAACAATCAAGTAACAAATTTCAGCAATTTATTTCTCTATCTACGAAGCAAATGTATTCTTGTTTACCTGAGGTACATCCTCCTCCTGCGTCACATTAACGAAATTCTCGAACATGGCTACCATTGAGGGTGCAGCTATTACGTGACAATTCACAAGATCAGAAAGAAAGCGCACCTGCACAAAGAGAGCATTCAGATATTTCTCAATCATATGTTTCTTCAAAGCATGGATCAGCAAGAGATTTCATAAAGCCAGGCAAGAGCCATGTGTCAGGGTTCCAAGTAGCTCCCCCAACCAAAGAAGACTCCAAGGCTAGCGATTCCTCAAAGTTCCATTTTATTGCAGATGTCATATTGGCATATCTGGGAAAACCTGAATCTGAGAGTTCTGGGTTTTCTCCACCCAAAAGAAAGTCAAAGATCCATCCCTTGCACCCACAAGTCCATCACATGTCCAATCATTTCAACGTCCCAACTGGAGACGGCCCCCAGTCACTCCCATCCAGATGCAGGCTGAGTGTCCTTGACTCCCGTAGAAAAGAATGTTGTTATGGCTAATCCTCCACCGGCTCCTTGCAATCCCCCTTCCCATTTTCCCAGGCTCTAAATGTGGCAGCCCTGAAACTCCAATGAAAAAGATAGGTTCCAGGACTGACACCCTGCAGAAGCCTAGGATGCATCTGCTTCAGCATTTTTTACGAGGATAACAGGAATCCCAGGGCCGATATACAACTGAATAGATGGTTAAACCTCATTTATTAGAAGCTGTGGTGAGGCAGTGGTTAAAGTGCTAGCCTGCAGCACTCTGCCATCAGCCTAGAGTTCGATCCTGACGAGGCTCAAGGTTGACCACCTTCCAGTCTTCTGAGGTCGATAAAATGACGAACCCGACTGCAGTATGCCAATAATCTTATATTGTAAATCACTCAGAGTGCTGCAATTGCTATGGGGCAGTATACAAACCTAAATGCTATTGCGATTGCCATCAAATTTAGATCACCAAACCTGACACACCACTCACACTGCAGAGCAGTTATGACAAAGTCAGAAGAAATAAGGCAGTGAAAAGGCTTAGATGGGTGTATGTATGTATGCATGTATTTATTTATTTATTAGACTTATATACCGCTTCATAGGGCTTTCAGCCCTCTCTAAGCGGTTTACAATTTTTTTTAGCAAATTGAGTCAGCAACTTGCCCCCACAGTCCGGGTCCTCATTTCACCCACCTTGGAAGGATGGAAGGCTGAGTCGACCTTGAGCAGGTGAGATTTGAACCGCTGAACTGCAGATCACAGTCAGCTAAAGTGGCCTGCAGTACTGCACCCTAACCACTGCGCCACCTCGGCTCTAATGAAATGTATGAAATGATCACACGGAATTACATTTTTTATCTTCACAATCTGTGAAGGCAAAATGTGAGCTCTTCAAATACACTGAAAATCAAATCAAGTGAAATCTCTAAAGTATGAAAACAACTTACTAAATAGACAGCTTCATTGTACAGGTTGAGTTTCAAACATTCTTTCAGCTGACGTATCATGGCTTCTACAAACTCTCCGCCAAAATTGTAGTTCCTGGCATTCAGCAAGCCAACAAGAGTTGTGTAAAGGGTCATCCTTTGTGGTAGCACACGTGCACTGATTTTTTTTTCATAAAGGAGAGAAAAAACAGCATCACTTATTAATTCAAATCACAAGTGCCATCTCATTACCCCATGTGTGATTTTCAAATTACCTAGAATGCCTAAATTTTGAAAAGCAGTGTCTTCTTTGACAAGAAGTCTACTATATATTGGAAAAAAGATAACATGAGAGTCAATTCAGTCTTCATTTAACTGTTTAGGTACTGCAAATCCCAGTGGGAAATCACACAGAAATGTATATAATTATGGGAAACATTCTACTGTGTACGTAACAATATATCTTCCAATGTTTCGATCATAGCATTTACATTGCTTCAGATTCAGGTGTCAGTATGTTCTTTGAAAAGTTGAAAGGAGAAGGTCTGAGGAGCAACAGCTCAGGCAAAAATGTAATTCTTTCTTTGAGCTCTTATGAAAATTCCAGATGAAGCTGGCACTTGCAAATAAGCATCTCAACACACAGCTACAGAAAGCAGGTTAAACTGCAGTTACCAAGCCTGAACAAGCAGCAAGAGAGACCTATTTTGACACTGTCCTCCTCTCCACTCTCCTAATTAATTACCTTGCTAATTATCCCATACTGTCTTCTAGTTTCCCATTCCTTAAATGGGAAAAATATGTAGCCATACAATATATTCAACAAAGAGCTTTGAAAAGAAACCTTTTTCAAAAGTAATTACTTAAAAGCTTTTACTATAACTAATGTAGGAGATGACCAGGCTGAGTCTGAGGAAGGGGTCAAATGCGTCATCAGTCTTGAGGACCTTCTCGCCCATAAGAGATCTATCTCCAGCCCATCTTGAATTCTCTTGACTCTTATCTACCAGCTATAGGCTATGAACATTAGTACTTCAGATTTTCTTGGGGAGCTTTAGTATATAATAAACCTATATTCTGTTGACCTGCCTGGACTCTTGATTTCCTGCACTTGACAATTAATGCATCATCACCTAGATCCATAAATCTTTTGCATACATACACTGTACAAAGGAGTCTCAGTATTTTGCTTTTGAAGTTTGGCAGATGTGCCTCCAACACCTTATTCACATTATCTACGTTACTTTCCAAAGAAGAAGAACTCTGAGGGGATAAGATATTAGAAAGTCGTTATCTTATTGTTATATATATATATATGTATATATGTTACAAAGACACTTCTCATTAAAATGTCCTTTCAGTAGCTACAGTAGCTCCAAAAGCTATCAATTAAAGGATACTCTACTGCTATTCTTTCCCTCCTTACCTAATTGCGTTATTGAAACACACACACACACACACACACACAAAAAGGGAAATGTAAGAAAATGAAAAATAAATGTATTTTCTTGATCATCCCACAACACTGTTCAATAACAGCCTCATCTGCAAACTGGTAAACCTTCATAATAATTTAGTCTTTACTTAGATAAAGGGGGACTAAGTAGGGATTCAGATAGGGTCAGCAGTGACAGGATTGCAAGTAAACAAGACCACTGAATAATAAAAATCTATAATCCTGATCTTTTGAGAGTTTTCAATCAAATCAATGAGGATGACTTGATCAGATCAGCAGTCATAAAACATTTCTAACTATTAAGTAAGTGGAATGGTATGCTGAATCCCCGCATGCAAAGTTGATTAGCACAATATTATTAGAAACTTAAACATAGTGTAATAGTTTATTGCAGGTTCCATTTGTAATTGACTATGTAAAATGTTAAGGTCCCATTATAGGATGATGGTGCAAACATTCCACATAACTGCTAAGTAGTATTTGTTTATGGTTCTTGAAATTATTAAGGCAGGTACTCAGTGGGATCATATCTAAAGGAGAAAACTCCTTTTTAAAAAATACCAAAAATAACACAGTACACAGCAAATTTATTCCATTTCTAAATATATATATTTGTGATATTTCATTTGTATTTGAGTGTTTATGTTATTCTCAGATAGGGAAACCTGAAAGATCTCAAAATGAAGCTGCTAGTCATTTTACCTCTTCTCCCAATGTGCTTATTAAGTCTTCCAGCATCTCTGTTTCAGATATTTTTCTTCTCTTGTGATGTTGTTCTATTTTAGCGAGACAAAACATCAGATGCCAAAATGAAAATCCAATATGGTTGGAGACATTGTGGAATTGTAATATTAAATATCAAAAATGTGACATCTATATGTACATTTTCACAACCCATTCCAGGAAAATACCATAAGATATTGCACTGACATTTTATGATATTGATTTTAGATAAATATTTCTATTTACTCATTAACAAAATTCCCCCTCACATTCTGTTTATTTCAAATGTGGCTAAAATAAGTTGATTGTAACCATCCTTCCCTTTCATCCTTTTGAAGACAAGGGCCCCCTTCGTCTTCTTTTTTTTTTCAGATGACCTTAGAGACTAAACCACAATCCCTTCAATTGAAGGGATTAGAAAGGTTAAAAAAATAAAAGCACAAGGCATATTATT
Organism: Thamnophis elegans; assembly: GCF_009769535.1. Lineage (NCBI taxonomy): Eukaryota > Metazoa > Chordata > Lepidosauria > Squamata > Natricidae > Thamnophis > Thamnophis elegans. Next base: position 45,483,222 of record NC_045543.1, read on the forward strand.
ATTTCGGCTGAATCCGGTGGCAGAAAGTAAAAAGATGCCGATCATGATCTTCTCTTCTCTTCCCTCATATCTAAAATGGGAGCTCAGTTTCTGGACTGGGCCAAAGCAGAATCAAAATTTTACGAAGAAATATACCAAAGACAAAACTAATGGATGTATTCTTATGTCCATTTTATAATCTAATGTTGTTATTTGGGCAGAATCCAGTGGCAAAAATTAAAAAGATGTCTGTATGAACTTTCATCTCTTTACACTGGTCTGGTGTTCACTGACCAAGAGTTCACAGATAATCAATAGACCAATATATCTGCTTCACTTTTCCTAATATAAGAAGAAAAGAACTATACAAATTTATAGATTCGTATACATATACATACATACATACATACATACATACATACATACATACATACATGCACCAAGCCTGAAGAAGCCTGAAGATGACGAATGAGACTTCGTCGAAACGTCGCCAAGACATCTCCAATTTTACGCAGGAGAAAACCCGAATAACTAGAGACCTACACACACACACACACACACACACACACACACACACACACACACACACACACACATTCCTGGTTACATAGAATCAATAGGGGAAAAGACTTGTCTGCTCAAGGGCTCTAATGTAACATAGCTTCCAAAGAGCAATAAAGACAGTGAGTTCATCTCCTGCCTTGGCCATGAAAGCCAGCTGAGTGACTTTGGGCCAGTCACTCTCTATCAGCCCAATTCACCCCTCAGGGTTGTTGTTGTGGGGAAAAAGAGGAGGAACGTGTTGGGGATATGTTTGCGCTGCAAGTATACGGAGGCCCACCTGAATCTCAACCATTAAACTTGGAGGGGTTGTGTGTGATAAACCAACTCTTTTACTCTGCTCATTTTTTTTTTAAGTCAGCTGTGCCAGCACATCAACAAAGAACTGAACAAAACAAAAAACTGAGGTCCACCATTACAGGAATGACTTCATTCTTTTTCCAGTCCTGTAATTTGTTTCTATATCAGGTTGTATGTATGCGGAGGGGGCAGATGCTAACCACAGGTTGATCACTGAGAATAAAATTTAATTCAGATATAATCCTACAATGTCCCTGAGAAGTGGGAGATTTCCCTCTTCCCAACCAATGTCAGAAAACCAAGTGTAAAGAAGGAAATGTGAAATCACAGTTCAAATGCTGGGAAAAGCCCACCGTATGAAACTCTAACTGCCCAAATACATATACATATACACATGCTCAAAGTTATTTCTTTCTTCAATTCTCAAACCTATAAAGAGTGTCTCTGTGTTCAGAGTTTTTAAAATAGGCAAAATTAAACTTACAAAGTTACACCTGCGATACTAACAGTGTTTTGTTAGAACAATATATAACAATGTACATTATCTATCAAAGGCAAAGCATCTTTCAGAACAATGGGTTCTTTCTTTCCATTCATCTAAACCAGTGGTACCCAACATGGGGCCCAGGCCCTACAGGGGGGCAATTTGATTTTTAATGGGGGCAATTTGAACCTTGTTTAAACCAAGTCAATGGCCTTTTAGGATTCCTCCGTGTGAGTAGAGTTCACTTTTTGAGTAAAGTAAGAATTATATGTCACAGGGCACAGGGCACCAGGATTTTAGAGATGCTTAGGTGGGGCATGGCCAAAAAAAGGTTGGGAACCACTCTCTAAACAGATCTGGACTGATTGCGAAGAAACATACAAAATCCTTGCCTGTGCACAAAATCTGGGAATTTATAATAGGATTGTGTAAAAAATGTCAATTTTAAACCTTGTTACAGGTTGGGAACCTGTCAAACTCTATAACTACAAGGCACAGCTCAGCTTTCAGCAGAAGGCAAAAGACCTGGAACAGGGATTGGGGGGTGCCCTGGGTACATTATTAGGCTTAATGTACAGATGCCCCCTGCAAATACATTTAGTGCTGGTTAGTCCACCTGAAACGAATGTTTTCAGTCGATTCTCCCGATCACCCCGGAGAGAAATCGGGATCTGATTTTAAAAAAACGCCCATCCAAAGAGCTCCTGCATCTCTAACGAGGAGGCGCAAGGGTGGAGGTGGAGGTGGTGAAGGCGGCCTGGCGACGATCTCACCCTCCGCTTCCCTCCCGCTCTCACCGTCATTCTCGTCCCGGTGCCGCCTGCGCGACATGGCTCGATTCTCTCGACGGACCGGCCGACGGTCTCCTTCTCTCTCTCTCGGGGCGGAAAGGGGCAACCGGCGCCACGCACAGATGGCAAGCAGCCACCGATGTTCGGAGGGGCGCTCGCCGGAAGCCGCCGGCTCAGACGCTGCCGAGGGACACAGAGAGAAGCAGGCGGGCGGGCGGCAAAGTCGCGTGTCTGCTCTTCTCGGCTCTTCGTTACCTTCCGGCCCGGCGGCAGGTCCTTCCGGTGGGCTCTGGTGGGTGGGAGGGAAAGACCATAGAGGAGCTCTGGGAGTGGGACAGCATGAGAATGGAGCTGTTCCGGAGCAAGTCAAGGCTAAGTGACGGTCTATCAGGCGGGAGGTTTCGAGCATCTTTTTTTTTTTGTGCTTCTTGGGGAGTGGAAGGGGTGGTGCTGGAAGCAGAACTCCAATAACGCAGGTTCCTGCTGTTTTAAAAAGAAAGAGCGAGGGGATGAGCTATTATTTTATTTTATTTATTTGCTTTGTCTAGCATGTATGAGAAAACAAATATAAGCATGAATATAACATATAAACATATAAGTATAAGCAGGTATAAGTATATACATAAGAAATGGGTACAAATAAAAGAGAACATTAGGACAGGAATGTTGGGCACGATGGTGGGCTTATGGACGCCCCCTTTACGGACCTCTTAGGAATGTGGTCAGGTCCACGGTAGACAGTTTAAGGTTAAAGTTTGGGGGTTTTGAGGAAGTAACAACGGAGTCAGGTAGATCATTCCAGGCATTGACCTCTCTGTTGCTGATCGTATTTTCTGCAATCAAGTTTGGAGCGGTTTACTCTGAGTTTGTATCTATTGTTTGCCCGAGTATTATTGCGGTTGAAGCTGAAGTAGTAATTCAAACGAGAACAAAACCCAGTGGGTCAATCCCCGATGCATCGCTCTGAGATTCCTTATTATGGGGAGATTCTTCTTATGGGGAAATGACTAAATCCTGTAAGGTTATTTCATTATTATTTTTTTCCATGGGGAATCACAAGGACTCTTCTGATAGTTATGAGCCTTGCATCAATGTACATTGGACAGTGAATTCTGATTTGGAAGAAGCGTAGAATATAAATGTTGAAATACCTCCTTTGTAATTTAAAATACATAAATGATGTGGGAATGATTGAGATGCTAGATTGTGCATTGCTGAACAGTGGCAAGGTTAGAATATTTCAGTGATAGGCAGAGGTCATCTTATTTGCTGTGATTTTTTTTTCAGTATCCAGAAGTAAAATACTACATTAAAATCAGTTTAAAAAGAATATTTTATCAAGCATTTATCAAATAATATATTTAACTGTATAATACACAATCATATCTATCATTGCATAGATACATTCATATGTATCTGCAGTTGCTTGTAGGTTACAAAAACACATTCCAATTTTCAGGTCATCCACATATATATTATAGGATATAATGCTGTTTCAATAGAGCCATAAACCTGTAAGCTCCAAAATTTCAGTCTGAACCATGTGTATGCCATGGAGAATGCTACTGGGAGGGCTGATGCTCTGAAGATATGCTAGGAATGACTGTTGGGTCCAAGAATGGCTTCTTGAAAAGGATATGCACCTTGCTTTAAAGTTGACAGATCCAGAATGCAGGTAGCCAAAAGTCCACAGCCACAAGGACTCTGTCCACTTTCTCAGGATCAACCATCTGAAATTCCTCCCAGATGACAGAACTCAAATGTGTCTTGGGTCACTTGCATCACTTGCAAATATCTGCCTAGCCAGAGTCCAACTCTGAGAGAAGCCAAGTAACTTTAACTGACAAACACTGAGAATATTCCTCAAAGTAGCCCTACAAGAACCAGCTCCTCAGGATGTCCTTACCCAGGAGGGATCTGATCAGGTGAAACAGGGCCATTGGGACTATCTCCTGATTTAATAAGAGTGGAAAAGTAAGTATGCTTTGCTACCCTCATCAAAACAATGTACATCTAATGAAGGTGCTTGTATACATAATCAGAATGTGGACGGGGTGAGCTTTATTATATGTCGACTTGGCATTAAGTAGCAGCAACTGGAGTCCAGAATCATCAAATCTCCAGAAACCAGGTCCTGGTATAAAGCAATATAGTTTGACTGATTATGTTGCTACAAGTTTTTCTGCCCAATTCTTCTTGAGGTACAAGTCTGGCAGGGATTATTTGTATTATATTATCTGGCAGGGTGATGAAACATTTGCAAATGTTTCCCTCCTTAGAGAGGTGAAATTCAGCAAGTTCTGACAGGTTCTGGAGAATCAGTAGTGGAAATTTTGAGTAGTTTGGAGAATCGGCAAATACCACCTCTGGCTGGCCCCCGAGTGGGGAGGGAATGGGGATTTTGCAATCTTTCCCCCAGGAGTGGGGATTTTGCAATATCTTTCCCCCAGGAGTGGGGAGGGAATGGGGATTTTGCAGTATCCTTCCCCTGCCACGCCCACCAAGCTATCCCCACAGAACCTGTAGTAAACAAAAATAAATTTCACCACTACCTCTTTATCAACCGAAAATGCATCCTAACAAAAGCTCTTATCAATGCTTGACTTCATTCTTTGTCTTCCCCAAGCATCACTGTAAACAGCTTCTGTCTGTTCATTTTTTAGAACTCTACAAGATCTGCCTGCACAGAAACCTGCAAGAGCAGTTTGGTCCAGCATCCCTATTGCTTCCTCCTTGAAAGTAGCAATGAAAACATCTGCTAAATTACATGAAACTGCAGTTTCCATAGGGCACTTCGTGTGGGCTGATCTAATTGGCCCTGCCTTCCTGTGAGAGGCTGCTGTAGAGAACTTTAGGGCCAAAAGGAGTAATCTGCCCATGGCAAAGGACTGATATTAACACCCCCCAAATCCAGACACAAATGCCGAGGCAAACAGATCTACTGTGTGACCCCATCTCCCGTGGGTTAGGCCATGATTGAGTTGGACTAGGTATTGGCTGCCATGGTGGCCATGGTACTACCTCAGACCCTAGGCCAGTGATGGTGAACCTATGGCACGCAGAGCCATCTTTTCGGGCACGCCAGCCATCGCCTGTTGCTCTTCTATGTTCCGGCGTGCTGGTCTTCATGCACGTGGGAGTGCCAGAAACCAGAAAAACAGCTCTCTGATGTGCATGCGTGCACCGAGAAACTGTGGCCAGCTGATCTTTGCGCATGCACACCAGAAACTGAAAGATCAGGTGAGCGGTGCACATGCTCAGCTTCCCAGCACGTGCATGCACGCTGGGGAACAGCTCTTCTAGTTTCCAGTGCTCCCATGCATGCACGCCAGGGAGCTGCTCTTCTGGTTTCTGGTGCTCCTGCACGCTCCCATTTTGGTACTCGGTGCCGAAAAAGTTCGTAAACACTGCCTTAGGCCCAGAGATAAGAGTTATCAAGAACTATAAAGGCTGGAGAGCTTCAACTCAAAGTTCAGGAGCCCAGACAGGGACACTGCTATACTGCAGGCAGGTTAAGTGAGCAGCAGTTCTGACTGATCCCAACAGCCCAACCTCACAAAAAGGGTTTCACATCCTCATGATTTCAGGGACAGGGGTCCTAGAAGACACTAGAGACAAATAATGCCAGCCTCCTCTTGCTGCTGTCCTGGAATCATGATTGATGACATACTTGAAACCCAGGAGGGCACATTTTTGAGACAGGAGTCTCCCTTTCAGTGCCCAACCAGGCATCAGTCATGCAAACTAGGTCAGCCCTTCATATGCAATCAGAATGTGAATGAGGTAACTTTATTACAAGTTAACCTGGCATTCAGTAGTAGCAATGGAAGTCCAGGCCATCAAAGCTCTGGAAACCAGGACCTAGGGCTATGCAGCTTAAGCTACTATGATGCTGGAAGTCTTTCTGCCCTATTCTCCTTAGAGGCACAACTCTTCGGCAGGGAACATTCATATCATATCACCTAACTTGGGAATGAAACATTTGCAAAAAGAAAAGCAAGAGCAAAGAGCATCAAGGGCCCAGCCATTTTATCCAAACTACAGAAATTTTCCAATGTTGAGAATAGACCCTTAAGGAGCAGCTCTGGGTGATATTGTATTCTCAAGAAGCTGAAAAAAATATTAACAAAGCCAGCCTTCATTAATGACAAAACGTATAAAATTCCTGAGTAAGCACTAAGGTACAAACAATAGTTAAGCTGATAAATCAAAACTTGGCAGACCAGTTTACTCCATCTGTATTCAGACTTGAGTTAGCCTCCTTGTGGTCAAAACTGCTTTTCTCACAGATTGATAGGTTTAGCTGGAGCCACCAACCTCTTTGTATTAGGAAACCCCTTCTCCACTTCAGCTGTTTGCCTGGATAGTTTTTAATAACCTTAATTGCTTAATTCAAGTAAAATATAGAATGAGCATTACAAATTAGATGTTCAATTCCAGGTGGAATGCTTGATATATTTGATCTCAAAAGGAACAATCAGTGAAGTCCCCTTTGGTCAACGTAAGTCTAGGCTGCTTTACAAACCTGATCATTTAAACATTTTTTAAAAAATATGGAATATTAGGAAAAGTTAATCTGAATTCATATGTATTGACATTTGTTTTACATTATCATAGAATTCGTTCATATGTAAAAAAGCAAGCAAAGAGCCAATTATGTTTATTATCTATTTTTTATTTTTATACAAACAATAGGGAACAAAGCAGATGCTATGGCAAAGTCAACATTCAAACCATTTCAAAATTAGAAATCCACGCATTATTCCATCCCAATCACCCAGCAATCATAACTAGCATAAGGTCCCTACTGCCCCAAGTCATCCCATTCAAGCACTGTGTAGTTTATCTAGGACAACACAGTTAATGTATTTTCAGATTAAAAGATTGTTTTCCTTTCTTATCAAAGATTCCATCTTAAACTCAACCAGACGAAATTAAGTCCTATACAAAAAAAAAAAAAGGTTACTCAGCCCTGGAGTGCACAGAACTGCTGAAATACAGCGAGTATGTGATGATCCAATTCTGCTGTAAATAGAAGGTTCTCCAAGGTCACCATATACTGTTGGATGATCTGATGATGCTACAGACACAAAAAAAGCATTTCGGTTAGGCTTGAAAATGATATAGCATGTTAAATAAAAATATATGTTTTAAAATATATATTCTCTTATTAATCTTTTCTCCTCTTTGATACCTATGATATCTACAACTATACTATACATTATGTGCAACTCAAGTCAACAAAATTGAAAACAGCATCAGGATTTGAACTGCTAGGCGGTGGACAATCTTAATTATGAAATTAGGAGCAGGAAGTTTTCATCATGCCACCTGTTTTACATAGATACGAAAGGTTTAGTGGTCATTGTAAAATATTATTTCCTTTATAACTATTAGTGTGCAATTTTCAGAGCACTTGACAATAAAAGCAATCAATAAAAGTACTGTATAAAATAGAAATCATAAGATTCATAAACTTTTAATTCCAACAGTTTGTCTCCAGTTACAACCTTTACAAATAAATCAGAAAGACTCAAATTTCATTTCAGGCAAGCTTTTTTGAAAGGAGTTTCCATAACTATGCCAGCACCATTCTCTATTGACAATGTATCTAATTTTAGATAAGAGGATTTGAATTTTATTCTTATTATTTAATTGCTTACTTAGAATCTTCAGTTAAAGACCAAAGATTGGGAGGCATTGACAGTCCTGATAATTAAAGGCTTTAGAGACAACAGTGATCACATTTGTGCCCAAAATTCAATAGCAGAAGTCATGGCTGCTTAGATAGATCATTACGGTTTTAGGAAAGGAAAAATCTTAAGTACCCAGTATCAATCTCGGAAGTGCTATGACTTAATTAGCACATGCAAATTATGCAAACCCATATGGATACATAATTATCCTCTGAAAAATATTTGATATATCTCAGGAAGGTATTCATTGGCTTCTCTATTTGAATATGCAAACTGAGATAGGCTATATCAGGATAATCTCACTTTTACTAACCATGAGAATTCTGGTATTTATCAGACTTACCTGTAGGAAGATTTGCTGCAGCCTCTCTATACAGTTCTTGTACCAAGGTGTAATTACATCAATCCCTCCTGTTTCACATCGTACTAGATGCTCTGTTAGGATCATAATAAAACGCTGGAAGGAATAAAAACAGTGAAATTGTTGGCATTAGATTTGTAGACAAAATAACTTTTTTTGAGAAGACTTATGGAAAACAAACTCTCTGAATTAAGTAGGATATAATTTAGTATATAACATCAATATTAGTAACTGTGGTACTGGTTGCTATTTCCAGAATTTGTCAAATATACAGAATTTTAATTTAGAAATTGATGAAGCTGAAACACTTGTTCCAGACTTTTGCAGTTACGTTAAGATTCTAAGATTGCAAGGGGAGTGAGGCTTAGTGGCTTAAAAACATTGTATTTGTCGGCAGGAGAAGGCTGACTCATTCCGGTATTTTAAACCTAGTGCTGCAGGACAGCGTGAGCTCCTGTCTTTTGCCTCAGCTCCTGTCAACCTAGCCGTTTGAAAGCATACAAATGCAAGTCGATAAATAGGTACTACTATGGTAGGGGTAGCGGAGTAAGCAAGAAACCAACTGGTGCCGGCTCGGTCCAAATGCAAAGCAAAGACCAGCAGACAAAAAGACCAGGATAACACTGACACTCCTGCAGAACACTGTTACCTACTCTGTTTACAGAGATAGTTTGCTCCCTGTGATGCACCCTTGATAGCCCGTAAGTGTGAACTGAACAAACTAGCAATCTTAGGCAGCCAAACTACTACTCAGTCTTAACATTGTAGACTTTGGCTTTGATGTGCCGATGCTATATGCTAAATAAATCCAAGTCTACCTTTTCCACGGGTCCATCAATATGTCTGCTTTTACCTGGAATATTACAAGGAAAAGGTTTTTTTGTTCACTTTGAGCTGATTCAACTTTTTCTTGCAAGCGTTCAATCTGTTCTTCAATGGGCCAATTTTCCCTCTCATTCCTTCGAGAATCATCACGCTGGAGGGAAAGAGTTGAAATTTAAATGATTTTAAGATGTTTTTATAAATAATCATGGAAAACAAAACAAAAATAAACGGCACTGTTGCAGATATTGTCAAAAAATGGCTTGAAAGCACGCAACACGGTTTCCTGCTGAACACTGAACTGGCAATTAAAGTCACATTTGTTCTAGATTGGTTTGGTGTCTCTGTTAATGTTTTAGATTGTGTTTATTATTGTTTTAAAATATTACAAGTCTATGAGGTAGAAACTGATGATATATCATTCATGTTCAATTATATAGGGGAGTTGATCACATTTTATCAAGCAACTTGCCATCATGGGGATTCAAAAAGTTAAAAGTTAACCAGCAATTAAAAGTATCCAAAGGCAAGAACGCCTGAGCCATAGGCACAACAAAAGGATGACCATCTCCGTCTTCCCATCCTGTTGCCCATCTCTGCCTAGCTCAGCAAAGCAAAACAAATCTTAAAAGTTTTTATAGCTGATGAAATATCTTATTTCTTCATACAGGCATGAGGAAAAAAAGTGACCTACTCTTTTTTGTTGCTTGGCTAATCTTTCTTTGGCTTCTTCTAGCTCCTTTTGGATCATCATCACATGCTTGTTCATCTTACGAATGGTAGAGTGTAAGATCTCCCAAATATAAAATCTAGCAATAAAAGAAGCAAAGACAACTCTCATGTTCGGAGAAAATACTTCAATTGTTGTCAGTACAAAGGCATGATACACACTTGTATATCTAAGCTTTTCTCAGACAATGAGTGAAATGGATGAAAACACAAGGAGAATGGTGTAACTTTCTCTGTCTTTTCCCTCTGAGGAGAAATTTCAGTATCAGAATTGTGTAGGACTGTTTAAAAAAGCATGCAAATTTTCAATCAGATATACAAAATGTTGCTTGCTTTTGGGAAATATTTTTAACTTAAGCAAAATTTCCCTTAGCAAGATCACTCACAGGTCTATGAAAAATATTTGAAGCATAACCTGAAGATTTTTTTTAATGTTTGGCTTACATGTATTTACCTTGTAAAATCATGAGATAGCTCTGGAGAAAAAATCCAGTTTGCCACTGCAGCACAATCCACAATCTGTGTTCGAATCATCTTATCCACCAGTACAGAAATCATCTGTGAAAATGAAGAAACTTTGCTCAGTTCATCAGGAGTGTGTGTTGCCATCTGAGCACAATTTTCAACACAAAGCTCACAGACTGAAATCCCACAGGATCCCTCAAAGCACGGCCCCTCTATAACAGTCAGTGCCTGAGCTGTGCAGACCATAATTATGTATATTAAGGAAGGAAGGAAGGAAGGAAGGAAGGAAGGAAGGAAGGAAGGAAGGAAGGAAGGAAGGATGGATATAAATGTTCATTCTTACCTGGGGATGATTCTTCCATACTTCATACATCACTCTAAGAACGTGAAGCTTCCCTTCATCACTTTCAGCCAGAGTTCTGAGGGCTTCTCGAAATCTTTTAAAAACAGAAAGGACATATCCAAGGATATTAAGGAACAGAACAGTGATGGCAAACCTCTTTGTAAAGGTATGCCAAAATTGTGTGTGTGCGCATGACCACCACACCCACAATGCAATGCACCCCGCCCACCTGTGCATGTGGGTGCCCCCCCACACATGCGCACACGACCCCCTCCACGGGAGAGGCCGTTTTCACCCTCCCCAGGCTTCAGGAAAGCCTCCGGAGGCTGGGGAGGGTGAAAAACAGGCCCAATGGGCCAACCAGAAGTTCAACCTGTTGGGCCTGTTTTTCACCACCCCCAAGGCTCTGGAGGCTTTCCTGAAGCCTGGGGATGGCAGAAAACAGGCCCAATGGGCAGACTGGAAGTTCAAAAATGATCACTTTCCGGCTTCCGGAAGGCCTCGGGGGAGGCAGTTTTCGCCCTCCTCAGGCTCTGGAGGCTTGGCGAAAACGGCCTCCCCTGGCCCTCTGGAAGGCCAAAAATCAGCCAGTTGAAATTCCGGTTGTCCCAGTGGGCCTCTTTTTTACCCTCCCCAGGCTCTGGAGGCTTTCCTAAAGCCTGTGGGGTGCGAAAATGGCCTCTCCCGGGCCCCCAAAAGGCCGAAAATCACCTGGCCGGCACGTAGATGCACGCTGGAGCTGACGGCTCACGTGCCAGCAAATATGGCTCCGTGTACCACCTGTGGCACACATGCCATAGGTTCGCCATCACAATAGAACATGTCGCTCATTCTTACAGATCAATTCTTATGGACCCCTCTGATTCAACTGAGATTATAATGGCAAAGCTGATTGGGAAGAGAAGTGGACTGGTCTAGTCTCCCAAGATCATTCTGAACTCTGGATCTCTAGTTTCAGAGACTAGCAGTTGACAAAGAGCTCTGTAACGCAGCAGTTCTTCCTGCTACCTTGGCCAGCTACACATTACAGTACCTTTTGAATACTCAGCAAGTGAATTATACAACCATCCCTTCCCCAAAATCAATGCCAAGGTTAAACACACACATACCCCCATAGGTGAGGCAGAGGTAAGAGAAAATTGTTGCCAAGGCAATCTGAGAAAAATATGACTTAATTTCAAGTCATAGCAGAAGGCATGTGCCAACCCTTTAAAGCAGATGATACTTGGAACGCCAAGAAAATGAATGCTAATACTACTTTTGTTATAGAGTTACAGTAATAGAATCTTACCTCCCTGCCATTTTCTAAAGAGAACCAGGGAGGGTCTGAGATGCTTTCTCAAGTTCCATTACTTGAACTGAGCTGAGATTTTTCTTCTCTGACCACTGCCTTGGCTGCAGCTCTCCCTCAAAATTCTCCTCAGTTGACTACAGTATGTAAAAATGTTTCAAGACAGACATCTCCCTCAGTCACAGGACCATAAGAGGCAGAAGGCATAAAGCATAGCCAGACTTCAAAGATTCTGTTATTATTGCCAACCTTAAGAAAAGTAGTTTAGTCTTCTGATTGAGTTAATTTCTTGGCTTGGTTTACATCATGGGGCTGACATTCTCTTGTTGTATAATGGGACCCAGTCATCAGTTTTCTTCAGAGAGGTTGTTTTTAGTTTTGCTTGTGCCCAAGCTCTACCCACCACTCTACAATCTAATGCAAAAAGTGGGTTCTTCTGGACAAGCAAGCTTTTTTTACTTCCCTCCTGCAGACCTTCTTTGGACATTCTTATTAGCATGTATCTTGGGCTTAAATATATACGGGCACAACGTTCTGCCACAGATCACAAGGAGGTGAGAAAGAACTGATGAATTTTTTGACTATGCTGTAGTGTTGGAAAAAACTGCTGAATGCAAGACTCATCTTGCTAGGTAGAAATAAAGGTCCCAGAGATCAGAGACTATTCAGGAAACAATCATTTTAAACAATAGGATAAAAAAGTAGATAAGATAGCTAATTTTTAAAAGAATAAAAAATAAAGAACAGGACAGAACACGCTTGCTTCTATCCTTTTTTTCATAAAGTTACAAGACAAATAAAAATAAAATGGCAACAACATGGGCACACTGACAATTTAATGTACTTAATGATAAATACTTACTTTCCCAGAGCACTGAAAGAGTGACTGAATGACTTTGAGGCTAAGTGCAATAGTGTCTGGACAAAAACCTCTATTTTTAAAGGATTGAATGAGAAGCCTTCATCTGGAAAACAAAGTTACAAATACATCTGAATATCTATAAGCAATGTGGGCATTCACCAAAGGCTGAGAAGGACTGAGTATTTTAGTTGTTCTTTTTTTAAAAAAAACAACTGGTGAGAAAATTTCACAATAGGCTTTTTTTACAATCTTATTAAGACAAATTAAATCGTATTACATCAATGAATGAATTTCAGACATATACTAAGATAGATGATAAAACTGAACTGAAACTCTAAAATGTGGCAATTTTCTTCCTCCTATTTGAATTGCAGCTTCTCCATTTTCCCATGCCGATTCTATTGTGTCATTGTTTTTAAAAAACATAATGCAAAGGCACATTTGCTTATTTATATGTGTGGAGTGATGCTGGATAACAACAGTCCCAGGTAAATGCAGTTCTACTGAGCTAGTAAAAATTGCTGTGTGAAAATAAGAACAGGAGCCATATCCTAAATTTAACTAAAACCTAAGTAACTTTCCTGAGGTTTTGCAATATTTCCATAAATGGAAATTAGCAATGGTACAGATTAAATATCAGAAGGCTTACCATCGTCTTCTTCCTGATTAAGATTGGGCACATCCTTCAAAATGGTGAAGATTTCATCATTACTTGCTTTATTTTTAATGGCAATGCTTAAACAGAGTGCAACATTATATCCAGGAAGAGATTCTACACATAAAGAAAGAAGAGGCAGTTACCATCTTTGAAAATTGGGCATTTTTTTACAAGTGAGCTTTTACATTGTAAAAGCATGTTAAATTTTCTTGGAAATCAACCATGTCAGAGAAATCACTACACCATATTATGTAAGATTGAATAGCAATAGCACCTAGACTTATATGCCACTTCACATTGTTTTTCAGCCCTCTCTAAGCGGTTTAGAGTCAGTACCCAACAATCTGGGTCCTCATTTTACCGACCTCAGAAGGATGGAAAGCTGAGTCAGCCTTGAGCCAGTCAGAATCGAATTGCTGAACTGCTGGCTGTCAGCAGAAGTAACCTGCAGTACTGCATTCTAACCACTGCGCCACTTCGGCTCTTATTTAAAAAAAATACTAGAGAGTTTAATATGCTTTTCAGAACAGAAGCCACATGCAATGTCCCCTTATGTTATCATGACCACTGGGCTTTGAGTGGTCCTTGGATGATACCATCTCATATCTGCCCATGGTTACAGCAACTTCCTTTAAATGGAGTTACCTACTGCCTTCCCCACCCACCCCTCCCCCACCTGTTTTAATAAGACAAAATACTATTTGTCTCCAGCAGTAACAAATGTTTCTTGTCACAGTGCAAGTTTTTTTTTGTAAAGTGTAAATTATATAAATATCATCTACTACATACTGTTACTTTCGTCTCCGTATTTATAAATACATGCTGGATTTGCAGGAGTAAGAACTGAAAAACTAGCAGGAACGATATCTATTATTCGCTGATGGTAGGAAAGCCTGAAAAAAAAGATTTTGCAGAGGTTGACAAGATGATGTTCTTGCCGCAATTATGTCACATGATTATGGTTATACTACAGAGATAACCCAACCAATCATTCATAACCTGGCTTACATACATGCACTGGTGAAGCACCCCAAAGCTAATATCTACACCCTGATCCTGAATGCACAGAAAAAGTTCCTCACAGAACTAGGACTGGGCCTGAACTATAATTTGTCAGAAACAGGGAAATGATAAGTTTCCTTCAAGATTTTAATACTATTTTCTTTCCTTTTCTTTGTTTGAAGAAAGCTTGTTGCCGATCTCTGCTTACAAAGGGAAAGACAACAACTCTCAGAAGTGTAAGAGAATTTCTAGCAGCTAAAAGGGTAATATCCTTGGATTTAAGAGCAAAATACATTTTGCAAACGTGGGTGCTCAAATAAGGGTGCTAGAAAAAGTTAGGGGAAAAAATCTTCCTATTGCCTTGCTATTAACTTGATTAACTGGAAGTGCAACCCTCTACCCACACCTCTAAAATGCTGGAAATAATTTAATAATCTGAAGAGCATTCAGTCTTCTGCAATTTTAATTTTATTTTCTTGCTAATTTAGTTCTCAAATGAATCTTGTTTTGAAGCAATGATGGAGCCTAGAAATTAAGTCTAAACAAGCATGTTCTCAGTAAACTATAAAATAGGAAAGAAATGGCCAAAGGATCAGTGTTGTGACTCAGCAGAAGTTTGCTGTGAGTTGAGTCGGGATGCAAGATTAACAATGCAGCTGGGGCTCGTTAGTGTCATCTTCTGGTGATAAAAGGACGGATGGTGCCACACCCTGGTTGCAGGAGTCAACGTTCATCATTCATCGGTTGTGATTTGTTTGTGAGAGACACTTGGAGAAGTGATTTGCGTTCTGTAACCCTGATTCAAGGAGACACTTGGAGAAGTGAATTGCTTTGTAAGAGTTTTGCTTTGCATTCTGTTATCTTCTTGCCAGAGACTTTATTTATGTTTATTTTTGGGCTCGCAGCTGAGGACTGATAAAGTTATTTCCTTTTAAGTTTGTCGGCCTGTTTTCTTTGAAAGAGCGAAGGAGGGGGGACAGAACAGATCAGTATGCTCCTTCTGTATAAATCTCAAGTAAGTTCCATAGTTTTGACCACAGGATGCTGGTTTTGGACTGCAGATTTTAACTAGAGAAGGAAAAAAAACTTTCCTAGGTGAGATTTGGAGGTGATTATTGGAAATCAGGTATTGAATTTTTGGTTAAGACTAATTTACTGTGGAGCTGAATTAAAGAATGTGCTACCAAATGGGACTAGACAGAACAGGATTCTAATCTCAGGACTTCAAATCATGTTTGATCCTAGATGCCAGATGCCTTTGCTGCTGTCGGACAACTACCAATGACATTGGCACTGCACCTGCCTAGTACAACATTGCAGTATTGGTCACTCCCCTGAATATTTAGGCCAATTAATCCTGGAAAAGGCCAAACTAATAGTAAAAGAGGGAATATGTGACACTGATTTCTAAAATGGTATCACCGTGCCCCAGAAGTCTATTGCTAATTGTCAGACAGATGCAAGCTCTCTAATGTGAGATACTTATACAATTGAACACTAAGCAAATATGGATGGCTTTTTCTAGAGCCCAGTTTGATAGGCCATGCCATCAGCTCAGTGGTGGGTTACAGGCGTACCAGTCTGCCCCGAGCACCGGGTACCATTTCACTACGGTGCTCTGGAGGGCCCACCCGCGCTCCTTATCTGTCTTTAAACCCTTCGGCGCTTCTGCGCACACGCACAGCATATACAGAACCCACATGACAATCTTCCAAGAAGCTGGAGTGTCACGGAGGCTCACGGAGGCGTCACTGGACAGTAAGACGCAAGCGCACGCTGCACGTGTGTGCGCATGCATTCATATGGAGGACGTCTGTACCGGTTGCAACGGGATCCGAAACCCACCACTGCATCAGCTCTACTGGAGATGTGACTTCTGTTCATTTATTGATCTTACTGTTTGAGCAGCTTGCTGTTTGTCTTATGGACTAATTGGCCATTGCCTGGGGAATTAATCTGGGTTTGCTCATGGCTGGCTTCGGTTGGGACAGTTATAAAGCCGGGTGAAGAGACTTTCAACCCTTAATAAATCACACTGACATGTGAGTGTGAGTGAGTGGGGCATACTGAGTGTTGGTGTTAATGCATTCAGGAACCTTTCCCCTTCTCTTTATTCCTCCATGTCTTTAATTTCGTTGGCTAATTCTATTTTATTCCTTTTCGGTACTTGCATAATACCACTTATAGCATGGTGGACATATATGTATACAAATGCTGCTATCTCTCACTTACCTCATGCATTTTTCCAGTGCTTCTCTTACAAACTTAGGCCTGGGTCTGTCAAGATCCTCAGAAACAGAATCTGACCTACATATAAAAAAAGATGGTATTCAGAAAACATTCACTATCACAAGGGAGAAAATCAGCAACTGATATAAGTATGGTATTAAGTGCTTTAGACACTTACAAAC
Organism: Thamnophis elegans; assembly: GCF_009769535.1. Lineage (NCBI taxonomy): Eukaryota > Metazoa > Chordata > Lepidosauria > Squamata > Natricidae > Thamnophis > Thamnophis elegans. The sequence goes on from NC_045543.1 coordinate 45,499,977, forward strand.
TGTTGTTACGTAAGGACTGCAGAATACCCGAAAACATATTTTGTATTTGAATCTGAAGCACAGCATAGTCCTAACACACATAACCCAAATAGCTGTCAGAAATGAAAATGTGCACAAACATATATTTACATTCATGTTCATGCATATACACATATATGGAATCAAACACTTACCAATCTTCCCAGCTCCAACGGAACTCAAAATTACTAAGATGATGGGAAAACCAATTAATGAACCTTGATGAGAGAAACAAAAATCTGTAAATTTATTATATCAAAACCTTTTCATTTTGCACTGCTATTATTGACATTATATTAAAATATATAAAATAATTGGTGGACAAGTCTGATTAGATGAAAATTCTTAAAAACCAAAGGATAGAAAATTTCCAATTTATAATCACACAGTCTTTTGAAGCGTTATCTCAGAGGCATCTGCATGCTTTGCAAATGCCTTGATAGTGCTGCAGTTCCCACATATTCTAAGGCAGAGTCCTCAACCCCTAATTCATGGACCAGCACTGGGCCTCCACATGTCAGAAACTGGACCACATAAACAAGAGAAGCGCCATCTGCAAGATGCAGGCAGCAGAGGAAACCACGCTTCCGCTATCCATAGAAAAATCTCTCTCCACAGAACCGTCCCTGATGCCCAAAAGGTTGGGGGCCTCTGTTCTAAAGTACCTTTTAAAATCATTTTCAAATAATTAGCCTTACATCCAATAATAATTGGGTAGTTCTCTTCTAGATTCTAATATGACTGTCCAATTTTTATCAGCAATCTAACTTTACAGTGAAGTCTAACAGATTAATTATGAATGCCATATAAATCAAAACTGAAGAAGATTCTTGGGAGGAGGAGCCAATGTCCCCATGGTACGGATGTGCAGTCTCGATGCTCTGAGACTACAGCCGGTACTTTTGCCACTGGGGGGTTCAATCGGACCTAAATCGTCCCGAAGAGACGGTGAACAGGAAGAATACATCTTGCTGATCTTGGGGATATCGCAAAATCCCTGAAAAAAGCAAGAAAAAGTCTTCAAGCTAGTGGCTTATGCTGATGAAGTGGAGACTATGGAACGGAAGGGAACAGAAAGTGAAGTGTGATCATCTGGGGAATTCTTTCTGTTTTGGAAAAAATAACTGCCCAAAAGAATCTCTTTTTTATGCTAAACTAAACCCATAACCAGAAGTCAGCAGCGAAATTGATCTTCATTGTTTTGTTGTGGTCAGTATACATTTTTCTTCTTGTAACTATTGAAATACTTTTCGCAACATTTTCTCCCCCCGCCGCCCCTGCTTAAAGTGAACAGACTGGTTTTTCTTCTTCGGCTTCTGCTTTATTTTTCAACTCAAGGACTAAAATCTCCCTCTCTATCTTAACAAAAATTGCCTATTTGCTATTAAACTCCATTTAAGAACTTTGTTCCTACTAAATCTGAGTCAACACAAGAAAGTGAAAAAAAATACTAATTTTGCTGCTCAGAAGCTTAATGTTTTCGTGCTTCAAAGCTCTGTAACTAAAAGTGATAAGAGTCAAGGCTAAAATTGTTTACCACAGCTGTTTCTTGAGAGCCTTACTGTGAGAAGTACTGGTACTGGGAGAAGGAAAAAACCCGGAACCTCCTCTTGTGAAGATTAAAGCTACAATGGCAGTAATTTACAATTTGGAACATGGAACAATCTACAGAAGAGGAAGCTTTAACTTTGCAAAAGATTTGGGATGCAATTCAAGAGTTATTGGTAACTTGGAGAATTGACAAGAACATAGAGTTTATACCAGAAAAAAAATGAGGGAGGTGGAGTTCCAAAAACTGAAGAGAAAAAGGAACACAAAGATAAGAAAACTAATGAATTGATTTCTGAATTGAAAGTGGTTGAAAGCGAAAAAATGGGAGTTTGGAAGGGGGAATTCGATGGCCTGGAGCTTTAGCCCAAATTTCAAGGCACAAAAGAAGAAAAAAGAGAAAAAATGATGGTTTCAAAGGAAAAAATCTTAACAGAAATAGGATTGCAACTAAAGATAAACCAATTACTGTATATACTCGAGTATAAGCCTAGTTTTTCAGCCCACTTTTTGGGCTGAAAAAAGCCGCCTCGGCTTATACTCGAGTCAGTGAAAAATTTGCCCGAAATGGAGGAGAAAAAGGGGCGGGGCCATGCCGCTGGGTGACACTCGTGAATGGCCCAGTGCCCCTGTGAGTTTCCCCTCCCTCTGTGTCAGTTTGCCGCGCAGCGCGCACCGCACCATCCCCCCTCCTCACGTTCTAATGTAATGCAGGGCTGTCTTACGATTCCCCTTCCTCCCCCTCCTGCCGCTCTGCAACGATGTCCCACCTCCTCCTTGTTATGGCAAGCAGCCACATAGCGATGTCCCACCTCCTCTGGTACAGTGATCCAATGATAGGAATCACTGTGCCGTGTGTCATAGGAGGCGGGACATCATCATCACAGCGGGACATCAGCATCATGAGGTGAGTGAAGTATTTCATTGAATACACCGCTAGTTTACTGTTTTTCTTTGAAATAAATATTCAAAAACATTATTGGTATCTATTTTTATTTTTGAAATTTACCGGTAGCTGCTGCATTTCCCACCCTAGGCTTATACTCGAGTCAATAACTTTTCCAGTTTTTTTGTGGTAAAATTAGGTGCCTCGGCTTATATTCGGGTCGGCCTATACTCGAGTATATACGGTAAAATAACAAAAGGGCGCCGAGATTACCTGAGAGATCCAATGGACAATAAGGTGCGGAGAGATGTCCATAAAAACTTTACCAAGGAAATAAATAGAAAATGAACTCCACAAATGGCAAAAGAAATAAGACTACGGGCCTTCTGGAAGGACACAGGTTGATATATGAAAATCAATAATAAAAATAATAATAATAGCTGAGTTTGATGATTAGTAAGTAGGAATTTAGTAACTCTTTAGATTGCTTGCTTAAATAAATAGTTGATAATGGTAATAAGGTATATTTCTATGTTGGCTGGAGGTGAGGAAGCTGGATATAAGTAATAAATGATTATGTTACAAACATTAATGATAATAATAACAATGATGAAATGACAAGACTTATAGTTAATGACATATATATGTACTGGCTTAATATATGGAATTTGGATAGAAATTGCAAATAATGATTTGGGGAAAAAAGGTTTAGAAATTTAAATAATTAATTTTTATTTTGAATATGTTATAAAGGTATGTTATTGGATATATGAAAGTAGATAACAAAAAATTTAACTAAGTTTTATAATTAGTAAGTAGTAATTTAGTAATTTATAGATGGTTATGTTAAAAAATAATTGACAAGGGCAATAAGGTATACATATATGTTGGTTTGATGAGAAGAAAATAGATATAACAGTAAAGGATTTTTTGTTAACCAATATTAATTATAACAACTAACAATGGAATAATAAGGATAAGGGATACAGTTAATGATACATACATGTACTATCATAACAAAAGGAACGTGGACACAAATTGTAAACAGTGATTTAAGGAGAGAAAAGGGCTTAGATATTTTGTCAACTAATTTTTGTTTAGAATATGTTATAAAGGTTTAAGGCTATTGCATGACTTTGTAATAATTAATGAAATGCCATTAGGTGGTTGTGTTTTTTAACTATGGATTATTCTAGGCAAAAGGACATTAAAACAATTTCAGTTAAATGAGAAAGTAAGACTCATTAAGAACTTTGATATTCGATATGAATGTAAGTAATGACTCTGGAAGAGATGCACGAAAACTAATTGTAACCAATTGACACACTTTCTACAAGATGTAATGTAAGATGATGATTTGTGTGTGTGTTGTTTGTTTAGTAAAAATAAAAAAATTGTTTTTAAAAAAAAAAAAGATTCTTGGATGACATGTGAAATGTCTTCAAGGAAAAACAAAGTCCAGTTGACTTTTAAAAAGATCTTTGGGCCATCTACTGTAAGGAGGTTTCAGAAGGACGTAAATTATTGCAATACTAATTCAATGAGAGGAATGACCTAAAATATGGAAGCCTGTAAAAGCAGGGGCATTTTATAGCTATCATAGAATTTGTTGTGCTAAAGAAACCCAAGTCACTAAGTCCCCAGAAAAGTAGATGAGAATGTCCTTACTCACCGATCTACGCAGATAGTATTCATTGTATCTAAGCGCATATACAGCATTTCTGTGGCTTGTGCAAGCTGTCATTTTTCAATTAAGGTTTAAATTGTTTGTTATAATGCTTAATTACAACATGGTTGAAAACAGACCATTATCAAAAGGTATTAACTGTTACAAGAGACTTTTGGAGGAAAGGATACAACTTGAGGTAAAGATCCAGGCTGAAGTTTACAGAGTTCAATAAAAAGTGTTGTGTACATGATTTCCGTGTGAGGCGGAACGGGAAGCTGAAACAACTCAGCAAAAATTACCTGGGAAAATATGAAATCAATATGATGAAGCACACTTTTAACAATAAAATTATACCAACTATTTCATTCTCAGAAAATTCCAATGTTAAAATGCCCCATTCCATTCCCACAATTGGCTTTTTAGATGAATCAGAAACGGTTTGAACTCAAGATAGGTGATTTCAAGCTCCATTCTGAGATGAGGAACTATTTGCAGACAGGAAGATCTGATAAATATAATGTTTACCTCAACAATGTGGTAATTCAGAGGGATCTTGTTGTTTCCTGGATAGCTTGTTAATTGAGCAGCACTACAGAAAAGGATAGGTGTATAATTTAGAATAAAAAAGGCAAGCAGGAAGCAGGTAGCAAAAACGTAATTTTTTGGGCTATGTGCCGGGATCCATTCCTTCCTTTTTTTTTTTCTGCAGGAAGCAAGTCTTAGAAATAGTTGCCAAGAGTTCTGTCACCTTGCAGTGTCAGTCCCTCTTTGGATAGACTGATACAGAAACATATAATGACAGCTCCAGATGCCATTAATAACCAGGGAAGGAGTTCCTTCAAAATCACTATTCACAGTTAACAAGCATGATGTAAATCTGCATTTTAAAGCATTAACATACAGTTTTAAGGAACACTTCTCAATCTGGGAGAACAGATCAATATCATTTTTCTAGGCTGTTTTCCTCCCCAAAATACTCAAATTTTATATATGATGGCTAATGGCAGTTCAATTAGACCAATTTAATTTCTATCTCTCCCTCCCTCCCCTTCCTGACAACAGTGCAACACAATCAGTTATGAATGCAGACTTCCTACCAACAATTCTGCTTGGACAAAACTGTAACTGATTTATATGAAAAAATTTTTAGGGTATTGCAAAATATTTTGGATTATAACATTTTTGCCACCATATCCAATCTGATTGAAATGTTGACAATGATTTACCCAAGGAGGGCATCCAATGAGGAGGCTGAATTAAATATACATGGAAGCAAAGAGCCCTACCATGTCTTTCTCTCTTTCCAAAATGATCTGATGATGCAGTGGAGGTTTTCTTCAATCACAAATCTTTCAACAGAGTGGCTCCCAGGCATGACTGGTCCCTGACAAAAGAAACAACAGAGGTTTATTTATTGGCCTGAAAATCCACCTTCAGCCCAAAAAAGCATGATGCATGGTCACATATTGGCATTATAACATTTTACCAACAGTTTTAATAAAGTAGTTTGTGGGGATGTAACCTTTATAATGTACTTTTTAGCATACAGAAAGTTTAGTTCTGGGCAAGGGAGAGGAGAGGAGAAGAGAAAGGAGGGAATAGGAAGTGGTCAGAAACCAGTAAACAATACAATTTCGAACATGATAAACTGTCTGAAATAGAACCATGTACAAATGATCCTATCACTAAACATCCTATTGCTAAAATGTTAAAATTGGAAACCGAAGATGAACTTGTTAAAAACTGTATAAACTGGGCGAACAATTTTCAATATAACATACCAATTTATCAATTGGAAAATATGTGGATAAAGGGATGAGATTTACCTTATGCTCTAATCTCAAGGAGAATTTCTATAAAATGATGTATAGGTGGTATTTATGCCCAGAGAAATTGTCTAAAATGTATAAATGATACCCAAATGGCTGCTGGAAATGTAAGACTCAAATAGGAACCCTTCATTATCTTTTGTGGACTAGTAAAAGGCTAGATAATACTGAAGAGAAATTAGTAATATAATTCAAAACATTTTGAAAATTAATGTACAATTTAGACCAGAAACATTTTTGTTGGGATACATGGATAAAAAGTGGAAGAATCATATAGTGTTATATTGCTTTATATCAGGGCTCTCCAAACTTGGCAACTTTAAGACTTGTGCACTTCAACTTCCATATGGCTGGTTGGGGAATTCTGGGAGCTGAAGTCCACAAGTTTTAAAGTTGCCGAGTTTGGAGACTCCTGTTCTATATGATAATAGCAGCACAACTTCTATAGACTCAGCATTGGAAAGATCCTGCAATACCTACAATAGAGAAATGGTCAATAAAGATGACCATGGCTAAGTTAATGGCCCTCATGAGTGAAAAATCATTGAAGATAATCATCTGTATTGGAAGCCATTTATGGACTTTTTGCAAAAAATAAAAAAATAAAATTTGACATATAAATTTGATAACTGTTAAAATTTATTTTCTCTCTTCTTTTGAGGGGGGAAATGGATATTTTTATTATCATCTTAAACTAAAAGTCGAAAGTGTTTCTATATCCTTGGAAAAAGTCAGAAATCATTCTTTGTATATATTTGTGTCTTTTTTTCTTTATACTTTTTCACAGTTCTATCCCTACTCTCCTTTTATTTTTGTTTTTTTATTGTTAGCGTATGTTGTTTTAATGTGTGTGTTTTTTAAAAATGCAATAAAATTATTTGATAGAAAAGCCAGTGATCTTCTATAAGCACAAGGATACTTAGTATTTTCATTTAGGGGTAGCCTTTTCCTGTTGAGAAACAAAATGGACAGAACCTCAAAAAGCAGTGATACATAAAGGGACCTATTAGAAAGACAAAGCAAACCCTGAACCATATCAACACTGCTACAGAATGTGAAGCAAAGTCACAACTATTTTGAGACAAATTAACGACCCAAACCGAAACCTCAGAAGGCAAAGGGGTATATTATGTGGAATCCACCAAAGAAGAAAACATTTCACTTCCCAGCAGACAACGCATTATAAGGATGTTGCCTCCCAACTTACTTCAGGATCATCAGTGTAGTCAAACATTCGGAAGGTGACTCTTGGCATCGGGTAAACGGAATCTGCCGTGTGGGGTGGGGCTGTAAAAGGAGGCAGGTTGTGCTGAAGTGCTTCACAAAGCACACTGTCGAACGCCAGGTATGGCCTTGGGATGTGCCTCTCTTGCCAGTGGTCCTTCTTCATTTTCTGAATCTGAGCCCAAAGGCAATCTAAGTACTGGAAGGCAAAAGCATCCATCAGATATTTTCATATTTGGAATTCAAGGATGTTCCCAAAACCAGACCCAATTTTCTTAGGAACCATTTCAGGAGGGGAAATTCAGTATAAAGAGAAGGCAGGGAAAGTTATTAGAAAGACTTTCTCACTAGAACAGTGTCAACTTCATGTAGCCAAAACCAGAATTATGCATTTGCCCTAACAATTCTTCAGATGGATGTGAGTACAGGAATTCAAAACCCTAATCATATTCACCTCTTCTTGGGGATGTGGTTTATCAGCGGACCAAACTTGTAGCATGGGTACATGAGTCTTCTGACGCCGTCTGCCATAAAAAGAACATAATCATTTTAAGGCTACTGATAATTGGTTTGCATTTCAACTCAGAAAGATCCTGAAAGAAAGAGATAGTATGGCTCAATTGACAGGAGACATTGGGAAAAGCATATGGCTGTAAAAGTGTGCATAGATACTCTTTGACCTATGCCAGTAACGCAGTCTACCCATCATGGTCTTAAGTTGTAACACCACTCTTGTGGTGGACATTAAAAGTAGATGCTAGTTTTCAGCAAAACTGTGGTCCTATGAGTATGGGTCACTGCAAATGGCCATAAATGCAAACGAGTTGCCAGATGCCCAACATATGACCATGTGGAGTCGAGATCAAAACTTTGGAACTAGACTGTAAATTCCCCCAGAGGGACCCGTCATAACTCTGAACAGTCGCTAAATGATCAGTAATATATTGAAGGCAATCTGTATGCATTTTCAGGTTCCTAACTAATGTAGGTTTTTGGGAGAGTTGGTTTAGTTACCATGTAGAAAGACGTTTGTATAATCAGAGAATTCAAGATTTACAAAAATTCTCATGTCAGCCCTGTAATCACTTCAGATTCCTTTTTAAGCGGCAACACCTGCTTACTGCTTTCCTTGAATTCCCACACATTGGTTTTAGTTCTGCCTTCAGGGTCAATGGAAAACAATTATGTTTTCTGCAGAGAACACATATTTTTCACAAATTTGGAGATTTTACCATTATTCTTCTTGAGCATCTTTCTCCATACTAAGAATGCAGAATCATTTTAACGTGCTTTTGTTTGAAAAAGGAACAATACTAACTTGGTTTCCACTGAAAAGCCTGAAGTTATTTATTACCTCTGTATTTAACAGTCAAGAAATAGCTTTCCCTGCAAATTTATGAAGTTTACAAGTTCTGTGTCCATGCTCTATTAAGGCATAATGATGCAAAGTTACATTTTCTCTCATTTTCTTACTTCAGATAGGTTTCAACAGTGGACAAGATCTGCTCCATTTCAGTATCCTTTTTCTCATACAGCTCCTTCCCCACCCAAGGTAAGGATGACAGAAACGCATACACATACCAGTCACACCGCACCTGTTAGTAAAAATATGGACAAAACACCATCAGAAAATACATCTGGTTCTTGCATTAAACAAAAAGCAAGTCAAGACTTACAGGAAGCACTATTTATGATTGCAGAACTCTAACTTGATGTTATGATGATTTTTCAAGAGCAAAGCTTCAAAGGCCCAGATTCATATGTTTACAAGTCTCTGCATATGAATAGTTGATTTTGATCATTTTAAAACATCCTGCACCAAGGTATACGGGAGAGTACACACTGAATCAGCACAAAGTAATGAAAAACATATAGGGCAAACACCCCACCCACCCCCGTTTTTCTTATGTTATGCTGAGGCTTTAGTATTTACATAAGCATTTTCAAGGAGCTATTTCCATGTTGTTTCTCATTGAATTTAAGATGTACACTTACTCTCTGGGGTAAATGAAATCAGCCAGGTCCAGGCAAACACCTGTCAGGCATCAACCCAATAGATATGATTAAAAGGTTTTCTACACATCCAGATTTTAGAAACGTTTAAGGAGCCACATTGCAAATCTTTTGAACTTCAGACTTCAATTTGAGATAGGATACAATGTTAAGGACCACGTTTGCCTGTCTAAATCATGGGCACGTACCATTTTTATTTTGTTGTACTTATGTTCCCTCTGAAGGCCACTGAAGACTGTGACAATGGCACCAGAGGGCACATGTCCAAATGTTACAGCTTAATGTTTAGGCTTTTGTTGCAATAAAAAGTTGAGGAGAGGCTTACCACATGTACAAATACATTACAAAAAAAGTCTATAGAGTTCTCAGTCATCCAGGTCATGGTTGCCCCAAAGGTCCTCTCCCCCCCCCAAAAAAGTAACTCATTTATGACTGAAGAAGCTTCTTGGATGAGAAGTGAAATATCTTCAAGGAAAAACAAAACTGAATTGCCTTTTGAAGGAAAACAAAACAAATTTCAGCAATTTATTTCTCTATCTACGAAGCAAATGTATTCTTGTTTACCTGAGGTACATCCTCCTCCTGCGTCACACTAACGAAATTCTCGAACATGGCTACCATTGAGGGTGCAGCTATTACGTGACAATTCACAAGATCAGAAAGAAAGCGCACCTGCACAAAGAGAGCATTCAGATATTTCTCAATCATGTGTTTCTTCAAAGCATGGATCAGCAAGAGATCTCATAAGGCCAGGCAAGATCCCTGCAGAAGCCTACACTGTATCTACTTCAGCATTTTTTACTGGGATAACAGAAATCCCAGGACCAATATCCAACTGAATAACACTTAAACCTGATTTATTATCAAAATACCAGAAGTCTAGATCAGGAGATCGCAAAAACTGGCACTGTTCACATTACAGATCTGCTACGAAAAAGAAGAAATAAGCCAGTGAAAAGATTTGGATGGGTGTACAGTATTATATTATCATACGAAATTGCATTTTTTTTATCTTTACAGCCCATAAGGTAAAATGGTGAGCTCTTCAAATTTACTGAAAACCAATCTAAATATAGATATAGGTTATAATTGTTTAATGATGGTTTAAAGCTATGATGGCCTTGGAAAAATTGTTTTGCCACTTATCCTCACGCTGATGACTGTCACACCATCCACATGGTCACTTAAAATGGGGCTCTTGACTACCAGCTCACATTTTTGTGCATGTGATCGCGAGTTGTAACCTTACCAGTCAGTTTCTGACAAGCAATATTAATTGGGAAATCTGGATTCAATTAACCACATAATTTGCATAATAAGCATGTGATTTGCTTAATAGCTATGGTAAAAATGACCATAAAGTCAGATTCAGCCATGTGATGATTCTCTTAATGTCTTAATCAAACATCACAGCAAATAATTCACTTGAGAATGTGATGAGTGAAATTCAAGTCTCAATTGTGGGTATGTTGAAGATAACCTGCAAAGTCTCTAACGCAGGGATGTCAAACTAGTGGCTCATGGGCCAGATGCGTCATGTGTAGGCCACGCCCACCCCAGCTCCACAAAGGCAAAAAATGTCACGATACATCACATGATGCAATCGAATTTGACACACATGCGCTAAGGTATGAAAACAACTTACTAAATAGACAGCTTCATTGTACAGGTTGGCTTTCAAACATTCTTTCAGTTGACGTATCATCGCTTCTACAAACTCTCCACCAAAATTGTAATTTCTGGCATTTAACAAGCCAACGAGAGTTGTGTAAATAGTCATCTTCTGTGGCAACAGACGTGCACTGATGTTTTTTTCATAAAAGAGAAAGAAAGTAGTATCAAAAAAATAACTCTGATCAAAGCTGTGATCTCATTACTCCTATTTATAGTTAATTCAAGCTATTTGGGATGCATACCTTTTGAGAAGCAGCAGCATACCACATTAAAAATAAAGGTACTGCTAGAGCCAATTCAGTTTTCATCCAATGTTAATACTGCAATTCCAACTGGGAAATCAAACTCAACTGTATGTAATTATGCATAGTCCTCCATTTTGTTGATGTTGTCCCCCAATCCCAAATTTAATTTAGTTTCAGATTGAGAAGGCAATATGTCCTTGGAAAGAGGTCATTAGTTGAAAGGAGAAGATGTATGAGCAACAAATCAGACAAAAACGTAATCCTTTCTTTAAACTCTCATGAAAATTCCAGAGTAAGCTGGCACTGCAAATCGCGTCTCAACGTATTGCTGTAGAAAACAATTAAGAGAATTGTATTGCTGTTACTGAGCCTGAATGATCATCAATAGGGAACCATCCTGACGTTGCTGCTCCTCTCTGCTCGCCTTCCTAATTATCCCATATTGCTTCCAAGTTTCAAAGTTTTTTTTAAACAGGATAAAATATGTAGGTATACAATATATACAAAAATGCTTCGGAAAGATGACAATTTTCAAAAATAGTTATTTAAAAACCTTTACTGTAAGTAGCGTATTATCACCTAGATCCATAAATCTTTTGCATACATACACTGTGCAAAGGAGTTTCAGTATTTTGCTTTTGTAGTTTGGTAGATCTGCCTCCAAAACTCCAGCCAAGCCTTCTATTCTACTTTCCAAAGAGAAAAGACTCTGAAAGGGAATGAAATATTTAAAAAATCATTATCAAGCGTATTATATAGAGATTTCCTTTCTCTCCATGGACTAGAAGGTTTTGGAATTCTCCTTCTCCCACATTTAAAGAGATGAAGGTTTTCTTAATAAAAGGAATGTATCAAGTTCTTGGGATGCTTCTTTTTAAAAAATGAAGTAGAATCTCATTAAATTTAATCTTGGAAAAACTCTGAACCTATGAAGTAGGTCTGCATGACCCCTGGGGATCATCCCATCACACCTTAAGTTTTTGAGGCTATTGCCTCAGTTGGAAAATTCACTCCTTCTTTCAAGGAGTGAATTAAAGAAAAGGAAGCATAACCCTTCAACTTGGTATATTGCCCCTTAGCAAATATGTCATTTGATCAGTGAATAAATATAAATTTGCTCATGCCTAATATAGGCAAATGTGTTCATTTCTTAACTAGTTCCAATGATGATGGTTAAGAGGAAATAGATGTTCTGAGGTTGGTCAGGCCCAAAAAGTTAGGTCCCCTCTGTTCTTATAGAAAATGGCTTCATCTTTAATATTTCTGAAGACCGCTCCATAAAGGTGCTGGCTCTGAATGATGAGAAATAAATATTCCTTTTGTATAAGTTGATCAGCAATCTTTGATGAACTCAAGTTACCCTTATTCCTGGTTAAAAATGATACTAGTGTAACTTGTTAAATTATGTACATTAAAAAAAAAATCCTTTACCAAGGGGATGTAAAGATATTCATACAAGCAGATTTTAACAACAGCGATGATAAATAATAGCTGCAGTGCCATCGAATTAATACCGAATATTCATACAAGTGTAACCTTATACATTATGTTTATATATTTCAAAAACAGCAGCAATTCCTCTGTGTAGCAAAAATGTGGAAATGAAATTTCGTAAATGTAACTGTAAGACAGTATTTTCATTTTCTTACTCTCACTAGTAAATTCTGGCTATGCTCATCATATTCTGTTTCTTTTCCTTTTTATGGGCTATTTTAAGTCACTATTTTTTCCTCTACTGAAGCAAAACTGTATAATTATTGAGATTTTACATGGATAAAGTGTATTATTAACAGAAATTCAGATATAGTGAGCATTGACAGGACTGCAGTCCAACAAGGCTACAAAGTAATAAATATCTATATGGTTGAGAGTTTCTAATATAAAAATACTGAAAAACTCTAATCAGTCCACCTGAAACAGCTGATCAACTTAGCAGGCACATACAGCGATACCTTGGTACTCAATTGCTTTGAAACTCATCAAATTTAGTACTCAATACATTTTAATGTGAAAATTTTGTCCCAGTACTCTTTGGTACTCAATGACAAACTAGAATTTGTCGATGTTGGTTGCCTTGTGACTCACTACATTATTCCTCATGGGAAAAAATTGTTTGGTACTCATTGCTTTTGGTACTCATCACGCCTCCCGGAACCAATTAATGCTGAGTACTGAGGTATCACTGTAATATTTTCTTACTATTAATTAGAAAACTGAAATATCAAGTAGAGTGGAGTTGGCTGCTGAAACAGAACACCATCCATTCATCCAAAACTTCAATATTTGCATTATGGTTACACAAAGAAACCACAAAAATATAAAGATGCTAGTCTTACATACCTTTTCTCCCACTTTGCATATTAGAGATTCCAATCGTTCTGCAATAGATACTTTCCTTTTCTTGTATGGTTGTTCTATTTCAGTGAGACAAAATAGAAACACTGTTTCAGGAGCAAAAATGAGGTGCCAATAAGGTGTGAGATGTTGTCTCAGTTTTAGTACAGTAGTAAGATTCAAACAGGCTGTACTGATACATATTTCCACAATTTATTCCAGTATAGTGACATATTATATGATGCTACATTGAAATGATCCCATTGTTTACCTAGAAAAACCAATTTCGTTGTATTTAAGTACAATGACAATAAAGATTATACTTATACTTGAAAAAGACTTTTTTTATTCACAGTTCGGTTCCACAGCTTTTGTCCTTTTAAATTATTTTTATTTGGAATACGATTACAATAATTTGTTAATTAATAATAACAGAAATGTTTTTTTCCTCCTCTTCCATATTTTTATCTTTTTTTTACACTAGCTGCAAACACTAAACTGCCCTATATGCTGCACTAGAATCCTTTCAACTGAAGAAGAGGTAAGAAATAAGTACAATTATTATTATTGTTATTATTATTATACAATTGCATTACAGCAGCCAATTGTTTCACCGGATTTGGCATTGGTTACTAGTCGGGCCCCGCCCAGGGGCCTAGAACGTCTTAACGTATTTTTGTAATATGCGTGTGGATCCAAGCAGTGCGGCTTTTTGCGTTTGACTGATGGTGATTTTGTCAATTTTTAACTGTTTTAAATGTAATTCCAGTGCTTTTGGAATAGCACCCAGTGTGCCAATTACCACTGGAATTACCACTACTGGTTTGTGCCATAGTTGTTGAATTTCAATTTTTAAGTCCTGGTATTTTGCGATTTTTTCATGTTCCTTCTCGGCAACCCTGCTATCACCTGGTATTGTGATGTCTGTGATTGTGACCTTATTTTTCTCAACCAGTGTGATGTCTGGTGTATTATGCGCCAGTATTTTTTCCATTTGTATACGGAAATCCCACAAGATCTTGACCATCAGACTTTCGGTGACTTTTTCAGGCTGATGTTCCCACCAGTTTGTTGCTGTTTTAATATTATAATTTTTGCACAGATTCCAATGGATCATTTGTGCTACTGAATTGTGCCGCAATTTATAATCAGTCTGCGCGATTTTTTTACAGCAGCTGAGTATGTGATCAACAGTCTCATCAGCTTCTTTGCAAAGTCTGCATCTGGCATATATGCTGCCCTATATGCTGCACTAGAATCCTTTCAACTGAAGAAGAAGTAAGAAATAAGTACAATTATTATTGTTGTTGTTATTGTTGTTATTATTATTATTATACAATTGTATCACAGCGACCAGTTGTTTCGCCGGATTTGGCATTGATTACCAGTCGGGCCCCACCCAGGGGCCTAGGATGTCGTAACGTATTTTCATAATATGCGTGCAGATCCAAGCAGTGCGGCTTTTTGCATTTGACTGATGGTGATTTTGTCAATTTTTAACTGTTTTAAATGTAATTCCAGTGCTTTTGGAATAGCACCCAGTGTGCCGATTACCACTGGAATTACCACTGCTGGTTTGTGCCATAGTCGTTGAATTTCGATTTTTAAGTCCTGGTATTTTGGGATTTTTTCACATTCCTTCTCATCCACCCTGCTATCACCTGGTATTGCAATGTCTATGATTGTAACCTTGTTTTTCTCAACCAGTGTGATGTCTGGTGTATTATGTGCCAGTATTTTGTCTGTTTGTATACGGAAATCCCACAAGATCTTGACCATCTGATTTTCGGCGACTTTTTCAGGCTGATGTTCCCACCAGTTTGTTGCTGTTTTAATATTATAATTTTTGCACAAATTCCAATGGATTATTTGTGCTACTGAATTGTGCCGCAATTTATAATCAGTCTGCGCAATTTTTTTACAGCAGCTGAGTATGTGATCAACAGTTTCATCAGCTTCTTTGCAAAGTCTGCATTTGGCATCATCAGAGAATTTTTCGACTTTGGCCTTAATGGCATTGGTGTGGATAGCTTGTTTCTGCGCAGCCAGGATTAGTGACTCTGTTTCTTTCTTTAATGTACCTGTTGTTAACCATAACCAAGTTTGTTCACTGTCCACTTTATCTTTTATTTTTTCCAGAAATTGGCCATGCAGTGCTTTGTTCTGCCAACTCTCCATTCTTGATTTTATCACATCTTTTCTGTATTCTTGTTTCGTCTGTTGGGCCTTCAGTAGATTTTTGTTCTTTACTTCGATTAATAGATGTTCTTGACTTTCTTTTAAATAATCAGCCAGTGCATGTTTTTCTTCTTCAACTGTTTGCTTCACTTGTAATAATCCTCTGCCACCTGATTTTCGGGGCAGGTATAGTCTATCAGTATCACCACGTGGATGTAAACTGTAGTGCACTGTCATTAGTTTCCTGGTTTTTCAGTCCAAAATGTCCAAATCAGCTTGTGTCCAGTTAACTATACCAGCTGTGTATCTTATAACTGGTATTGCCCAGGTATTTATGGTCTTGATTGTATTTCCACCATTCAATTTAGATTTCAAAATTTTCCTAACTCTGTTGGTGTACTCTCGCCTGACAATAGTTTTTACTTCTCCATGCTTGATGTTATCCAACTGCAGAATGCCTAAGTATTTGTAGGCTTCATTTCTGCTGCATTTAATTAGTTGGCCATTGGGCATTTCAATTCCCTCACATGTAGTGATTTTGCCCCTTTTTATGGATACAGTGGGGCATTTTTCCATGCCAAATTGCATTGAAATATCGGTGCTGAATACTCGGACTGTGTTTGTCAGTGATTGGATTTCTACTTCTGACTTTCCATAGAGTTTCAAATCATCCATATATAATAAATGAGAATTTTTTTCGGCTTCTTTGGCTGTTTGGTAGCCTAATTTCATTTTTTTTAAGATTACTGATAGTGAGATTATCGCGATGAGGAAGAGATGAAAGTGAATCACCCTGGAAAATTCCTCGCTTGATATTAACCATTCTGTAGTTCTCATTCCCTACTGCCAACTCAGTTCTCCATTGTTTCATCGCCTTTTCAGTAAAGGATGTAATATTTTTGCTAATGCCAGTTGTTTCTAAGCATTTTATGATCCAACTATGTGGCAATGAGTCGAATGCCTTTTTGTAATCAATCCAGACCATATTCAAGTTCGTTTTTCTGTTGTTGTTGTTGTTGTTGTTGTTATTTTATGTAAAATGCAATGGCAGAAGGTAGAAGGGTGCCCACCATACCCTTCTACCTTCTGCCAGGGTGGGAAAACAAAAAGCCACATTTTACAAAATAAGCAATTCACATGAAAGGATTCCCAAAAGCCCAAAAGGAATCCCAAGTCAAGCTAAAAAAAATTAAAATGTATATCCAAAGTAAAAAGCTACACATTTTTTGCTAGTCATATAAACTAACACACTCCAAAGAAAAAGGGGATTCCAGAGAGGGAAAATTGGGTGGCAAGGGGGGAGGGATTAAGTAAGCAAATACAAACTAAGGAACCATTTACATTTACTCATCATTTGGTTTAATGCTAGGAGAAAAGGAGCTCAAACCCAACCAAGCTAAGGTGAAAATGGAAGAAGATCGAAACCTATATAACACATTTTAAAGTTATCTGTTTACAAGAAAGCATCAGGGAATATGCAAACCTTCACATGACTTGTCAAGGTCCAGTAACTAAGTAGGACATGTACAATTTTAATCAATCTAGTCACTTGGAAATGAAAACATTAGCTGCCAAGATCTCTTAGTCTTCCATGCTGCATCAGGGTAATGTCTCTAGATGCCCATGTAGATCACATGGATTCTATCCACATTTCATTTACAGTGCCAATTGTTTTTTCTTCCATCCAATTGTGTATGATTCCCAGAGATTGCCTAGCCCTAGAGTAATCCCTGCAGTTTTCTTCACAAGATTTCTTTTTTCCAGAACGGTTTGCCATTGCTTCCCAAGCTCACCCAGATGATTTTATACCTAAGGCAGGACTACAAATAGTCCTTCCTTAGGTATAATGGCTAATGAGCCTTCCAGTTACATTCGTAATCCGAAGATTCCTAGGAGTGAATCACATAACTTGACCGCGATCACTTTGTTTCGCCCATGCATTTGCTAATCGAACACCCTAGTCGTTAAGTGCACATGAGGTATTTCAAGGTGGAGAAGGCCTCCCCCGACCCACTGAGATACCTCATGCTCCCGCCCCTGGGGTCCCCACAATTGCTCCCTCCTACTGTCCTGCTGTGCCAGGTCACTTACCTTGTCTTCTCTCAGTCTCTTTCCCGCGGTTTCTTTGCCTGCTTGCACTCTCGGCACAAAGAGTGCTTGCAACAAGATTTTGGGACAGCAAAATTGCCTTGCTTCAAGCATCCCACTGTCTTGTAAACGCTCTTTGCGCTGAGACTAGAACAGTGTGAAAGGCATTTGCAAGACGATGGGAGGCTTGAAGCAAGGCGATTTCGCTGCCCCAAAGTCTTGTCAGCTTGCAAGTGCTCTTCGGCCAGCACTGGTACAGGCCTCGGTTTGCAGAGAATAGAGGCCTAAATTACTGTGGTGCGAGATCACGTGACATTAGTAGTGTGATATTTAGCCCTGTTTTCTGCAAATGCCAAGAAGCTGGCAAAGGAACCTACGGCTCGCTAGATTGTCACAAGCTGAGTCTCCACAGACCCAATGGCTGTGGGAACCTGGTCAGGCAGGGGGGAATAGGTAGAGCGAATGTTGCAGCGCCTCTGCTGTCATTTGTGTGAACGATGGCCGTAGTGCTGCAATATTCATAATTTCAGAACTGGATCATAAGTACCTGGGAGGGACTCTAGGTCATAACTTTGAACGGTTGTTAAGTGAGCTGCTGTAACTCAGGGATTACCTGTATTGTATAATTCATAGTCTTCCAGTTTCTAACCACAATACTAAATTGGCTCTAATATTAATAATTTAATATGTTGTTATAAAACATTATTTTTTTGATTTAAAAAGAGTAAGAGAAACACAATAGCTTTCTTACAGCCATATATAATTTTGAATAAATAAGGAATTGCTGATTATAAGTGCCCTACATTTGCAGAAATCTTGAGCAGCACAGTCCAGAAAATGATCTTGTCATTACTAAGGCTAACAAAGCACTTTCGGATGCCTCTTCAGAAGGAAATTTTACAGTAGGTTGGGTACTGGGAAAGCTCACATATTCAACGCTATCACTATTCCTCCAAAGAGCATATGATTTATGTTTGTTAAACTGATTATTAAAATCATTACAATAAGCTCAAGAATCTTTCAAACAGAATGCTCATCTCTTTGCAACAGAGCAAGTATTCACACACAATAGACAAATCTCTCTGCTGTTATAAAAGGGAAATAACACTTTTATGCACAGATTTATAAACTTCTTATAGTTCTGTCTCTTGGTTGAACAGAATGAATA
Source organism: Thamnophis elegans (assembly GCF_009769535.1). NCBI lineage: Eukaryota > Metazoa > Chordata > Lepidosauria > Squamata > Natricidae > Thamnophis > Thamnophis elegans. Next base: position 45,518,851 of record NC_045543.1, read on the forward strand.
GAGGAAAAGGCTTGTTGGCACAAGGGCTGTAGCTTAAATTTCTCAGACAGCAACAGAGATATTTTCCCTTCATTTTGACAACATCGCCATAGTTTGAAAAAGTTGGGATAATTTACTGTCTGGCTCTATGGTCAGAAGCTAGGTTTCTTGGTTATCTCATTATTTATAAGTAATATGCCCACATTATATACTATGAATATCTAGCTACATGATATACTGTATATTATGCATTTCCTCCCTATAAAAGGAGGTACCTTACTTTTGGCCAAATAAAGTTGAAAGTATTACTTTATCCATGAGATGACCTGAAGGTATCTATATAAAAGTTGGCTCTGTTTATAGAATCTGCTGCCTTTATATGGCTGGTTAAGTGGGAGAAGACTTGACCAAACTTGTGATTTTGCCAATCTTTTTTGCAATTACTTGCAAGTACACAATGACCTCCCTGGATCTCAACCATAAAATGGAATGGGAAATCAAACTCTTTCGCTCAGCTCATTTGTTTTGAAAAATCAGCTATGCCACCCACCAGAACTACCCAGAGAGAACTGAACAAAACAAAAAAGTCCTGCAATTCATTTCTATATCAGGTTGTATGTGCGTTTGTGGAAGAAGGGAATGCTAACAACTGAAGACAGGTAGCACAAAGCAGCAACACACAATTGCAAAAAGAGCAAACAACAAATTATGCTGTACTCAGTTTAGATATAATCCTAAAATGTGCTCAGAAATGGAAGTGTATGTTCTGCTCATCATAACTAATGCCAGAAAATCAAGTGTAATCATGATCCAAGTGCCGGGAAGAACCCACTGTATGAAATATGGCCTCTGAATGCCATGATATGCTAAAGGTTATTCCTTTTTTTGATTCCCAAGCCTAGAAAGAATACAATACAATAGCAGAGTTGGAAGGGACCTTGGAGGTCTTCTAGTCCAACCCCCTGCCTAGGCAGGAAACCCTATACCGTTTCAGACAAATGGCTATCCAACATCTTCTTAAAGACTTCCAGTGTTGGGGCATTCACAACTTCTGGAAGCAAGGTGTTCCAGTGATTAATTGTTCTAACAGGAAATTTCTCCTCAGTTCTAAGTTGCTTCTCTCCTTGATTAGTTTACACCCATTGCTTCTTGTTCTACCCTCAGGTGCCTTGGAGAATAGTTTGACTCCCTCTTCTTTGTGGCAACTCCTGAGATATTGGAACACTCTATCATGTCTCTCCTAGTCCTTCTTTCTATTAAACCAAACCTACCCAGTTCCTGCAACCGTTCTTCATATGTTTTAGTCTCCAGTCCCCTAATCATCTTTGTTGCTCTTCTCTGCACTCTATCTAGCGTCTCCACATCTTTTCTACATTGTGGTGACCAAAACTGAATGGAGTATTCCATGCATTCTAAGGTGTGGATAGTTAGACCTGTGATACTAACATACTTACTGTTACAACAGTATATAATTGTGTACATCCACCAAAGGGGCATATCATTTGAGAGAGAAAGTTATATATAGTTTATTAGAAAATTGTGCAATAAAATTTTATTTCTCTTAAGAAATTTATCTCTCCAGTTCAATTTTTTCCAGAATATTCACATTACTAATCCCAGGCTCAAAAGTCTATAATAATAACAATCAACCTAAACATCTGGCTGACTGTGCAACCAACCATCATAACTGTTATACAACAACCCAGACATTACAATTGTTGATAAGACAAAAAAGGCAGGGTAATAACAATAGGAACATTGGATGCAATTTTAAAATATCAGGAGCACCAGTTGAAAACCATCAATAGTGACAAAATCACCATCAGTCAATCACAAAAAGCAGTTTTATATGGAATAGCTTATGTCCTGCGATGATACCTTTAATATAATAAAACAAATGGGAAGACTCAGTAAGAGGACAAAAATGGCAAATACAATCTAAGCATCTCTCTGACTATGTGACTAACTATAATTGTTTTTGTTCCTAATCTCAAATGGAAACCTGCAATGGATTCTCTACATTGGAATATTGACATCTATTTGCACATATAAACATTCCAGAAAACTGAAACTGGAATGTTGCAAGGTAGAAGTTTCAAATCGCAGAAATAAAGAAGGCCTCCAAACCGTTCAGAGAAAAGTCTTCCATATCCACCCAGGACGCTGCCACTTGGTTTTATTCTGGCATTCATCTTTGTCTCTGATGTTACAGAATTAGTCTGAATACAAATATTGTCAAAGGCCTAATCTGTCTATTTTTTCAACTGTATAAAACAGAACCCTGGGTGAAAATAATCTCCTTCTCTTCAGGACAGATAATCTTCGATTTACAACAGTTCTTTTAGTGACTGTTTGAAGTTACAACAGTACTGAAAAAACTGACATGACAGTTTTTCACACTTACAACCTTTGCAACATCCCCATGGTCACAGGATCAAAATCTAGATGCTTGAGAACTGGCTCATATTTGTGATGGCTGCATTGTCCCAAGGTCATGCGATCGGTCCCCTTTTGCAACTTACTGCCAGGCAGTGTCAATGGGGAAGCCAGATTCACTTAACAACTGTGTTACTAACTTAACAACTGCAGGCATACCAGGCAAGAAAGGTCATGAAATGGGGGCAAAACTCACTTAACACATGTCTCATTTAGCAATTTCGGAATTCTGGTCGTTAAGTCGAGGACCATCACATAAGGAGCCTAAACAGAACACGAGAGTTTTGCCCATGGCAAAATCTTGCACGCACTAAAAACTCCCGACTGAAGAGCGCTGGGGCATCTCCACTTCAAAGCTCAGATACAGCGAGCAGAGCGGGTGTCCCTCCCCCCCTTCGACTTGGCCGATCCAAGCACAGAAGATTAAGTGGCCCAACCGCAACTTCGGCTGCTTTCTGACTCTTTCAAATGGCCTGGAGGGAGGCGATGGGGATGTCACCATGGTTTACCGCGTTTCCTTCCCAGAAGCGCCTCCGGAGAGCGCCCAGGTCCGCTTCCCTTCCCTCCCGCTCACCGTCATTCTCGTCCCTGTGCCGCCTGCGCGACATGGCTCGGCCCTCCCTCCGGCTCGGCGGACGACCTTAGGGCGCTCTCGAGGGGCCGGGGGCGGAAAGGATAAGAGCAGCAACCGACACTCGGGAGCGTTCGCCGGAAGTCGCCGTCGCCGCGCAAACGCCCCCACGAGAAAGGCAGCGAGTGAGCGAGCGAGCGAGCCACTGAGCACGAAGCTCCGCTTCTCTCCGCCCTCAGTTGCTTCCGGCCAGCCGGCAGGTTCTTCCGGTGGCGTGGGGGGGGAGGAACCAACGAGGCGTTCTAGAGTGGGACGAAATACGAAAGAAGCTGTTCCGGGTCAGGTCAAGGCTAAGGGACGGTCTACCACTTGAGAGACTTCCTGAGAAACGCAAACACACAAATTTGTCGGTCATCCAAGTCATGGTTATCCCAAAGGTGCTTTTTCAAGAGGCAACTGGACTTTCTTTGTTTTGCTTTGAAGACATTTCGCTTCTCACCTTGGATGAGAATGGCTTCAAGGAAAATCAAGAAAGTCCAGTTGCCTCTTGAAAAAGCACATTTGGGGGAAACATAAAACCACACACACACACACACACACACCTCCCCTTCCGTAATATGCAGTGAATGTTTGCTGTTGTGCTTCTTTAGGGGAAAAGAAACAAAACTCCCCTGATAATGTAGGTCTCTGATGTTTTAGTGTTTTAAAGAGAGGATGTGGAGATATACAAACTGAAATAAATTCAGTCAATCTTCAATATACAGCTCTGATTATTTCTTCTTATGGGACAGTAATTAAATTCTGTAAGGTTGTGTAGAAAGTTAGCACCCACCCCTCCTAGAAGAATGAAATATTTTGAGAAATATTAAAAAAGCAATATTATATTTCCCTAAAGAAGAAACATGCTTTTGGGAAGCAGCCCCCACCATTGTTAATAGCCCCTGCAGGACGGGGCCAGCCTGTCTACAAGACAATTAGGCCTTCAGCTCCAGGGTGATGGGATTAAGGCATGACCCTCCAGGACATTATAGGATTATCTAGCAGCAGGGTTTACTGCATTGCAAAATCACTTGGAGACATTACATCAGCCCAAGATTCAACCAAACTTGATTCAGACAAACATGACTCCACATGGGAGTGTGACTACAGCCAATAGAATACATATTCTTGCACAGGAACAGAAAGCTCAAGTTCAAAGCCAAAGAAGGGGTATATATACATCTCACTCTCCATTCCATGTGTTCAGCTGCCTAGGACTTCAAACCCATGTACTCCTGTCCATCAATAAAGTATCTTACCAATCAGCCACCATGTTTCCAGTGTCCTTCTCCCCACTTGGAACTGAACCAGATGGATATTTCTTCCAACAGTTGTTTCATTCATTTTTACATAGAGAATCTTCTCATGAAGTTTATGACCTCAATACATATTCCTACAGTGAAAATCTGATTTTAAGAAAGGGCAGAATATAAGTCTTAAATATCTTCTTTATACTTAAAAATAGAGACAGTGGTGGGCATGATTGAGATACTGAATTACAGGTTGCATTACTTCATAATTTTTTTATCTTTTCTAAAAACCATTACCAACCAAAAAAACCAAAATAGAAAAACTTTTAAAATGTGCATTAAAAAGGACAAACAGCAAAATTATATATATTTTAGCTTTCTGAATAAAATACAATTTTTTTTTTATCTTATGTGTTTTGAATGCTTTTTCTCTCTTAACTATGTGTCAGTGGAATGGAATTTCTGTGCTTTAACCATGCAATCTATGCTTTAAGTTTGTTGTGTAACATGCTATTATAGCTTATTTGAGAAACAGTTTAGCATTAATAGGTCAAAATGAAGAACTTGTATGGTTGCAATCATGATTATGCTTGTTTGAAGAGTCATTTGATACAAATTCTGGGATTATTACATGCCAACCCAAAAAATGCTGCCACTTTAACTTACTCCTCCTCCATTTGTATGCTACAGTTTCTTTCGCCTGCTATTTGAGTTTTCTGATAATGAAATTTATACATTAAACTTGTCATGGTTACAAGCTCTGCAATTTCCCCCCTCCTCTGATCAATCTTGTCCAATTCTCTCAGAGACACCCTAAGCAAGTTCCAGCACTTTTCTTGGCAAGATTATTTAGAAGTGCTTTGCCATTGCCTTCTTCCTAGGGCTGAGAAATTAAAGCTTTCTGAACATTTTTTTTTGTCTCTTAACCACTGAGTTCTTTTTGTTTCTCCTCCCCCCCCCCATTTATATTTAGGGAACTTACAGGATTCATCACCTTAATTGTTTCTACTACCTTTTCTATCTCCTTACTCCAGCTACAGTATATCTTTTAGGAGTTCAAAATGTAATTTTTTGTGTTACAGTGCAGGTGGTTTTGCAGATCATACAAAATTCTGTTCATTTCTTGAAGAGTAGAAATTATTTTCTTTCCTTGAGGCCCAAATACATTGAACCCTCCCTCCCCTCCATTTATCTTATTCCTTGTTTAGATAGTTGCTCAAATGTGAGGTTTGAACATTCTTTCTGATGAAGTAGCTTAGTTGATATCCTTATATAATACCGTTTTATTTCCTTCTCAATTTGTTTCTTCAAGCAAATTTGCATTTTGAATAATTTTGTCTTTCATAGGAACTTGAGAAATGTTTTTCTGGTGTCTCTGAGTGTATCTTTGTCACTTAGATAAGACGGGCTGTATAGAAATGGGATTAATAAATACACAAGTAAATATGACTTACCTTAGGTATTTTATTCTAGAGGTCTTCATCAATTATTTAATTCTCATTGCTTGAGGAGTGCTAAGGCTCACGTATTAATACAAATGCACTATGAAGGATATTAAAAGAAGCATAATCCTGTATAGTTCCAATCTTATCTGCATCTATTGAGATAGACATAGCTCTGTGGCAGACTTATTACCAGACACAAGGATTGTGACTTATATTTTCTATGTGCATATTAATATGCTATCCCAATGACATTTGGCTTCCTAATGTCACACAAACACCTTAGACCACAGCAAACTAGATTAAACAAGAGTGGATGAAACCTACACATTCAGCTCTTTGGACTACATGGACATGTTCATGGAGTTTTCCTGAAAATATACTCAAATTATTCTGGATTTCTTTGTTCTGAGGGAACAGTAGTGTTGTTAAAAATATATACATACCATCAGTACGTTGGTGATATTCAGCTATATAGGATACCTCTGCTCTGGGCCAAGCAGATGATGCTATAGAAATGTTTTCCAGGGCCTGGACGCTGTCTGAACCTGAATAGGAAAATCTGGTTTATAACACGTCTGAGTGCGGTTGGTTTTAAACCACCTGTATCTGGTGATTTGAGATCTTTAATTCTGACTGGGGTGACACAGTTGGTGTGCAATCTGGAATTCTCTGGGACTCTTGGGTCCTGTTCAAAGGCATGAGGGCCTTTGTACATCATATGCTCCAGCTGCACCCTTTCCTAGATAGGGGGTACTGTTCAGTCACTCATGCCTTAGTCATCTCCCAATTGAACCATTTCAATGAACTCTACATGTGACTCCCATGAAGAATAGTTAGAAGCTACATTTGGTCCAGAAAATAGCAGCAGCATGGCAGTAGTGTATAGAGGTGGGGTGCACCTTAACAACCAGTTCGCTGGGTGTGAGCGTGCATGCATGTGCGCCTCTTTGGGGCTGAAACAGAGGTTCAAACATGCAGTTAATTAACTCAGCCAGCTCTGGTGAGTACACCAGGCACAGCATGGAACTCAGCTGGGCAGCCTGGGCAGGGGGGGAACGAGCTGGAAAGTTAGTAATAAATGGAAAGGATAGCGCAAGGGTGGGTGGGCAGGCCCAGCCAGTGATCACAACTACCGGTTTGCCCAAATCAGTCCAATCAGGCACTGGGCCACCACTGGTAGTGGGCGCACTTTACATCTGTGTAAAATCATTGTAGACTTCTGGCTAAGGGGGTGCATGCTTAAACGGTGTAGGGTTTCCTGCCTAGGCAGGGAGTTGGACTAGAAGACCTCCAAGGTCCCTTCCAACTCTATTATTCTATTTTTATTTTAACATCATTCTAGAAATTGAGGGCAGTCACAGAAAAAGCCCCTTCCTAGTCCATATAAATGAGAAAATGTAAAAGACAGGACCTGAAGCATGCCCTCCCCTCCCTATGGGAGCATGTGGGAGTACAGATGTACTTGGTAGAAAATGATCCCACGAGGGATCTTGTCCCTGTAGAGCCATAAAGGTGAGAACTGCCACCTTGAATTGCACCTGGAACCCTACTGGAAACAAGTACACAGTGTTGTTACACAGACAAACCAACATGTACTATACTTGCACTGCTGCACTCTGGATGAACAAAAGCTTCCAGATAATCTTCAAGGGCAGAGTAGAGTTTGTAGCATTAGTTCACAACAGAACAAACCAGCAGAGTTGGAATGATCCTTGTAGGTGACCCTACATCATTTCTGACACATGGCAGTCCAGTCTCTTCTTGAAAACTTCCAGATATGAAGTTCCCACAACTTTTGAAGGCAAGCTGTTCCATCAAGAAGTGACTGAGTGAGTATGAGCACGGCCTCCTAATCCAAGAATAAGCATGATTTGTATTTCATGCCTCCTAATCACTACAAAACTTTTAAAATTAAAATGCTTCCATATTTTAGTTCTCTAAAATCTCAATACTAGCTGTGCTCAAAGGGGAAGATTACCCACTCAAAGGTGCTGGCTGTATGAAATATTTATTTGAAACGGTCCCAAGTACTACTCCAGAATAGTTACTGAGGCAGACACACAGGCAGACACACAAAGAGAAGTCTTCTATGGGTGGGCTTAAAAAAAAATCTTAGAAATCCTTGAAGAAAATCCTTTGGGTGAAAGAAGAAGGCAACATAATTCTAGTTTTAAGTGAAAATTTCACCTATTAACATTGGGAGTATCACTGTACTCTAGTTAAAGGGAGATGGGTCGTTAAGAAAAGAAGGAAAGGTAAGGAAAGAAAGGGGGAGAGGGAGAGAGAGAGAGAGTTTCAATGGGCTGGAAAATGTAACTTCCTCTGTGGTCTTGTCAAGCTAACCGGGTTGATAAAGTGCCGGACTGTCATTCTTACTGGCTTTCATTCCCAGTATTACAAACTATTTCATATGCTTCCTTGCAGTCCTGTCTAAAAAGGCTGAGAATTGCAGGCAGTCCCTCAAGCGAAGTGTTTCCAGGAGGAGGCGGAGTAAAGGCTTAAGGGACCCAGCCGCCAGCCATGCTCTCGCTTCGAAGAGACAGTCAGCCAATTCAGCAGCCGGCCAAGGAAGCGAAGAAGGAGCGACTGAACAGGACTGGGAGGGTCCGCGCACCGATCTCGCGTCTCGAGGTAAAACAAAATAAAAGCGGGGTGTGGGGGGGGGCGCAACTGGAGGAGAGCGGGAAGAAGAAGAAACGGAGGCAGGAATCTAGCGGGGTTGTATGCCAAGGAAACCCCAAGACGAAGAAGCACAGCCCAGAAGGCGATTGCCCTGGTTTGGTTCTTAATGGCTCCTATTGAATTGAACGGGACACACACAAGTCAATCGTTTGCAGTTGGGAGAAAGTCCAAAACTTGTACCCCGCCCCTTCCTTTTGCTTTTTTTTCCTTCTTCCCCTCTAAATCAAGGATCCACTAGCTACGAATCTAATTCGGGATATGCGCCTTCGCGGTTAACTTTCTTGACCAGTTGACTAGCAAAAGTCGTGCACACGTGTCGCCTAAAATGGATCTCTTAGCCCAGGTAACACGGCGCTTTTCCTGGTGACTTTAAAGAGATGTGGACTTCAATTTCCAGAAGGCTGCCTGGGGATTTCTGGCAGGGGACATTCACACGTTTTAAAGTTGCCGAGATTGAGAAAACGGAATCGGTAGCTAATAGACCCTTTCCAAAAGTTGCATCTGATGTAGAAAGCCACAGATCACAAAAACTTGGTGTTTAAGTGAAACTGGGTGCAGGAGTCTGAAAAGGGTTTTCTACCCTCCTAACTTATTTTTGCTGCCATAAACCACGGTAATACAGTCCTCCTACACAGTGTTGGCAATACAGTGTGGTGATGATCATGTGACAGGAATTCTTCATATATGTGAGGTGGGGAGGGGCTTTACCAGTCTAATAAATAAATTCGAGGCATTAATGAACATACTCCTAAAATAGCCATAAAAAGGAAGGCATTGTGGCCATACAGTTTTTATTTCTGCGTTACAGAAGAGTTTGGTTGAATCTTTCAAATTAAAATTTGAATTGGGACTTCATGATTCTTAGTACTTTCATTCTTAGCTGCTTACACTGTAATTTGAATTCTAGAAATGAACTCATTGGATGGTATTTTGTGGTCACACCATAGGTGCTGAAGGAACTAAAGAAACTGCTTAAAAGGCTAAAGATGGCTTTGCCAGATATTCAGAGGTTCAGGAAGATCCCAAAGGAGAGGAAAAGTGCAAGTGTAAAAAGAAATTGCTCTGGTTTACATGCAGCTACTCTTAAGTGTGTTCCCTAGCATCCGCAAATGCAATGAGATAAACTCTGCTTTAACATTCAGAATTGCCATTCACTTTCATTCACTGGGCCTATACTGCATGGTAGCGTAAAATAGTATTTGATAGTTGGTACATATTCCTTGACTTACAATCATTTGTTCCTGTTGTACATCATATGCGCCAGCTGCACCCTTTCCTAGATAGGGGGTACTGTTCAGTCACTCATGCCTTAGTCATCTCCCAATTGAACCATTTCAATGAACTCTACATGGGCTCCCTTGAAGAATAGCTAGAAGCTACATTTGGTCCAGAAAACAGCAGCAACATGGCAGCAGTGTATAGAGGTGGACTGCACTTACCTTAACAACCAGTTCGCTGGTTGTGAGCATGCACACACAAGAAAAGAAGAACTAGAGAAAAGCACTAGGGGGGACATGACAGCAGTATCCCAGTTGTTGAGAGGCTGCCACAAAGAAGGGGTCAATTAATTTTCCAAAGCACCAGAGAGCAGGACAAGAAACAATGGATGGAAACTAATTAAGGAGAGAAGCAACCTGGAATTAAGGAAAAATTTCCTAACAGGGGAAGTGGAACAGCTTTCCTTCAGTCATTGTGGGTGCTTCCTCAATGGAGGTTTTAAGAGACTGGACAGCCACTTTTCTGAAATAGTATAGAATCTCCTGCTTGAGCGGGGTGGGGGTGGGGGGGTGGACTAGAAGATCTCCAAGCTCTTCCAGCTCTAGTCTGATTCTGATCATGTGACTAGGGGATGTTGCAATGATTGTAAGTGTGAAAAATGTGCATAAACCACTTTTTTCAGCGCGTTTGTAACCCTGAATGGTCACTAAATGAATTGTTGCAAGTCAATTCGTTGTTGCAAGGACTACCTGTAGGTAGATTCTGCTGATTTGTAATCAGGCAGCTCTGAAGCTAATTCCAGTTCCAGTGTTAAGACCTGGTGTGGAAAGGCTCATGCAGGTCTATTCCTCTTTTTTTCTGTTTGGTTTTGTTTTCCTTGCATAACAAACCCCTATTTTGGAACGCTCTTCCTTAGGGCACTGAGAAAAACGTATGCCTGGCTGCTGTGACATAGAAATGATCTCTTTGCCGTTGTCTGATGGAGATGATGCAGTGGGAGTTTGCATCTTAACCTCTGCAGATCTTGAGTTGAAAGAGCACCTTCCTTTCTCGCCCAGAAGCCATCTCAAGACCAAAGTAAACTGCAGTGCCAAAAAGAAATATGCCTCTGCAAAGAAGAAGGTACTTGGCTTTTTGCTAACTATTCATCAGTGTCTATTACCTGTGAAAAAAATGGTTGTGTGGCCGAGTTTCTTCATACCACTTGTACTCCAATCATAAATGGTCATTCTTGCCTGCACAGAAGGAAATCTCTTAGTCTCTTAGTCTCTTAGAATTGGGTTCTTCACCGTTTTTCCAACCAAATGTGTTTATCTGGTTTTGCTAGTGATGTCATATGTGGATCTAACACTAATTAAGTTAATTGGACAACATCAAAACTATATGCATTTGTGAAGCAATACAACCCAAAAGCTTACAATCTATATTTGCTTAGTCAGCATTCTGCTGTCTGTCCTGTAGATTTTGAGTCTGAGACCTCCCTGTAGACCAGGGGTGTCAAACTCAAGGCCCGGGGTCCGGATCAGGCCCGGGGGTGGTGGTGCTTAGCTCTGGCCCACAGGGCTGCCCTGGAAACAGCAAAAGACTGGCCCACAGTTCCTCTGCCAGTGAAAATGGGTTCTCTAGCTCTGTTTTTGGCTGCGATGGCCTCCTGCAACCCTCTGCCAGCAAAAACAACTTTGTTTTTGCTGGCAGAGGGTTGCAAGAGGCCATCGCAGCCAAAAATGGAGCTCGAGAGCCCGTTTTCACTGGCAGAGCATTCGGGCCACCACATGCGCCTCCAACATGAGTGATGTCGAGCTGGCCATGCCCCCCCCCCCAGCCATACCCTCCCTCTGTCCCCCCCGAGGTCAAACACAACCCTGATGCGGCCCTCAATGAAATTAAGTTTGACACCCCTGCTGTAGGTGATATAGGCACTGCTCTTAAATTTCTCTTTGCCTCCTTTGCTGTTGTTTGCAGGCATTTGCTCTCTTTGTGAAAGCTAAGGAACTGGAAGTGGACATGCCTACTTGCCAAAGGGAAGCTTCCTGGAGATGCTGCCAACAGACTTTCAAAGATCTGACTGGCATTCACAGACATGTGGCTTCTCAACATTCAGGCGACGTTGGGCAACAAGCATCGGTGATCTTAAAGCAGATGGCCGGCATCGGAATTAACCCTGCTTCTGTGGATGAAATGTCTAGGCCCAACAAGATTCCAGACAGAAACCAAGAAGTGAACTACAAGCTCCCGGATATAAGCCACATTGATACTAATGAAATGAAAAGGTAAGAAATAATTATCTTTACCTTGAGTCAATCTGAATCTGTTCACTTTCTTCTGTCTTTACTCACCCACTTCCTAATGATTGATGATCTTCTGCTTTGCTCGTGATTATCACTCATCTGTCATCTAGAAAGCCTCTGATCACTGAGAGACTGATGATCTTCTGTCTATGATTGAAGAGCAGTTCCATGTTCTTGGAAATTATCACTGCCACCAAAGGACTTTGATTGATCTCCTGTTTAAATGCCCTTGTCCTCCAGTTAGTTTAGTTGTCATGACTAGGTTTTTAACATATCTCATTTATACCTCTTTATGTTCCTTAAAGAAACTATTTTTTTTTAAACTTAAAATGTAATGGATGATTATAAAGGATTAGAGGTGGTTTTTTGAATTGAGTTTGATAAGTGATTACAAAACTTAACATGTAACATTTGGTATGTAATTAAGAATTGGATATCTACAGCCTGATATGTGTTTAATGAACTTCAGCTTCCTCATTTAAGGAAGGAGAAATAGAGACCGGAGAATGGAAGCAGGGCAGGAATAGGCCCTTCTTAAGGTCTCCCTGGTGTAATCAGGTTACCACCCATTGCAAGGTCTTTATCAATATCTCAGAGACAAAGTCCGGTAGAGGAGGGGCTCTGGGAAAGTGAGGACCAACAAAATGGTTTGACCTGAAGGGTGAACTGCACAATTTTCTTGTCTTTTTAAAAACTTGGAACATGACAACAACTCAATCCATCATTCTCATTAATACTTTGCCTATATACGAGTGACTACGGTAGTCCTTGACGTAGGATCACAGTTGAGCCCAAAATTTCTGTTGCTAAGTGAGAAAGATGTTAAGTGAATTTTTCCTCATCTTATGACCATTCTTACCAAAGATGTTAAGTGAATCACTGCCGTTGTTAAGTCAGTAACACGGTGGTTAAGTGAATCTGGCTTCTCCATTGACTTTGCTTGTCAGAAGGTCACAAAAGGTAATCACATGATCCCAGGACACTGCAAGTGCCGTAAATATGAACCAATTGCCAAGGGCCTGAATTTTGATCATGTGATGTTCCAACAGTGGTCATAAGTCACTTTTTTTCAGTGCCATTGTAACTTCGAACAGTCACTAAACAAGCTGTTATAAGTTGAGGACTACCTGTATTCTATTTTTTTTCCTCCCAAGTTCTGTGTGTCTGTAATCATAATCCTTGTAATCAGTGTTTGTGACTCGCTGCAAAAGTCTGCAAGTAGGTATGAGAAGAACAGGCAAAATGTTTCAAAGGGAAGTGTGTGTATATGTGTTCGTGCATGTAAATACAGTTTTGCAAAAGAAAATGCTACCCAAGCAAAAAAAAAATTAAAAATGCAATGCTTATGACATGGCTTTTTTCATTGCATCAATCAAGAGGCAAGACACAAAATCAAAAGTAGTCACAAGGCAAGAATCTAGCACCAAGCTGTTAAGGGGATTGTACATTTAGTCATGCCAAACTAGACTTTTGACACTGAGTCTTCCTTCCTCTCTTTTCAGTGAAGTTGGGGAAGTTTTGCTATACTATTGCTACTGCGAGGTGGCAGATCCTATGGGACTTTGTGTGTGGCAGAAGGCTTTATGTCAGCATCTGCAACTAACTGGCAAGGTAAATGATTCAACACTATCTCCTCTTTGAAATAACTCTTCTATCATTTGAATTTTAACTGAGATTTTGACAGCAATTTTGGACATGCTGATTCATCTCTTGTTCACATCCAGACATTATGTAAGAAACAGGTTCACAGTCTTTTCTGGCCCTGTATTTTACCTAAACCAGTCGTTCCCAACCTTTTTTTGGCCATGCCACACCTAAGCATCTTTAAAATCCTGAAATCCCCCACGTATAATTCTTACTTTACTCAGAAAGTGAGTTCTACTTACACGGGGGAAGCCTAAAAGGCCATTAACTTGGTTTAAACAAGGTTCAAATTGCCCCCATTAAAAATCAAATTGCCCCCCTGTAGGGCCTGGGCCTCACGTTGGGAACCACTGGTCTAAACAAATAAATAAATAATCAAGATGTCAAGGCATTTCCTGCAAGATCTTGCAGGATTTCAGCAGCTGTCAAAATTTTGCTGGATTTTTGCAACTTTAAAAATATGGTTTCCTTTTTCAGAGTGAACATTCAGCGATGTTTGCTGGGCACCATTAAGCCATGCCCTGATTGACTCATGGGTATTATTTTGCTGCCTCAAAACAAGTGTATTAGTGGATGGGAAGGGAGTTCTTTTTGTTTTTTTAAAAGTGTTTCCTGCAATCAGGCTCTGAAGCAAAAAGCAGCCAGCATCTCCAACACAGATACAGAGCAGGTTTCATTAGACAATCCCAAAATAATTCTTAAGAATATATTAAGCCTCTCCCTTTTTTGATGTCGTCTTTGGTTTGGATTAAATTTAGATGCAGTTGAACAGGAACAAATTGTAGGTTGTGCATAATTGAAATGTGCATACTTTCTTGAGGGTAAATCGTAGGGAATTCTTTTAGGATCCCTTCTGAAGTAGTTCTTGAGTTACAACCACAATTGAGCCCAGCGTTTATCTTTCTAAGTGAAACATTTGTTAAGTGAGTTTTACAACCTTTCTTGCAACAGTTGTTAAGTGAATTGTTGCAGTTGTAAAGTTGGTATCACGGTTGTTAAGTGAAGCTGGCTTTCCCATTGACTTTATTTGTCAGAAGGTGACAAAAGGGGATCACAAGACCCCACCCTGGGAGACTGCAACCATCATAAATATGAATCAGTTGCCAAGCATTTAAATTTTGATCACGTGACCATGGGGATGCTGCAACGGTTGTAAGTATGAAAAATGATTGTAAGTGCTGTTTTTCAGTGCTGTTGTAACTAAATGAACTGTTGTAAGTCAAAAACAACCTGTAGATAGCAATAGCAATAAGACTTATATATGCTTATAAGCTTATAAGACTTATACACACTTCACAGTGCTTTACAGCCCTCTCTAAGCAGTTTACAGAGTCAGCATTAGCCCCCAACAATCTGGGTCCTCATTTTACCCATCTTGGAAGGATGGAAGGCCGAATGGAACCTTGAGCCTGGTGGGTTTTGAACTGCCAAATTGCAGGCAGCTGACAGTCAACAGAAGTAACTTGCAGTACTGCATTCTAACCACTGTGCCACAGTGGCTCTTGGTTGCAAATTTTGTAATGACTCTCTCTTCCTGCTTGGCTTCTAGGTGCGAATTGCTTCAGAAGGAATTAATGGAACTGTAGGTGGGAGCAGGACGTTTACTAACCTATATGTGGATGCAATGCTGTCTCACCCCCTCTTCCAAGGCATTTTGACAAAGGAAGATTTCAAGGTGAGAGATAGCCAAAGCAATCTGACTGCCTTGTGACCCAACAATGACCATTTTTTTTCTTCCCCAAAAATTTTGCGTTGTGAAATTTTTTCTGCTGTATGAAGATACAGTTCTCCCAGGTCCTATAGCGATGTCAAAATAAATCCCATCTGTTTTCTTCAATAATTTCAGGTCCACATCTGGGTCCTTTACCCCACTGATTGTATGAGGTTAGCAACCCAGAAAAAGTGCTCCTTGGGTGAGAATAGAATATTGTAACTTTGAATGTATACTAATTGGCATACATTAAAATTAAATTGCATTGCATACAGCTCTCATGTATGTTTATCTACATTATATAGTTATATTGTTTATATACATTATGAGTTGAGAATTATATCAAGTCCAAGGGCTGGATATATTTCTATAGTGTAATATGCTAAGAGGCTGATGCCAGCAGGTGGAGTTTTGGGGAAGGGAACTACTGCTATCTGACCACATATGTTCTTACCATTGAGGTATATATATGTAGCCTTTGGCTCCATGTATGATTTATTTCATCTTGTGTGATGAAATGGAGGAGGCCAATGATCTCCCTCTTCCTTTTCCTGGGTAGACAATTATTCTTCATCTTCAAGAAAGCAACAGAGAGTATCTCCCATCTTCTCCTGCATGGATAAGGGCTACGTAGGAAATAAGGACCTAAAGTTTAGTTTTGCTTGTAGGTGTTCTGTTGGATCACTCCTGTGTGCTCCTGCTGGTTTCACCCACTCCACACCCTACCTTGGCAAAAAGGAGGAGCCAGCCAAACTGTGCTTAGATAATTTCGTTTGGAATGAATGCACATTTAGCTTATCAAGGCAGGAAAGTTACTTGACAGCTTAGTGGACTGTGCTAGGTCTCCAAGGCAATTGTGCCCTTTAGTAAAGCACTTTAAATGTCTTCACTTTGAGTGTCTTCACTCTCAAACAGGATGATTAAATTATTTAGAAAATCAAACCTTGTAAAACTTTATTCAAGAGGGTTGCTTCTAAATCTTTTTGACTAAATTAAGCCTGAGGTGGACTTCATAACCACTGTTTTTCTCACCTTTGATTTCCAGGGGACTGAGGCAGATGAGAGGGGAGGAGATGATGGGGCAGAGAAAATTATTGTCTGTCTTAAGCCAACATGGAAACTAATGTTTCTTGCAACTACTTCTTGGTTTCCTTCCCTTGATTCCTTAGACCAGTGCAGGAGGAAGCCACTGTTTCCCAGATCTTCGAATTGGTGTGTTTGAAGAAATAGTGCCTATGGGAATTCACCCAGAAAAAATCTCTTACAAAGAAACTGGTATGGAACTGATCATAGATGATCAGGGTTTTTTTTTATTTTTATGTTGAGGGTTGAATTCTCCCAGAGTACAGGTAATCCTCGGCTTACAACAGTTCATTTAGTGACCATTTGAAGTTCAACAGAAAAAAGTGACTTATAACCACTTTTCACAGTGACAATCATTGTAGCATCCTCATGGGTCACATGATTAAAATTCAGACCCTCGGCAACTGATTCATATTTGTGACAGTAGCAGTGTCCTAGGATCATGTGATCACTTTTTGTGACCCTCTGACAAGCAAAGTCAATGGGGAAGCCAGATAGTAACTTAACTGCAACGATTCACATAACAATTGTGGAAAGAAAGGTTGTAAAATGTAGACAAAACTCACTTAACAACTGTGTCTCTTAGCATCAGAAATTTTGGACTCAGTTGTGATTGTTAAGTTGAGGTCTACCTGTAATTTTTTGGGAAAACAAATGTGCTGTGAAAAATTGAATAAAAGTATAAAGTGGGTGTGGCCACTATATTGTCTCTCTCTTCTTCCTACCCTTTTATTTTCCATCCTCTTTCCTCCCAGCCAAAGAGCTGACATGGGGAACTCAGAACATTTTTGCTGGAAATCCAAACTGATCCCTTTTGTAACTAAGCCAATTGTGCTTTACAAGAATCAAACGGTAGGGAGTAATCTCAAGGAACAAAAAACAGCAGCTGCAAAGCCGGATTAAACTCATGTTTGAAGTCTACTATACAATTATTTAGGGGGAAAAAAACCTTTCTGGGATAAAGTAGGATTTGCTGAGTAGGGTTGTGTGTGTTAAATATGCAAATTTGGCTCACTGCAGTGACTTAGTTTCTTAATGTCTTTGAATTCTTTGTAGGAATCCGTTTGGCTCCAAAGGAGTTTCATGCAGAAATAGAGAAATATCTTTCTCAGGGTCATAATGCCCAGATGGACACAATTTTGCTGGACTGCAGGAACTTCTATGAAAGTAAAATAGTAGGTAGCCTTAATTTGGTTGTGTTGTTGTTTCCTCCATTGGATTTACACACCTGAGATTGTTTGAATACATAATAGGAACTGGGTGTTTGTATGGCACATACATGTCCATGTTAAGAGGCTTTTAAACACCAATTCAGTAGTACATTGCCTGTTCCCTGTTCCTCCTCCTGTCACACCTGCCCCAACTTAGATTCTTAGGAAAGAAAAACTCACGACTTCATTTGATTGAAGTGATATTCTTTTACTAAAGTTAAGTGGTGGCAACGAAAGTAAGGCTAGATTTGAGTATTCCCTTGCAAAAGGTTACAATTTTCCCCTATCCCTGGCCCTCTCCACAGTGTCAAATAGCATCCCAGTTTGATGTTTGGGGAACCGTTTTGAAGCTGGGCACTTCTTAAAGTAATTTCACATTCCATTCCCAGACCAGGTATCTTTGGAGGCTGCTTTATTCTGGTTTGACACATCTCGTCCCTGTCAGCTTGTCTCCCTCCCCAAGTTCATTTGTCTTCTTCTCTCCAGCCCAAGTTCTCCCAAATTCCTTTCCATCCCCCATCGGTTTATAGCAGGATGCCAATAAAGTGAAGCAGCTGAAAATGGCAGACCTGACACCTCCCTTTTGTTTAAACTTTGAGATGCATAATTTGTCTTTTAAAAGTTGGGTTTTTATATAATCTTGAAGATGGAAGACAAGATAGTTACAGCTTTGTAGATGACACCATGTTGAAAAGATTGGCTAACTCTTTACAGGGCAAAACAAAATTCCCTTCAGAGGTCTGAATGCTGAGTCATATGCAGCAGTAGTGATGGTGAGATGTGCATGTGGTAGGAAAAAATTAATTAATTAATTAATTAAAAATTAATACAAAATTGGGGAGACCAGGTGGGGAACAGTGTATGTGAGCTGCATATGGGAATACCAGTAGACCCTCGGTGTTATATAGCAATTAAAATGACCAGCATAATCTTGAACTGCATTAATTATAGCATTGTGTGCAGACCATGATAGCTGAGTGCTGCATGGAACAATGCATTAGTTAAACCACAGTTAGAATACTATTGTAAGTCTCTAATGTTGGGAAAGTGGAAGGAAAGGGGATGAACATCAGCAAGGAGGATGGATTTGATTACAACAGCAATATATGGACTGCTGGAAGACTGGAATGGTGAGATCATCCTAGAGAAAATCTGCCTATATCAGGCCTGTCAAACTAGCAGCCGCAGGCCGCATAAAGCCCACATAGGCCACACCCACCCAGATTCGCAAAGGCAAAAACATCCTAATACGTCACAATACGGCCCACAATGCGATTGGGTTTGACATTCCTGGCCTATGTATTCACTACCAACTGGATGGCACACATCAGTTGAATACTATGCCTGGTTCAGGGGTTAGATTTTGGGAGAGATTTGGGGCAGTTCTGGCCTTGGAGGAGAGCTATCAGAATACTGAAAGGTATTACTTCTTCGGCATGAATACTGCAGAAGCCATCCTGAGCTGCATGGTGAGATAATAATAAGTGTGTGGTCAGCAATTAGTACTGGAAATTAGCATCACTTAGGTAACCCTGATGACAGAGATAAACCTTCAGGTGACCTTAACAAATCCCTAAAAGAATGCAAATGACCAGCTGTCTGCAAGGAGTATAAATCCTTCCATTCCTCACCATTAAGTCAGAGCTGAGGAAGCTTCTTGAATGAGAAGTGAAACATCTTCAAAGAAAAACCAGAAAGTCCAATTGCCTCTTGAAAAAGCACCTTTGGGACATTAGCACTGGAACTATCAAAATATCAGGCTTTAGCCTACAGGCGGGACTGGAACTTTATATTCAGTCCAGCTCATCTGTACTCTGTTGAAATTAATTCTGAATTATGTACTCAAGATGATACAGTGTGAATGTTCTTCTAAATGAATCGTGCTTGTGGCCTACAAATGTCTAAATGGAAGAGCCAGTGGACCTGTGTTGAAACTGGGGAAAAGAAAGAGCCAACAGGTTTAAAATGAATGTGTTGGTTGAATGTTTGGATATATTTTTATGAGAATTTGCTGATAAACAATGGAACCCCTTGCCTAGAACAATAGTGGCTTTTTCCTAAGTGGAGTTTTTCAGCCAGGGCCTAGATGGCTGTTTGTCAGGGATGCACTGAGTAGGAGAATGGACTGATTGGGTGGCCTGTAATATCCTTCCAACTCATTCTTTCTATGTTCTGAAGAAATCCAGCAGTGAGACAACAGGGTACCATAATATCTGCATTTGTTGCTGATTTTATCTTTTAATATCACAGTTAAGTTTTTTTTTTTAATTGCAGGGGCATTTCCAAGGCTGTCTGGCTCCCAACATTAGGAAGTTCAGCTATTTCCCTATCTACATAGATGAGAATTTGGACCTTTTCAGGGGCAAGCGCATCCTGATGTACTGCACGGGAGGAATCCGCTGTGAGCGGGGCTCAGCCTACCTCAGGTCTAAGGTGAGTCACCTCAGGGGAGAGGACTTGACCTGGAATTGGACAGATGTGGAACGCAGCAGGATTTGCACAAGCACTCAATTTCCCTGGCAAATCTAATAGGTCCAATCTTCTGGCAGTTACATAATGCTGAACAAAGTCAGACTCTAGATAACCACAAATTAACCTGCACAAAATGGCCTGAAATATTTAAACTAATTAAGTGTTCAAAAAGAGCCTGGAAGAGAATACCTGCTCTTTCACAACCTGTAATGGATGAATCATTGCAGTTTAGATAAAGATCAAAGTTACCCTTTAATAATTTTGTGAACCCAACTGTGCATTAAACAGACACCTTTGTTCAGTGCAGAAAAAAACAAATGGAACAAATCTTGCTCTTGCTGCAAAATGTATTCTGCATATGGCCATTCTACGGAGGAGCAAACAGCTCAATCAGACCCCAGAATGTTATGTAAAAGATAGTATAATGTAGCATCACCCAGCCTTCTTTGATGTAATACAGAATTTACCTTCGTTACAGTTGGGTGACCTAGAAGACTTTGTAGCCCATTCATTGGGTTCTTATCTAATGTAGTGACTAAGAATTTCTCTGCTCAAGAGGACGCAAGTTCTTGATGGGCAATTCAGCTTCCTACTTGTTGGCACACTTTCCAATGATGTAATGAGCCGGGAATGTTTCAGGGCCTTTTTTATGTTTTTTTTTTTTGGGGGGGGGGGGCTGTTGGGGGTTGGAGAGAGGATGTTTAAGAATAGAAATGGGAGTTTTATATCATGGAGATCTTGTGCACCCCAGTCTTCCCTTTCTCTTTAGATAGGAGAGGCGGGAAGGAGCTTGATTCAGAAATCTTTGTAATTAAGAGCCAGCCTGTTCCGGCAGTTTTGTCACCTTGTTCAGCCTTAGTATTTTGTTATCATTCCCTGGGTCAGAAAAAATGAGTTCTTCAAAACAAATTCAGATGTAACTACATGGCTATACATTGCCCACACTGACAGAGCAGTGTTGTCCTATTTAGCCCTCGGTCTTAACTCCTGGAAATTGCCTGGACAAGTCCCTGCAGTTTTCTTGGCAAAATGCTGGAGGTTAGTTATTTGCCTGTTTCCTAGTTGTGAGAGAGAGGGACTCGCCCCAAAATCACCTGGTCACCTAAGGTGAGACTATAGTTCATGCTGTTCCAGTTTCTAGCTTGGTGCCTTAATCACTGCGTCAGACTGGCTCCCTTTGTAATTCTGTAAATTGTAGTCTACACATCTAGAGCAGCCTTGCTCTAGAGCAGGGGTGTCAAACTCAATTTCATTGAGGGCCGCATCAGGGTTGTGTTTGACCTCGGGGGTGGGGTGTGTGTGTGGCCGGGGTAGGTGTGGGCAGCTCAACATCAGTCATGTCAGGGACACCTGTGGTGGACAAGTGCTAAGGCAGGATTTCCCTCAGACTCTTCCTCCTCATTATATCCTTCCTTCCTTCCTTCCCTCCCTCCCTCCTTCCCTCCCTCCCTCCTTCCTTCCTTTTATTCTTTTTCCTTCCCTCTTCATTCTCCTTTCTTCTTTCCTTCTTTTTCCTTCCTTGCTCTCTTCCTCTCTCTTTCCTTCTTCTTTTTTTTTTCCTCTTTCCCTTTCTCCTTTCCTGTCTCTTCTTGGATGCTCAAATACAAAAGTGGAAACATTTATCCTTTTGTTTGTTTTGCTAGCCCTCTGCCAGTGAAAAGCAAAGGAGTGCCCTGTGGTGCCTCTGCCAGCGAAAATGGAACTCCTCCGTTTTTGCTGGCCAAGGCACCGTGGGCCGGTCCTTCGCTGTTTCCAGGGCGGACCAGATCTAAGCACCCCGCGGGCTGCATTTGGCCCACAGGCCTTCAGTTTGAGGCCTCTGTGCTCATAGGGCTAGCATGATTCTAGAGATTAGTTTTTAGGATATTGAACAGGTTGGCTTCTGCTATTAGTTGATATAGAATCCAATACTTCTCTGTCTTTGTTGAAAAAGAAGAAAAACGTAGAAAATTCATGTCTTGCTTGGTTTATATGTTTTCATGAAATAAATCTTTTTTTATAGACAATAGAGGGATATGGCTTACAATTAGGCTGGCACGCATTTATTTGGGAAGGGAAAAACAAATCACTCATATTTTTAGAGACATCAAGTGAGAGATGCTCCGCTATATGCCTGGGGGGAAATCAAGAAAAACCATTATATTAAAATTCCAATCTGGCTATCAACTATGGAGCCAATGATATACCCCAACCTACTAGATTTAAATAAGATAATAAGATACAAAGAGTTACTAGGTGAGCAAGTCCAACCGAGAGCTAAAATGTCAAGGAATAGAGATAGACTGGTGGTCATACCTGCAAATTTGGACAAGGTACAAAAAAGACCAAGAACAATATGGCTTTTACAAGGAACAACAAGAATTGGATAAAATAATACAAGAGATTGAGGAAAAAATGATAACCAAAACATAACTATCTCCTGAGTTTTAAAATGGAGGAAGAAACAGTCAAAGAGACCATGATAACCTGAGCAAATTTTTTGGGTTATAATATTGAATTAGCACTCTGGGAAACATTATGGGAGAAAAATTATAAATTAACAATGTCGGCAGGCTATAAAAAACATTTATACAAAATGTTTTATCGTTGGCATTTACACCCGGCAAGATTGGTGAGAATGTTTCCAAATAGATCGGAGGAATCCTGGAGATGTAACTAATAAAGGTACATTCTACCCAGAGGTGGTTTGCCAATATTTTTACTAGCAGTTTGGGCGCGCCCCTGCGTGCACTCTGTGCTACGCTTCTGCACATGCACAGAAGCGTCTGGGCAGGTGGGTGGAGCTTCCTGCTGTCGCTACCGATCTGGGCCGAACCGGCAGCAACCTACCTCTGATTCTACCATATGTGGTGGACCTGTCCAAAAGCCAGGAAATATTTTATCAAAATAAAGAAATGGTTAGAGGAAATTACAGGACAAAAAAAATGAGTTGAAACCGAAACTATTTCTGTTAGGCATAAGAGAAAACCTATGTAAAAAAATTCAATACATTATACTCCATATAATAACCACGGCTAGAATTAAATTTGCTCAGAACTGGAAACAAGATAACATTCCCTCCAATGCAATGATAATAAAAAAGGTGGTTGATTGTGCAGAGATGGACAGGTTAACCATGGAACTAAAAGATAGAGAAGAAACGGAATATTATATGATCTGAAAAACATGGTATGATTGGCTAGAAAATAAATGTAAAAACCTTACATAAAGATTATTCAAGAGCTATATTAAAGTGGAAAGATATTGTATATATTTGTGAATATTGATATAATTTAAAGCAAAAGGGTAGTATGGATTTATATGGATAATTAGATAATATATAGAATAACAATGTATACAATTGGAAAGAAATAAAATTGAAATATTCACTATGTAACTATGAGGGATACTGATACTGGTGGAAATGTGGTGTAAAGGATGAAATATATTCAATAAAAATATTTTTTTTAAAAAAGAAATCTTTCGTAACAAAATACAGCAAAGTCCATGTGTTCTGATAACGAAACTAGTTGTAGATTGTAGAACCTTTTGTTGGCTATTCAGAATTTCTAAAACTATATTGGGTGTGGTGTTGCTTTCAACCAGGGTGTATGCACAGAAGTGTATCATCTCAAAGGTGGTATCCACAAGTACCTAGAAGAATTTCCTGATGGATTCTACAAAGGAAAACTTTTTGTTTTTGATGAACGTTATGCCATTTCCTCAAACAGTGACGTCATTTCAGGTAAAGTATGCTCTTTCCAGTCTGAGTGGTGCCTTTGCTGTATGCATCTTGTAAGCCAGTAGTTTCCAAAGTACTATAGGAGGACTCTCTCCTGCTTAGCCTCCTTCAATTAGCTGCCCTTTGTATGAAGAGCAAGATGGCTGGGCCTAATGAGAGGCTGTAGTCTAATTCATCTAGTTGGGGGGAAATTATTTGGACGTACCAAGGGTTTTTTCCTTTATACTTAGGACTTTTTTAAAAAGGAGAGTCTGACTCGCTGCCCATATCCTTTACATACATGTCAACTAACTATGGCTTGGTCAGATACATGTCAACTAACTATGGCTTGGTCAGTCACAATTAAAACCCAGAATGAACATACTGTACCTCATAAGTCGCACACTGCTCTTCCCCCAAGTGTTTTAAGATGTTGAGTTTGGACCAGAGAAATTCAAGTTCAGATATCTGCCCTTCTTCCATCATTGGAAGATGGAAGACAAGCCATACTATTTTAACTGATTTGCATTTACAAGGTTGTGTTTGTAGGAATATAGTAATCTTCAGTTTAATAGACTGAGTTTAATGGACTTCAGACAATGGACATTTGTTTTACTTGTTCTTGAATACCATTTAAGGTGAATTTGCTAAACTGAGGTTTTATTGCCATTTTTAAAAAATTATGTAACTACACAAATGATGTATAATGATACAGATTGCCTATATTCAGATTTAACAGATGTTTGGATTTAATACATGCCCCCTCCTTCTGAATAGTCCATTAAATTAAGGGCTGGCTGTAAAAGGAGGAGCCTTTCATGACAAGCATGAGCATGCAGAATAATTATGGGGCTTAAATGCAGTACATAATATGGAATGTTTGGTTTAGGCTAAATGTGCTGTGTGATCCCAACCACTGTGCTCATAAAGCACAATTTATGACTTAGCTGTCCCAACTAATGCCAATCCATTGTGGCTTACTGAATAAACCAAGGATAGTAATTGGTAGCTGTGTGAACCCAATCATACTCTGCCTAAGATCATCGGAAAAATAGGGCAGCAGTAACCCTAAATAACTGCTTCCCTAACCAATCTAAGCTTGCTTTCCTCCCCTCCAGCTTGCCGTTACTGTGGGACACTCTGGGACCAGTATCGTCTTTGCTCTACCCAGCCCTGCCGTCAACTTGTCCTGACATGCCAGCAATGCCGACAAAAAGGGCTTACAGCCTGTTGTCCTCTCTGCCAGGAGAAAGGTCTTGCACTGGCTTCAGCACCTTCAGGACAAACCTTCAAGGAGGAGTGTGAATGTACGGAGACCCGGCAACGGATACCGATGGAATGCATTTGACAACCCCTGAAGTTATACTCCCTTCGTGATTGCATGAGATGCCGGTTCTGAGATGTGTTTTAATGGGATTTGAGGGACTTACTTATGTGGGGCAGTTGAGCAGCTAGCTCTTCAGTTCTAGCTGCAGTCAAAATTTCAGTGTGTGATTGGATTCCTCTCAGAAGAAATTGAATGGAGGAGAAAGATTTGACCACATTTAGAGTCTTCCACCAAGACAGCTTGAGATTCTAACATGTGATGCTTTAGGACGGCCTAATTTACAAACAATAAAAAAATAGAAAAAATGGATCTCAACTCAACAGGGAAGGCTGTAATGCATTCACCATTAATTTTAACAAGTTGCATAAATTCTGTGGCAGTTATGAATGCTGCTGACTAGCGGTAACAGAACTAATGGGATATCATCTGTTGACTGTGAGTCGGGCTGTATTGCAGAGTTAGACAAGCTTTTTCATCTTGAGGATTACACTTTGGGCCATAGGAATTAGGGTTGCTAATACTATATAATTAGAGTAAGAGAAGTTCAACGTTTTGATCCATTTTCAGGAGTGTTAGGGACAGAAGAATCAGGTGCTCTTTTTGCTCTTTAATTCCTGTAAAACAAGTCAAGCTTGCCCCAGTTTTAGGGAAGAGATGTTTCAGAGTTTAAAGGGCATGTTGAATATCTAAAATATCTCCTACCTGTAAATAGAAGGAAGCTTTATGTATACCGCCTTAAATTGCAGAGATAATAATAATAATAATAACAACAACAACAATAATGATGATGATGATGTCATCCTTTTTGCTTTAAATCCTCCAATCTTTCTTCAGATGAACAATGAGTCCAAAGATTAAAGCTATTCCTGTTCTTGGATGCTCGCCATTTTGAATCATTATAGGTTCTAATGATAGTATGAGCATCAATGGAAATACCCATGTCCCTTTAGCTGCAGAATTCTCATCTCCATTTGGGGAGGGCAGAATATAACACTGTCAAGTGGGAGACACAAAAGCAAATGGTACCCTCTTTTGGCAAGAGAGAGGCAAAATCATATTTGTATGGCTTCAATTTTCAGCCATTGCCTGCAGAAAGTAAGGAAAGTCACCCTCTGTCGAAGTGCAGAAGACTTGTGCAGTGAGGAGAAGTATCCCCATCAACAGTGTAGGGAGATTGGCAAATCTTGCCTAGGTACTAAAATTATTCTGCTCTTGCAGAGCAAATGGATTGGAATGAATCCAGAACCTCAAATAAAGCTTTCAAGCATTAT
The DNA here is from genome assembly GCF_009769535.1 of Thamnophis elegans. Taxonomy (NCBI): domain Eukaryota; kingdom Metazoa; phylum Chordata; class Lepidosauria; order Squamata; family Natricidae; genus Thamnophis; species Thamnophis elegans. Next base: position 45,545,178 of record NC_045543.1, read on the forward strand.
ATCCAATGCAGCTTTTTGCAAAAGCATGTCAGATCAGGGAGATAGTGATGAGATAGTGAAATAGAAACATAATACAAAAATAAACATTCACTTCACAAGCATAAAGAGGCCTGGCACACCCTTGTGTGATTTATCAGATTTAATCTATATTTTAACTTCAGTTCTTCAGGAAAATTAGAAATAACCAACATCCCATTCAGCAGCTGCCTTTCTTGTAACTATTGCTTAGGGCAGTGTTTCTCAACCTTGACAGCTTTCAGACTGGTGGACTTCAACTCCCAGAATTCCCCAGCCAGCATTCTTAAAATTGCCATGGTTGAGGAAACCCTAGCTTAGGGAAACAGTGGCCTTACATATTTTTGTGCTTGAGGGCTGTGAGCTACTTTAAGTATAATAGATGGTTCTAATGCTCAGTTGCAATTTAGGATTCTGGATGTTGCTGGCTAATTGCAATTCTCAAGTCTTTAAAAGTGATTATGTATATCGGGATGATAAAAATGCTGTCCGATTAGCAGAATCTTTCTAATTCTTTCAAGATGAAAATAAAGTATTTTTTTAACATTTCTGTTACATTTACAGAGCAGCATTGCATATTTTTATTGTTCCTATCTACTCATGCATATCAGAGCACCCGCGCGTGCATGCACGCACGCCCACACACAAACACACACACAAATAAATTGATACAAAACCTAGGCTGTGATCTAACTATAACTTAAAGCTGTTCCCGAGCCATGATATCTTTCATTAGAATTCAAAATTGCACCTTATGGTTGACAGGCTAAAACTTTGGATTACTCTTTAAAAATAAAGATGTTATATTCTACAAATTGATAATGAAGACCTTTGCCTATAATAACTAATTTAAAATTTTCATGTGCAAGGGTGTTCGTACAAAAAACAAGCTGCATAAAATCACCGCACAGTTGCTCTGCTTCCGTAAGCCTTCATAAACCAGTGCAAGCTTAAGGACGCATCTCCACAACCAAAACTACACCCCAGTTCGACACTTGGGAAGGATGGGTCCCGTCAGGTCTGCAAGTCGTCTTTTTCTCACTGAGGAAAAAAAACGCAGTTGAGGTCAGGATACATTTCTTATATATAGAAATGGGGCAGTCCATAAATACTCTAAATTCCTGAATTACAAGACCATTGGAGAGAAGGACAAGTAACCCTGGGTGTAAACAATTAGAATACTAAAACCTCAAATCTTTGAACAAACCTCTCCAATTTAATGTTGGATATTTAAAGAGAAAATCAAATGTCTGAAAACACTGTAACCTAGGCTGACTTAATTGGCTGGGCTCCTTTGTAGGCCACTCCTTTTGTCATGGCTAATCAATTTTCTTTGAAAATATATTTTTGTGAAGTACTAAGGACTATTACATCCTTTTCCCCAAGATTGAAACTGGAATTCCTAGAATTCTAAAAAGTCAATTTAACAGTGCAATGCTATAGCTATCAAATCAGAAGTAATCCTTATGTTAACCAAACTAACAAGCAAATATGCACAAGACTACACCCTCTGTCTAGAGCAGGTGCTTTCAAATTTTCAGGATGTAGAACCTGTTCATTAAAAAAAACAAACCCAATCCCTGATTAAAAGAGGTTCTGCATGTCAAGTGGCAAGACCTGCCTTATTGATTGTTACTACTTATGCCCCTGAAGAGCATTGAGGTGGGAGCAGATGATCAACTGTATTCAAAGTTTAATTTTTCTCCCTTTATTCCTTGCAGAGTTTTTTTTACCTCATAAGTTCCACAAAACTCAGTCCTTGCAGAACCCATTTTGAAAAACCCTGGCCTAGTATATGTAACTGTCCATTGCAATTAGAGTAAGAAGAAAACCAGACTTTGCAATGTTTGTTTTACCCCTTCTCTCTCCATCCAAATTTCTGCAGAAATTAGTTCCAATTGGATTCTTAATTAAGTAACTCTGGGTGCAATTTCCCACTTATGATTCTTTGGGAAAAAGCAACTCTAGTTAGAAGAGTTGCAACTGAATGGAAATGGTACAAAAGACAGCTCAAGTTTAGGGTTGAAACAATCAACAGTGTGATTTTTTTTTCATTGTGGAAGATCCAAAACATGAGAATAAACATTTAAAAAATCTTCACCTAGTTGGAAAAATCAAGTTGAAGTAGCTCTTCACAAAACAGACACACTAGGTGTTTTTTCCTGACAAAAATAAGTGCTGCCCTGTTTTTATCAGAGTGAATTGCTGCCATTACAATAAAGGCAACCCTAGTGTAGAAATGAGCTTTAAGAGAGTATGATGTCTGGAGAACATCATCTAACCTCATCTGGCTTAGTCCTGGTTGAACAGTAATTTGTAGTTACACAAGAAGTCAAGATTTTCCAATATTTGTGCGCTGGAGTTTGTAATCTATCTGTATATTCTTTATATATGCTGGGCTTGCGCTGAATACCTTTGGAATTGTCTACATTGTAGACTCTACACTGAGGAAGGTTATATTTAAGCAACTAATGTTCCCAGCTGAAATCACATGATATTCAATGGCAAAAGTCGATCGCATAAGTTAAGCAGAAGGCAAAGGAAGAGCAAGGACAGAATGAAAGAGTGAGTCACAATCATTCAACCATGAAGATAGAAGGAATTTTCCTTCCATTAAGAGAGCTGTTTCTGAAGAATAAAAGGACATCCTAGAGAAATCTATGAAGAGAAGTGGAAGGGACAGTCAGAACCAAATGGAATAGCAGAGAAGCACTACTAGTTCCCAATCTGGGAAGGAGAGTAAAGAAATTGCCAAGAAGGGATTGCAGGGAAATACTTATACATCTTCCAGTTCCAGGGTTGAGGTGTTTTATCAGGGACCGTCACTTCCATGTATACGAGCTGCAAATAAGAACTAAGTCAGATATTGTCTGTAGAGCTCTTGCACCAAGGAGGTCAACTGAGACCAGTCCCCAGCCAATTTATTTCTTAAAAAATCTGGACTAATAAATAATTGTAATAGCTTGCTTCCCATGTAATAGCACTCATTCTCGCTACTATGCTCATCCAATCAACGATAGAAACTTCATATATTGTGGAATCCTTGATGTTCTCTGAATATGGCTGTTTGCTTGCAAATGTTTCATTACCTAACTAGGTAATATCATCAGTGATGATATCAGTGATGATGTTATTTATTTGGGTAATGAATTGTCTGAAAACAAACAGCCAAGCTCAGAGAGCACCAAAGGCTCCACAGTTCAACCCTGAGCTACATATAGTCTCTTCTTCATATTTCCATGAATGCAGCATAATACAGTCACAATAAATTTTGCAGAGCAGATCCTTTGTTAATAGGTTTGATCTTCCATGAGCACTAGTGAAATGCATAAGGTAATTTGTAGTTACACAAAAAGTCAAGATTTTCCAATGTTTGTCCGCTGGAGTTTGTAATCTATCTGTATATTCTTTATATATGCTGCATGCTTTACATGCAAACTGTTCCTAACTGAATCCAAATAATTTTTATAACAGGGTCTCCAAGTCCATGAAGAAATACTGCAAGTTAAAATAGCAGGTAATATTGGTCCAGACCAACAACCTGAATCATCTGAAGGCAAGCTCATCTATCACTGATTACATCCCACATGGTATAAGCTGTTTTTTTTTTCCTGAACAGTTTGGCAACATCAAAAAAACTAAACAAAATCAATCCCAAACTTACACTTCGAATACTGCAGGAAGAGCAGACAGGCAAAGGGACCACCTTTTAAAAGTCTGATACTTTTTCATTTAAACCCCCCCCCAGAAATAATAATCTACCTTTCCACATATTTCAAAGCTTCCAATTGAAACAGGAACTTTAGTTGCAATTCTAATCAAGGAATTCTTGTATTTATTTATTTGTTTGCTTTTTCTTTTATATTTCTAGGTAGAATCTTGGTCTCTTTGCTTTTAATATGCCAATTTGTGATATCCCTTTGAAAAATATGATCTCAAGCAACATTCACCCTCCACTCATCACAAAAACCCTACCCACATATGAATCCAGCACTCCCCCACCACCATAAATATTGAACAAAGGAAAATTGATACAACTATAAAACGATAAGAAGAAAGCAATCTCTTCTGCCCACTAGACAGCCAATAAACAACATCTTTCCCAACCTGATGTTCTTCAGTGCTGCTGGACTGCAACTCCCAGAATTTTCAACCACAGGTGACCAGTTAAAGTAAGCTAATATACAACCATGCCATCTCTTGGATTAATGGATCAAGAAGGATGGTCACCTCAAGAACCCATACGTCTATGAAAAAATAAAACTCACCTAGATCATTGTTGTTCATCATAGCATTGGATGCCCGAAGTCTGGGTCCCTGTTGAGTGAAGTTATAACCAAACCTCAAGAGAGAGGTGTTTTTTTCTAACATGCTGGCGATTTCCATTTCTACCTTGTTGCCCAAAAGCTGGCACTTAAAAAAGAACAGGAAAAAATAGCATAGAAGCACTTTTGAATTTTAGTTGCTTATCTTGCAGGTTTATGCCTACATGATGTGGCAGTGCAGAGGAAAAAGTTCATCAGAAGAGAACAGAATGTTCCCATTCTATAATGCTAGAAAAGGGGAAGATACAATAGGAGGAAGGGTTGCCCGTGACTGGGATGGGAGGAATGATAATCAGGAGTGGGCTGCTATGGGTTGGCCCAGGTTTGGGAGAACCCGTAGGTAACATTATGGCCAGTTCAGAGAACCTCCAAATCCCACCCCTTGTTGACCCCACCCGGCCACCCCACCTCACCCTGCCCCACCCTGCCCCTCCCTGGAGTCTCCACTCAGATGTGAAGTAAGTGAATGGCCACACAGAGGCTTGGGGAGGGGGAAAAACGGGCTTCCCGGAAGTTCCGGCCCTCCAGAGCCTGGGGGAAGCAGTTTTTGCCCTCCCCGAGGCATGTTTGCAGGAGGCTGACTAGGCCACACCCACCATGGCCATGCCCACCTAGCAACTGGCCAGAGAACCCGTTGCTGAAATTTTTGAAGCCCACCCCTGATGACAACCTACCGAAACTATAAAAAAGGCTAATAAGGTTATTTGTAAACTTGGAGTCCCAGGTTTGTCTTGGAGAAATTTTGACCCAGAGAAGTTAGACTCCAAAGGAATCTAGACTAAAAATTCTCTGGAACCTGTGTTCTAATAATAATATATTGCTCTAACAATCAACAATTTCAGGAGTCACATGATAGAATAAAAGACATTTTATGCCAGGTGTGGAACCTCCCCTCCTCCCTCAATACAACAGAAAGCCTTTGATTGAGAATATCAAAGAGTAAAAGCATGCATAACATTTCTACAGCACTGTAGCCACCTGGAAGCATCCATCACCCTTGTCTACAGTCCGGACAAGTGTTTCTCAACCTTTGCATCTTGAGGTTGTGAGGACTCCAACTCCCAGAACTCCTCAGCCAGTATACTGGCTGGGGAATTCTGGGAATTGAAGTCCACACAGTCTCAAGCTGCCAAGATTAAGAAATACTGATCTGGGCAGACCCGATTCATCTCTAGGCTAAATGTAAAAGCCAAGCATATGTAATGCTCATTATCTATTCCCCTTGATATCCTCAAGTGTCCTTCTATCTCAGTGTTGTAATACAAAGCCCAGAATCAAAATGGAAGAAGTAATTATTGCTTGGACTGTAAAATCTGGTGGAAGCTCATCTTATTCTACATAAGTTACCTGGTTGTCAATTTTGAGTTCAATTAGTGTTGTGTTGTTCTGCAGTGCTTTTATCAGGGCCAGGATTCCAGATCCAGTAATAAAATTTGATTCCACATTTAAGCTTTTCAATACGCTGTTTTCTTTTATCATTTCTGCCAACGCCTTCCAATGAAGACAAAGACAAAAGGAAAATATTTGCATATTATTACTGTTGCCAATAACTTTAAGCAAAGGTGATATGAATGATAGCATCATTAATACAGGAATGCTTTTTGTCATAAGTTAACTACACTGCTGACTCAAACCAGAATTTTCTGTTTTATCTTTTGGGTGACTCTGAGAAACCTACAAAGAAACTTTGACATATCACACGGTTATTGTTGTTGTAAGGAACATTAATGGTGCTAAATTAGACTCTTGGCTAGTTCAACTCACAGCTGCCAACCAACTGCCCAAGGAAGTTGTACAAAGTAAAGGCAAGATATAAATCTAATGATGAACAAATTAACATAAGATTATTTTATATGTGAAAATAAAAATTAGCTTTTAGTAATTGAAAATCAGCTAGGAGAATGACAATAGAAGTTGCAGGATCCAATCTGAGCTAGTCACTGGGAACAAAGCTTTATTCTTCCGAGCTTTCAGGCTTGGACTGGAGTTCATAATCAAGGAACCTCTCTCTCTCCAGAGATGTTGCCCGTTGATGGGCAAAAGCTTGGAAGAATGAAGCTTTGGTCCCGGTGACTGATTCAGTTTGGATCCTGCAACATTATCCTCATATGTTTACCTTCATTCACAACAGAAGTCCTCAAATTTGATTAATGATTAACCTGAGAATTCAGCTACAGAGAGTTCTTTATAAAGAGTACAGTTCTGCTACCAAGGAACCTAAAATCAGTTTAAGACTGAACATATGTCAAGTGTATATTACTTTCTTAAAAGGGCCCTGGTTTAGCTCCAGGGATTTTCTATTCTTTAAGAACCTGCGGTCTTTCCACTATAGAATTTACAGTATGAGTTTCTCAAAGGTTGACAGCTTGGAAGCACTCAGCCCCCTTACTTCTTTACCCATTGCCCCAATTTCTTCTCTTTCTGTCAACCACATCTGTCATAACTCTAACAAACAGCTTATAAGAAGTATAATTCATTAGAAGAAATCCAGAATAAACCATTGAATAACAAATAGTATAGTTCAAAGAGCTGTGTGAAAGAGCCATATAGTTTCCATTTCTTGCTCAGTGCAGGAACTGCTAAAGTGTTCTGGATAGGGGGTTACGCAGTCTCTGTTTGAAGATCTCCAGTAGAAGAAAAATATGCTACCTCATGAAGCAGCCGATGGTTATTATTGCCTGGTATTACACTTATTACCTGGAAATTCCTTAAAATAAATAAATCCCATGACTAATTAGAATGTCCTTTCACCCACTGTTTGTGGTCCTAGTTTTTAGCACATCAGAAAACCAGTTCACACCCTCCTCTATATGACAACCCCTTTTATGTCTATTTCTTAGAACTACTATCGCATCTTCTTTCACTCATCTCTTTTCCAGACTGAATGTACCCGGTCTTTTAACTGTTCCTCACAGGAATTGGTTTCCAGTCTCCTCCCCATCTTGATCACTCCCTTTTTAACTCACTTGGGAAAAGGCAATGATCTTATCTGAGACTTGGGTTTCAACCAAATAGAATGTCATTAAAGGAGGCAATCCCAATAAAAGCTTTCCTGAGAAGGTTAGGTGCAAGTCATCTGACACTTACAAAAGCAACAGGGTCATTACTTCTTGTTCCTACTATGCTGAACTTTTTCACATAGGTGTTAGTCTTCAGAGCTTCAGCATAAGCTTTCAAAATAGGCACAGGAATATCCTTTAAAAGAGAAACATTAGACAAGGGTGATGTGAGCTGTTTTTATTGAGACACAATTCTAAATTCAAAGGAATCCTGGATCTCCTAAATCCAGTGACACCCTTTAAATCATTTCAAACATGTCAGTTCTGTGCTACCATGCTACCTTTCCCCCACTGAGCTCTATATCAAAAAATAGACCCATTTGGGATAATTTAATTTTATTTATTTAACTTATATACCACCCATCTTGCCTGGATGAGGAGGAGTCGGAACAGAAGGTAGGAACCTCAACTTCATTTTAAAAACACGTAGAATAAAGCAGTGGTAAAATATATTGCAAAGAAAATCAAGCAACTGCACTTGGAAAGTAGTATGTCCTTTTGGTCATTCTGCCATACTTTAGATTCTTCCTTGATTTAGAATTATAGTCCAAAATGTGCCTGGAGCAAAACATGCGCAAATAACTGCAGTCACTTGGTTTTCTTTGCAGCATCAGCTTTGTTTCATATGTTAGATATCAGAGAGATAGACAGGGAAAACATTTGCCATATTAATGCCAACCATATTTTCTCTAAAATGATTGACTGCTTTTCAATGGAAAGAATGATGTGTATTGTTTTAGAACTACCATCTCAGTTTAACTTCTACTTTATGATTCAATTGTAACTCTGGTGTGAAAAAGATACCTTTCCAAGAAATAAATTCAAGTAATGGAGGGAAAAGTTATTGCCTTTATTCTCTAGACTTCTTGGGTCATGGAGAGGGAATGCAAATGGCAGCATATAGCAAACCTTGGTTGAGCTTGAAAAAAAGGCATGCAAGTCCAATTTGGTAAATACTTGAACGGGAGACTATTCAAGGTTATCCTACAACATCTTTAAAAATCTTGGAAGAAGTCAATAGCGAGCCTCTTTATTGTGAAGAAACCCCAAAGAGTGTATTTCTGTACAGACAGTCCTTGACTTACAACACCATGGGAACCTGAATTTCTGTTGCTAAGCCAGGTTAAAGCAAACCCAGGGAGAAAGGAAGCCATACCTTAATATTATTGAGATTAATTTCCTGAAGTTCTGGATCATTGTTTTTCACTCGTGCCAAAGTTTCTTCTACGTTGGTCAAATTTGGCTCATCAGGAACTGGTTTATACTGGGTGGGCTTAATTATACCTACATGAGTGAAAGAGATAAAGATCCATGTCCATTTGCTTCTGAACAGTCATTAGTGATACAATGAAAAAAGAGTAATAGCTTCACTCTTACTCATTTTGTAGGCTTCAACCCAGATCTCCTAAGCTTACAACATTTCTAATAGCATTTATTTCACTCAGGGTATAAATGAAAGAATTTGATTCTCTGATGCTGGATTCTTATGAAAACAAATTAAAATAAGTTCAGTACCAACCACTGATACAGTTTTTCTTATTGGCCAAGTGGTGACAAAAATATCTACAAAGTTGTATAGAAAGTCATGGAACAGACTCGGCTTTGGTAGTTTAATAACTAAGGTGCTTTTTAATTCTATTCTCTTTTTAAAATGCTTTCACATGCCTCTTACAGATGCACAGGACAGATGCAAGCATATATCTTTTCAACCTATGTTGAAGAATTTGAATTTTAAAAAGTTTATAAATAAATGTATACATTTATACATTTTTATACATCTTATGTCTCTTAGCAGCTGTACTAAGAGAATAGTATGATTTATAGATTTTGTTTGGACTGTGTTTTTAAGATTTTTTTTTTCAGTTTAGAGACCAAAGAAAAGAGGAAAAAAGACATTTAAATGTCTTGTTTTCTGAAATTCATGCTTGGAATTTTTTGGGTGCATAAATTGCATGGCAGCAAGGAAAACTGTTATCTGTACTTCATCATAACTGTTTTCTTTTTAAATCTACATTCACTGTAGACATTGACAGTGTATTTGCTTCCTTAGTGAACAATGACAAATTGTATGTCTTGAAAAAGACTACCCCTCACCAAAAAATAGGGGGAATTTTTCATATTATATAAGCATGTATTTAGAAAAAGTATTTCTTTGATCAATTCTAAAATGTGTATTTTTCTGAAACTCCAGTAAAAATAAATCTAACATTTCTACACTATTAATAATTCCAACATTCTCAAGTGATCTCCTCTGTAAAGGAGAACATGTTTCTCTATAATGAATTCTAAACAGAAAGCACTAATCACTAACATTCCCTAGAGATTATTTCAACGCATGACCCCAAAGATGGCGATATGGGTTCACATTATGGATGCACATTAAAAAAGTGCCATTTTCATCTTTACCTATAAAATTAAAAACGATTCTCTGAAAGAAAAACTACAGAGAATAAAACCTATAAATCCAACAAATCCAATACCCAGCTTCCCCATCTTATCAAACTAGGTTTGCTGACTCCAATTGAAACCAAATTTGGAGATCTTATTGCCCTGACAATAAGCCACTAACCTACTTGAATCTTTCTCACTCTGTGTATAGATACTTGCTAGAACTTCAAAAACAGAGCAGGAACTGTGCATAAAAAGTGTTAAAACTGAATTAAGAACTACTAATTAATATTATTGCTTGTAAAAGAAGATGCTGTATTCACAGATTTAATTAACACTACAGATACCAACTATTCTGGTCTGTTACTGAGATATGCGATCATCTCACAAACACATGCAGACACATTCTCCTTCCTCCTTCCAATAGAAACACACACCAAAAAGAGAAAAGAAAATAATTAGAATAGAGCTGGAGCAAGAGGAAAGTTGTTCTGAGAAGGAAAAGGAAGATTCAGTGTTAAAGGGTATGGTCCACAAAAACTCTATGTTGTGATTTCGCAAATACATAGCAAGGAACACATTTTGCCTTCCAAAGAATACAACACTGCTTTTGTAATTCCAATGAAAGCACTGAATTCTGGAGCTACTTATAGTGAGAGAAAGAAAGAAAGAAAAATGTATGGAGACAAGGCTGTGAGAAAAGCAGTCCTATTTAATGTTTCAGAAAGTTTAAATTCAACAGGCGAAAAGTCCTCCCAAACAAGAAGCTAACTTTTAGAACTGATCTTCAAAAGATCAGTCTAATATTTGTGATATTTGGAGCCACTTGCAACTCATGCTTATTCCTTTGTTTTCACTACCTTCTGCTCTTTTCATTAAATGTAGGGACACACAGAATTATAGTGGGGGGGGATCAAATGTTGGGCAATTATCTGGATTTGAAAGGGGGAAAGTGATTCTGAAGTGTGGAAACATACATCATACCTGTTGGCACCTTTTGAATTACTGAGTATGACACAAGCATTCTCACATATTCTGAATCTGCTTTCCTCTCTTGAATCTGGATTTAATCTGAATCTATACTGTTTTATTAACTACAATTATAAATGCTGCTGCTTTTGACTCCCTTTGTTAGATTATTATAATGTTGTAAACCTTACTTACTGTCCAATCCTTCTTTGTTGACTATAGTTGTAGTCCCTCGTGCTTCGTAATATTGTTGGTTGCTCATCAATGTATGCATGCCAAGAATAGCTACATGAGAGAAGGGGGAAAAATAAAAGAAAACAAAGTTAAATAAATTTATAGACTTGTCATTCCTGGGAAAGTGATAATCTGGCCAAGACACTCAGTAGCCTAGGAAAAATGTGAAATAACAGTGATAAAATATTTATTTTGAAAGGGAATATTGAGAAGATCCATTGAAGCTGAGCACAACTTGTATGTTCAAACAGGATGTGATTCCTTATTTCTTCATGCTTTGGCTAATTAGGCTTTTTTTTAAAAAAAGGAAGCAGCAACATGCTACATTGGATAATTAATCATCCATTATCAATGGATTCCTAACTGATATGACAATGACCTGCATATCCTATTAAATGTAAGAATTTCACTGCATCCACCCACTATGGGAAACAGGGCCGGGATAAATACAGTTCTCTTCACTACTTGGCAAATTGCTATATCTTACTTAGTGAGCTCTTTGCAGTAATGCATTACCATTTAGCAAGGCCTCAGTCACATTTGTCATCTAATTCCAGTATGAATAGAATCTGAGCTATTGCCAAGATCTGAAAGGGCTTAATACACATAGTCAGTTTGGTGTAATTGTTAAGGCATCAGGCTAGAACCCTGAGTTCTAGTCTCACTTTTACAAAGCCAGCTTGGTGGCTTTGGGCTCGTTGCCTTCTTTCAGCCTTAGGAAGCAATGGCAAACTACTTCTGAAAAACCTTGCCAAGAAAATTGCTGGGACTTGACCTGGCAGTATCCAAGAATCAGACATGATTGAATAGAAGAAATACACACACACAATAAGTTGCCTTTTTGATCTCAGAATAAATAAAAGCTTATTTGATCAAAAAATTAGTCCATACCTAGCATTTTATTCTGACATGCTTTCAATAACACACACATACAAATAATATCTTATAAAGCTACATCCACTCCTAGATTAGGAAACATGCAACATGCTGGACAGCTGCACATTTGATGGCAGCTTTTTGTTAGGAATATACTAAGTTCTGCAGTACCATAAGTGATAATTGCATATTTTAGCCAGTTATTTGTATATACTGTATATGTTGCAATCAGCAGCATCTTAGAGCAGACATTCCAGACTTGCATTTGAATGAAAATGAAGCAGCTCTTTTCTAAAGCACTGCCTGCCACCTACAATTTTTGTAAATCCTTAACAAAATATTCAATCATTGGTTGAATGACTAAGACTACAGTCCCAAAGGACTCATTAGGGTGCAGATGATGTAAGCTGTATTCTTAATTCAGGAGAACAAAGAATTTCCATATTGTCTTCTCATTATATATAATATATATTTCTGTATTTAATTTGCTTTATTATAAACACTAGCTTCGATCATGCTCCAGAAGTTCTTTAACAAGCAGCAAAAAGCACAGTCAGATGTTCAGTTGCAAAGGATCTGTTTTGCTAAAATGTATCTTTTTTAAAAACCCTCATATTTTTTAAAAAATTCAATCAGATACATATTTAAAATATCAAAATAATTACAACATATTTTTCTTTTTGTTTCTAGTTTATGGCTTCTCAATTAAAGAAACATTACTAAGCTGAACTGGTCACTTGTAATATCCCAGAAGTGGGAAAATCACTGCTTAGGAAAAAAATACGTCAGAAAATAAGACTAAAACAACCTAAAAATAAATAATTTATCAATTCAACTTGAGATTTCACAGATATCAAGTCATCTCTTGTAAACAGCAGGCCTATGTTTTCACTAATCGTCTTTTCCATTTCTGTATGGTTTTAGCCAAGAATCAATGAGGCTTCTGCTTCTAAAACAAATTGGAAGAAATGCCTGCCTCTCTGGTTGGCTTCTGGCTTATTAGTGCCATACCTCCACCTGCTGTGCTATAGGTAGATAATGCCTATTTGACAGGTTTGCCCTAAGCAATTTACTAGTCCAGAGATTCCAAAATGAGAGTGGGCAGTTTGCCCTGTTGCCCTTCATGGCCTCTTCTTGTTTACCAATTGTGGACTGCACCTTGATTTACCAAGGAACTCCAGGAGATAAAGCTACCAAAGAGATGTCTGGAGTCCCACTGAATGAACTTAAAAGAAGCAAGCTAACAAAACAGATAAGAGTCCATATCTGGGATTATCTTGTGTTGATAAGGCAGAAATGTTTCTCTGACCTTATTGTATCTACCAATTGGACAACTGCAATGTTCTTTACATGGAGTTGCTCTGGAGGACCACGTAAGAAACTGTAGCTGGTCCAGAATGCAGCACTGCAATGTAGGGTGCACGTGTTACACTCTGCAAGCTGCACTTGTGGCCAATAGATTTATAAATGCAATTTACGATGCTGATTATGACTTATAAGTCCCTTCATGGAATAGGGCTATTTGAAGGACTGCTTCTCTCCCATGATTTCTGCTGAATATACTTATGAAATTATTACAGTATATTGTAGTCTTCCAACAAAGTGTACCACAGGTAGTCCTTGAATTATGACCACAATTGAACTTAAAAATTCTGTTAAAATTGTTAAGTGAATCTGGCTTCCCCATTAACTTTGCTTGTTAGAAGGTTGCAAAATATACTATATTGCCAAAAGTATTCACTCACTTGCCTTTACTCGCATATGAACTTACTGTAAGTGATATCCCATTCCTAATCCATAGGGTTCAATATGACGTTGGTCCACCCTTTGCAGCTATAACAGCTTCAACTCTTCTGGGAAGGCTGTCTGTCCACAAGGTTCAGGAGTGTGTTTATGGGAATTTTTGACCATTCTTCCAGAAGTGCATTTGTGAGGTCACACACTGATGTTGGATGAGAAGGCCTGGCTCTCAGTCTCCGCTCTAATTCATCCCAAAGGTGGTCTATCGGGTTGAGGTCAGGACTCTGTGAAGGCCAGTCAAGTTCATCTACACCAGACTCTGCCATCCATGTCTTTAGGGACCTTGCTTTGTGCATTGGTGCACAGTCATGTTGGAAGAGGAAGGGGCCAGCTCCAAACTGTTCCCACAAAGTTGGGAGCATGGAATTGTCCAAAATGTCTTGGTATGCTGAAGCATTCAGAGTTCCTTTCACTGGAACTAAGGGGCTAAGCCCAGCTCCTGAAAAACAACCTCACACCATAATCCCCCCCTCCACCAAACTTTACACTTGGCACACTGCAGTCAGATAAATACCGTTCTTCTGGCACCCGCCAAACCCAGATTCGTCCATCAGATTGCCAGATGGAGAAGCGCGATTTGTCACTCCAGAGAACGTGTCTCCACTGCTCTAGAGTCCAGTGGCGGCGTGCTTTACACCACTGCATCCGACGCTTTGCATTGCACTTGGTGATGTATGGCTTGGATGCAGCTGCTCGGCCATGGAAACCCATTTCATGAAGCTCTCTGCGCGCTGTTCTTGAGCTAATCTGAAGGCCACATGATGTTTGGAGGTCTGTAGCGATTGACTCTGCAGAAAGTTAGCGACCTCTTCACACTATGTGCCTCAGCATCTGCTGACCCCGCTGCGTCAATTTACGTGGCCGTTGTCGTTCCCAAACACTTCCATGTTCTTGTAATACAGCTGACAGTTGACTGTGGAATATTTAGGAGTGAGGAAATTTCACGACTGGATTTGTTGCACAGGTGGCATCCTATCACAGTTCCACGTTGGAATTCACTGAGCTCCTGAGAGCGACCCATTCTTTCACAAATGTTTGTAAAAACAGTCTGCATGCCTAGGTACTTGATTTTATACACCTGTGGCCATGGAAGTGATTGGAACACCTGGTTCTGATTATTTGGTTGGGTGAGCGAATACTTTTGGCAATATAGTGTATGACCCCAGGACATTTCAACCATCTTAAATACATGCTAGTTGCTAAGCATCCAAATTTTGAACACATGATCACAAGGATGTTCCAATGGTTGTAAATGGGAAAAACAATCATAGGTCACTTTTTTCAATGCCATTGTAATTTCAGTTACTAAACAGATGGTTGTAAGTCAAGGACTACCTGTATATACAGCATATATTGTAATCTAGTCCCTTGGAGTGTTACATACATAGGATTTGGTATGAGATACGGTAATTTATTCCAAACAATTGATGCAGCATTCTCTTCAGAATAAAACTGAAAATCTATTCAATCTCCACATCCTAAAAAAATTTTTTTTTAGAAAGTACCAGGTCTAAGAAGAGTTAAACTGCACTGGGGAACATAACTGCAATCTTTAAGTCCTTGCATTTATTGCATTAAAACAAAACAAGGTCTCAATGCAGTGACTCATGCAGAGATTTTACTAATTATTTGTTTTGTTAGATATCTCATTCTGTTATCTCAGCACCAGAAGCAGCCATAAGAATAAATAGCAAAAGGTACCACTTGACTTTACAGTGCTTTACATATTGTTCCCAACAATCTGGGTTCTCATTTTACCCACCTCGGAAGGATGGAAGGTTGAGTCAACCTTGAGCCTGGTGAGATTTGAACTGCCAAATTGTAGGCAGCAGTAGCAGCCTGCAGTACTGCACTCTAACCATTGTGCCACCGTAGCTCATACGTTCAATTCAAAGAGATAACAGAATTACTCAGGCCTAGCAGAAAATTATGGGAGGATAGAGTAAGGCCAGGGTCATGCACTAAATATTGTGGATGAGCAATGCACCAAATTGCCAGCAAAAATATGGTATGTAAATGTATTTGTATGTAAACATGCACAAGCAGCTCTTGGAACTCCTGGAGGATTACTGTACATGCATTTGTTTTTGGAAAGGGCAGAGAAAAATCTATACTGTCTTTAGGTAGAACAATCAGTTATTGCTCTTTACAGATATGCAGAACTACTCATTAGTATATATCCCATCTTGGCATAAGCTTGGGGTGCATTCATTAACTGCATACCCATTTGACATTTTAACACAAGTTGGATTCTTGGCAGACCTTTATTCATGAGCGCATAGAGAATGAGAATATTCCACCTTGCCAGTTTGCATGTGATGAAGGAAAAGTAGAAGCCAATGAGCAAGCCTTTGGTGGAAATTCCAATTCACAATCCAGTTTGTGCAACAAGAATAAAATGATAAAGCGGCAAAATATTTTGGACAGCAGGGAGTGCAGCAGGCCTAATGCAGTCTTGCATTCATTAAAGCAGGACTATGAGGTCACCAGCATGGTCCTTCTGCAACTTCTGCTGAGATGGATGATGTCATGGAAATATGAGAGGAAGAGGCAGCAGGCTGGAAAAACAGACATAGTTAAGGCAGGAATGGGTTGCTTCAGGGAACTTGAAGCTGAATAAAGGGAGGGGAATTTTAGTAAAATCAGGGAGATGAGGGTTAATTCACACTTTTGGAGAATAAAGCCAAGCTCAGATAAGATGGAATAGTGAAAAAGATAGCCCTGAGTCCCAGAAGAAAAGGCAGAATATGAATCTAACAAGGAGTTACATGCTGGTTTCTTATACTTCTTTCTCCACATGAACCTGGGTTGTAACATCACAATGTGCCATGTTTAATGCTTAAATATGTTTATTTTGCTTAAATAAACTGCTGAACAGCCATGACAGCTGTACACTGTCTGCCTCACACACCCCAGTTGCTCTAGGCATTATAGAGAAGAGCTGATCCTTTTAGGCACCACAGATTACACACAATGGTGGGATTCATTTTTTTTTTACTACCGGTTCTGTGGGCATGGCTTGGTGGGCATGGTGTGACATGGCGGGCGTGGCAGGGGAAGGCTACTGTAAAATCTCCAGTCCCACCCAACTCCAGGGGAAGGTTACTGCAAAATCCCCATTTCCTCCCAATCAACTGAGACTTGGGAGGCAGAGAATAGATGGGGGTGGGGCCAGTCAGAGGTGGTATTTACTGGTTCTCCAGAACTGGTCAGAATCTGCTGAATACCACCTCTGATTACAAAGCATCAAAATATAGACTGACCATTCAAGGAAAGGGGATGTCCATTAAATCCAAATTTCCATAATTTGCTTTGATTTATTTCACTTATACACTGTAACTATGCAAATTGACAAAATAAGCATCATTATATCTTGAAATTTTCAATTTAATGAGTCAAAATATGACAAAAATGTTCACTGTATATCAAGCCCACTAAATCAAGGACTTACTGTATTTTAATAACAAATGTATTTTACCCAGGAGGCAGCTTCAGTATACTTTACTCATATAAAAATTTCTCCCCATATTGTTTTCTATATTTGAAAAAGTCTATTTTCCCCCAGTAAAATAATCCACTTCTTTTTTTTCCTTCTTAGAAAAAGTTAAATGATTTCCTGCTTTCCTAACTTTCTTCACAGCTTTTCAAATCCTTGTCTAACTGTACACTTGAAATTAATTCACTATGCTGGCAAGACTGGAAGGAACATTAAATAGATCATATTTTTCTTCCCATCCCAATATCAGCTTTTTAAAAAAAAACAATCTTCAGAAATAATACTTACCTTACACCAGTATTTCTCACTGGTGCTGGCTGGAGAATTCTGGGAGTTGAAGTTCACACATGTTAAAGTTGATATGGTTAAGAAATATTGCCTTACACCATTCCCAGTTCTTTCCCAGTCAGGCTATCCGGATTACAAATGGCTTATGCAGTTTTACAGCAGACAATGAACCTTTGGTTGGAGGGGGAAATAAAAAACCACTATATTTTCTTTTCTTTTTGTGAAGTGGGCTTGGCTGACCAACCACATATATTATCCTCAATTGCTTTCCAAGCCTTTTTTCAAAGGGCTATCTTGGCAAGCCTAGCAAAACCTCAAAACAGCAGCTGTGAATTTAGGAAGACTCCTCACTGTTTGTGTTTGGAGAAGAAATAAGCAGCTTGTTTTTCTATTATTCTACTGCGGGCAAAGGGCTAAGCCAAATATTTGTATCTTGCAAATTGAGTAATTGAAACTTTAGCCTATGAGCTCAAGCCTTCAGCGGCTTACTCTGCTGTCCAACCGCAGTTACAGCAAGAAGAAATATACATCTGGTCAGTACAAGGTGGGTGAAAACAATAACAACACACACACACACAGAGGAAGCCTTTATTAGACTTTCTTTCAAATAAGAGCCACTTATATCATATGATATAAGTCATATAGCTGGATGGAGTCACCGAAGCAGTCAGCATGAGCTTAAATGGACTCCAGATGGTAGAGGACAGGAAGTCTTGGAGGAACATTGAACATGGGGTTGCAATGGGTCGGACATGACTTTGCAACTAACAACAACATATCATCTGATTTCACATATTGTATGGGGCCATAATGCAGTGTCCTTGAGTTTGTTGGTGTCCTATATGAACCAAGCCATTGTTTATGACCCAGCATGTTGCGTGAACCAACCAACTGTGGCTTAATCGACAAATTGGGACAGAAAACTATATCCATCTAAAATTTGTTGTTTCCATTGCTGATCCTTACTGTGGTGTTTTGTTTTTTGTCTTTTTCATAGCCTTGACTTCTGGTGATTTCAAGGACAAGTCAAAATACTTTTTAAATACTGGAATAGCTAAGTGTCAAACTCCACATAGCTAGACAAGATCAAGGAAGCAAGACTTACATATATTTCAGGAACTTCAATGTTAGTCTGGGGTAATTACAGAATCTTGTAAACTGCACTAAGAATTTTCTATTTATAATGAGCCAATTAGGATGGAGGGGGGGAAGAGCCCAACTGCAGGATAAGGTGTCGGGTCCTTTGGGAGGGAAGGAGGGGAGAGAGAGGGAGGGAGAGCGAGAGAAGGATAGTTGATGGCCTGGGTGTGTTGTTTGGCAGCAGGGATCTCTGGGAGCTGGGTGGGACCTTGGCAATAGCTGGATCTTGGCATGTAGGCTTTGTTGAAATAAATAAATAAAAGAGGATGAAAAAAATATACTGGGGCGGTGGTGGGAAGACAGAGGCAGGCTGTGACATTGGGGAGGAAAAGAATGAGAGGGACAATAGAAGCTGGGATTGGAGCAACTTTCCAGAGGGCTGGGGGGGGAGCTTGGGGGGGCAGGGAGTGAACAGTATCAGGTTGGGGGGATGTGCAGTTCACAGTCCCTTGACCACACACATCATTGGTGAGAAAAAGAAACAAGCACTTTAAAAAACAGCTTTCATTGGAATGGAATGGAAAAGTTGCAAGGGGCCTGGATTAGGTCTTCTAGTCCAGTGGTTTCCAACCTTGGCAACTTTAAGACCTGTGGACTTCAACTCCCAGAGTTTCTCAGCTGGTTTTAAGTGGTCTTGTTTCTTTTTCTCACCTATTACTACTTCGATGGTGTGTGCTTACAGGTGGGATGGTGTGTTTAAGGGAATGTGAATATCCAAGGCATGGTTCAATGAGAGTATGAAGTATGGAGCCCCCATTGTTTCTCTAGTTTGGGGGGGGGGTGGATCCTGTGTTCATAAGATGAATATTTACCATCATGCAATTCACTTGCTGCCTCTCTGCCAGACTCCCAGGCAGTGGTTCTCTGGGAGGGGAAGTCTCAAAAGCTTCTACCATAAACACCACAATTGCTGGAATTATCACCTGCAACTGTACCCCTTGCAAGCACCCCTGTGGTGAAGATCCAGCTGCTGCCAAGATCCCACCCAGCATCCAAGATTCCTGTCACCAGAAACCACACACAGGTCCTCAGCTTTCCTTCCTTCCTTCCTTCCTTCCTTCCTTCCTTCCTTCCTTCCTTCCTTCCTTCCTTCCTTCTAGCAATAGCAATAGCAATAGCAGTTAGACTTATATACAGCTTCATAGGGCTTTCAGCCCTCTCTAAGCGGTTTACAGAGTCAGCATATTGCCCCCAACAATCCAGGTCCTCATTTTACCCACCTCGGAAGGATGGAAGGCTGAGTCAACCTTGAGCCGGTGAGATTTGAACAGCCGAACTGCAGAACTGCAGTCAGCTGAAGTAGCCTGCAGTGCTGCACTCTAACCACTGTGCCACCTCGGCTCTTCCTTCCTTCCTTCCTTCCTTCCTTCCTTCTTTCCTTCCTTCCTTCCTTCCTTCCTTCCTTCCTTCCCCCCTCCCTCCCTCCCCCCCCCCCCGAACAATGTAAATGCCGCAGGCAAAAAAAAAGATGCTACAAAGGATTTTCCTTTTGGTCTTCAAACAGCCTCCATCATTCTATGTAACTCAAAGATTTCCCTAGGAACCTCAGTTTGCATATCTTGACATCAAGATATACAGACAAAATGGGAACTTTGAGGGTGGGGAGATAAAACACTCTCCTTTGCAGATGAATAAATATTTGCAAATAAAGTAGAATTCTGCTCCCCCACCCCTGTTCCTGTAGTTGAGCTCTTCCCCCCATATCTGATCCTGCAGTTGGGCTCCCCCTGCCATCCTGCAGTTGGGCTCTTCCCCCCCTCCCCCACCTGATTCTGCAGTTGGGATCTTCCCCCCCCACCTGATCTTGCAGTTAGGCTCTTCCTCCCTACCCCACCTGATCCTGCAGTTGTACTGCTCCCCCCTATCCCAGAAGCCAAGCCACCACTGTTCTCCTCCTGTACCCCCCACCACAGCTCCACAGCTCTGTAATCAGTGAATGCACACTGCCCGATTGGCTGGCAGCTAACTGTCCTGTGCAGCCAAAAGCCTGGACAAAGGGTATTTTGGTGAATGGGCCAGGCTGAAGGGCATGGGGAGGAGGCCCATTGGCCAGGGTGAATGGCTAGGGGAGGGCCAGCTGAGGAGGAAAGCTAGAGTTAAATAGATGGAGGCAGGAGGCAGGAGCCTGGAGGAGAGGAAGGCATGGCCAAGGGTAGGAGCCTGAAGGTCTCATTTTGTGTGGTTTGATGAAAGAAGAATTTAAGAATTAAAATACGGTTGCTGTCCCCCACTTCTAAGTCACTAAAATCAGCCCTGTGAACTTAAAAGGCCATTCTCATACAAATATATTACTATGTTAAAAAAAACACTTTCTCTGGCAAAGAGAAGATAATTCTGTGCTATTGTAGGAGAGAGGCAATCAGTACCATGTCCTAGACCTAGATAGTAACCTTTCTTGCAAACTTACAGAATGATTTCTCCATTCTCCTATGAAGTCAAATTCAATCCCAGAAAAGGAAAAGCTACAAATTGAGCATCCTTCATATTTCAGGACAGTTATACCTGTTTTCAGCTAAATATAACCATAGTAAAATAAGTTTTACTATATTCCCTTTCCCCTTCTGATTCTTTCCTGCACAACTTCTCCTAAGACTTCATAAAATCTAACTTTTTTAATTTAAAAATTCCAAATTTTTAAAAAATTGTCTTAATGCCAAGAACTCAAAGCCTTTTAGAATAATGATAATTGCAGCAAAAATAAAGCTAACTCCTGCATGCAGTCTTGCATCTTACCAGCAATGTCGCAGAGTTCAGCATCAGAAGCATTTGCCAGGGCTTCCTCCAATTCTGGTTCCAGAGTTACACGTTCCAAAACTGGATCAATAGCTTTCTGCTTGGGGACCCAAATTTTTCCTATAAATACATGAAGCAGTAACCGCTTCAGTTCCATTCCAGCAGGTGGGCAGTTAGATACATTTTAGTCTAATAGTTAAAGCACCAGGCTAAAAACTGGGAGACTGTGAGTTCTAGTCCTGCCTCATGAACTCCTGCCTTTCATGCCTCATGAAAGCCAGCTGGGTGACTTTGGGCAGGTCAGCCTCAGCCCAACTCACCTCCCAGGGTTGTTGTTGTGGGTGGGAATAATAGAAAGAAGAAGGTGTGTTGAATATGTTCACCACTTTGAATTATTTGTAAATAGATACAAATAAATAAACAAAACAATACATTTTATTCTCCTACTTAAGGTGGTTCTTTCATAGTTCCTAACTTTTCAAGACTCTAAAAGGAAGGGAGAGAGGCATTGGCACTGAAACTCTGTTGTACGAAAAGGGGAAGTTAAACTCTCCCCTTAAAGATTAAAATCATCCTCCCTATCTACCAATAACTCACAGGAAAATAAAATAGAAAAGAATTCTTTATTGGCCAAGTGTGATTGTGCATACACTTGGCATTTGTTTCTGTTGCATAAGCTCTGAATATACATACAAGCAACAAGTGATCATCATAATCTTAAACTACAAACATCATAAATCATAGATACAACATTCAGTGACAGTCATAGGATACGAAATAAAGGCCTTACTGTGTAAGTGTATCAGGTTTCAAGATTCACAGTGTGATTGCTAACCTCACAATTAAAGTAATAGAGGCTGGATTTTGTGTAATTCCACATCAGTTTATGTTAATGCAAAATCATTTTTAATAGCATCCTACTCCTAAGGCTGCCTAACTGTGACTAGTATTCATTTTAAAACAGCAATGGCTTGGAACATGCCTCCCAGGGCCTGCCACCTTCAGTGATATCCCAGGCCTTTCTCCAAATTCTCATTCACTGTGGGATGTGCTCATTCAGGCTTGGCCCTTTGAAAAGGAAACCAAATTCCTTCCTATATTTTCACACACACTTTAAAAAATAAAGCTCTATTTGTTTTACTTATGGTAAAGCTAAAGGACATTTTTCCACTTGCAACTTACAGCAATCTCAACACCAATTCAACCATTTTGTGCCCAAATAACAGTAACAAAGAGAGGCTTAATGTCACTTCAATGATTAATGAATGAGACTCTGAAGGTGCTTTAAGTTACTGCTATGGAAATGGCCAAAATGTATTTCCAGTAGTGCTTGACTGCAGATGAATACATATTCATGTAGTTCTCCTTAGCAACAACATAAGAAGGGTTTGCAATTGCTTTTTCTGGATATTTTTTTCACTTTCTGCTCTAGTCTTGGGATTCCCTGCAGTATTAGCCAACCTAGCCATGTCTAACTATGATGCCCAGAGAGGTGCTATAGGAAACACACACAAAAGTTAGCTTAATAAGTTGCAAAATTAGTGAGAAGTTAGTGTTGGTGTTGGTGATTGGATCTTTAATTTTTTTTAAAAAATCTCAGAACAAAGGAAATGTGTGTATGCCATCTTTACTCTAAATGTATAAAATGCCATCTTTACTCTAGAGGGAGGATAAAGATTAAGAAGGGACAAAATTAGAATACTTTTGTATTTCTTTTGCCAATTTCTTTCTTGGAAAAAAGGACAAAGTCTGGTTTAAGGTTTTTTTTCTTTTTCCGGAATAGAAACCAAGAAAGTAAGATAGAAGATAGAACAAACATAAGGAAAGGGTTCCTTTTTTTATAGGATGGTGCAGTCAAATGGAGGTGGGGGATGGGGGGGGGAGAAGAGTGCTGCTCCAGGCGTGGAATGTGACACTGGAGCTATTTTTGTTGCTGCTTCCTATGAAATGGCACGAAACAAAGGACAAGGACCGGGCAGTCCAAGACTAAATTTAGGCTCACACTGAAGCAACTGCTCCTTTTCTCATGAGGGTAGAGGAACAGAAGGCCAAAGTTATAGAAGAAGGGCTTGCTTTTAGGGGTATTAGTCATACAATCACTACTCTATTCCTTGGAAGTAGATTTTATTTTAAAGTAAAAGGCAATGTGAACATAAAATACAATTTAAACTGCTATGGGAGTAGGGTCTATGACAACTAGCCACAACACATAGGGGACAACTTGCCATGGCCAACTTGCTGCGGCCAACTCACCAAAAGACAATTCACCATGGCCAACCTGCCACTACTATATAATAGTGAAGAAATGGTGGGAAGAATCATTAAAGAAAAGATGCAAAAGGAGGGACAAAATGAAATGTGAACAGCAAAAATTAAAAGAGTTTTTAATTATTTTAAATAATTAAAATTGTTGAATTGTCCCAACACAAGTTGGCCATGGCAAGTTGGCCGTGGCGAATTGGCAGCAGTGAGTTGGCTACAGCAAGTTGGCCAGAGCGAGTTGTCCCATTCTGGTTTTAGGATGTACTTAAAAATAACTTTAAGTTTATCAGCATGAGAAGCATAGTACAAACTGCACTCTAGATCAGGGGTCTCCAACCTTGGCAACTTTAAGCCTGGCAGACTTCAACTCCCAGAATTCCCCAGCCAGGAATTCTGGGAGTTGAAGTCCGCCAGGCTTAAAGTTGAAGACCCCTGCTCTAGATGGTTCACGGCACCTGCAGAATTGTGATAGTTAATCTCCTACCTCTTTTCTCTCCCGTGAAGGGAACCAGATCATCTCGGTCTTTAGTGTCATTTGCCTGCTTCTCCAAATGTGCCTGAAGAACATCCCTGTTAAAAGGGCCTGTGGGGTTTTTCTTGGTCTGATCTTTCTGTCTCATTCCTGCAGGTAATATTGCATTCTATATTTTGGAGAAAGGAGAAAAAAGATACAAGCTGCATGATCATCACCCATCACAATTCATCTTTTTTTAATGAAATCCCACTGAACCCCTACATGCTAGCAGTGTCTAGCTAATGAGTAGGAGTAGCACTCACAAAATCATAAAATATGTGAAGAAAAGTATTTTTGTTCAATCAACCACCAAGTTAACAACGTTTAAGATACTTATAGAGAGAACAATAGCAAAAATTAAGGAAAACAAACCAAAAGTAAATAGCATAAGATAAGAGAAGAAACCAATAGAATAATCCTCTATGGGCTCAACTAACCTGCCATCCTCCATACCCTGGGAAACCAGCCAAGGCTTGAGGGCTTCCCAAAACTCCAGTAGAGTCAGGGCCAAACTAATCTGAAGTATATGGTGGTCCAAAAGGTAAGGGCTATAATAGACAAGGCACATTTCCTGGATCCTGCCAAGAGAACATTCTATAAGCAATGGGACCAGGACCATGCCCCTTCTGCCAAACCTGATGGGCCAGCTGGAGCCCACTGCAAAGAGAAAGCCTCTCAGATAAACCAGCACAGAGAGACAGAAAGGTGGCCTTGAAGCAAATATTCAGAAGTGGTTCAAAAAATTTTTTGGTCCAAGGACAAAAACATTCCTTAAGTCCTGAGAACAAAGATACCATTAAGAAGAAACTTCTAGGTAAAGACAACCAGGTCCATATCTGAAAGTTCCAAATTACTGATATATTGCTGAAGCTTATGCACAGGAAAATGATCAGACTAATAATGTGTACCTGGGTGAAACTAGGTAAGGATCAAAGCCATTCAAGGGTGGTTGGAGTTTGTCCTCTTATGACTACGTAACAAACTTAAAACTGATGTCTCACTTGACTCCTCCCTCTGGCTCTGCCAGTGTGTGTGTGTGTGTGTCTCTCTCTCTCTCTCCTACAGAAACTCAGGATGATGACGTTTAGGGAAAGGGGAGAAAAAGCAGTCAGACTTGCAAGATTCCGTTACTATAGCCTACCCCAATAAAGAACAATTCTATAGTTCCCGTGCAATTGATTTTCTAGTCTGATCTTGTGGGAATGACCTTGGGAGACTAAAGAAAAACTTGCAGCCTAAATAGCAGTTTGACAAATGAAAGTTTGAGGAGGAGAATGGTGAAAGCATCTCTGAAGGAACCTAGTCACCCTTACCTAGTTATCAGGTGAGTAAAAGTGAAGAATGGAAAAAGTACTCTCAGTCTTGTAAGATTTTGTTAATGTAACCTTATAATAAAGATTTCTGGTGGTACATCTGTCTGAACTACCCTACAAAGCTAACAGTTGTACCTCGTGAGGCTGGCACCCATGCCCATGGCATGATGGGCTTTATAGAAAACCACCAGCACCTTGAATTTATTGATTTATATAGATACTCATCTCATTTTTACATGATTTTAGGTCAGTGATGGCTAACCTTTTACGTCACCCCTTGCTGACCTGGGTGCCGGAAATTGCACGCAAAACTATCCCGCCTGGACTGAATGGCCTCACTGGCCTTTGCACACACAGCAGCACCAAAACCCAGAACAGAAGTGAACACTGGTCTTACAGGTTTTGGCGCTCCTGTGCCTGCGAAAGCCAGCTGACTGGCATGTGTGTGCACAGGAACACGGAAGAGGAGCCAGAGAGGCTGCGCATCCTGCGCGGAATGGCTCTGCATGCCGTTTCTGGCACACCTGCCATAGATTCACTACCACAGTTCTAGGTAGTTTACAATTTTAGAGCTATTTTGGTATAGTGGTTAAAGCATCAGGGCATAACTGGGAAACTGAAAATTTTGGATCAATTGCAGCTTCCGGATATTCTTCGAGAAGAATCCCATTTATTAATTTAAACAATGTATGTGGTGCCTTGAAGCCCCATGAAGAACATATTAATCTGCTCAAAAGATGACTAAGCATGAGTGATCATGGACAGCATCTGTTGATCCAAGAAGGGGCATAATTGGCACACAACACAAAGTTGTGAATAAGCCTTCCTGGCCTCCCTTGCTGCCTAATTCTCAAAACAGCAGCTGTGAATTTAGGAAGACTCCTCATTGTTTGTGTTTGGGGAAGTACAACTCCCCCCCCTCCAGAATTAAAGATTGGAAACCATCAGTCCAGGAGACCTTAAAATCTTCAGTTTTGTTAGGATTGAGCATAAGCCTATTCTTCCCCAGAGTCTCCAGACACTAAAACAGAACTTCCACAAAATCACTTGGTTGGTCTGGAGATATAATACTGAGTATATTGATGACACCTCAACCTGTGTCATTGAATGACCTCAACAGTGGTTTCATCTAGAATGTTAAAGAGAGTGGAGAGATTGGTGAGCCCTAGGGATACCCACAAAAATAAGACACAGGCTGAACAGTGACTGCAACTTAGAAAGAAGCGGGAAGAAAATCAGTACAAAATTGTACCCCTAATTCCTAACCTTTAGAACCAGTCCAGAAGGATATCATAATCTATTATACTGAAAGTCAGGAACAGATGGCTTTCAATATCACTAAAATAAGAACAGGTGCATTATCACCATCCTGCTTCCTTCAATGGTCATTCCCAAGTGCACTCAATGCTCTTTTGGTTCCATACATGGGCCTGAAACCCGACTAAAAGGGGAATAGATGCTTTCTCCAGCACTCTCTGAAGCTGTAGCATTGGGTCTACTGATGACAACTTCAGGAAGAAACAGACCACCATTCTTTAAACTCTCTCACTGCCCAGACCCAACCACATATCCTTTGAGAAGCCTTGGCTAACCAGGATCTAATACGGAGATGGCCAAGCTCACAGCACTGACCAATAGGGCCCCAAGTCAGCCAAGATAATCAAGCAAAAGTAAACTTCAGTAAACTCCATGGACCTGCATCAAGGTTGATCCAGCTTGGAATGGATCTGAATGACTTTATCCATTAGCTGCCTAGCATATTCCTTACAGTGGCCTTGTAAGTGAGTCTCCAGCCACACTTCCCCAGAAGGAATAGGACCACTTGACCACTTGGCTATCTGCAAATGCAATAAGGGCAAAAAAGGAATGATACTTTGACATACTTCTTGACACGTGGTAGTCCTTAATATTGGCTCTTGCTCATGCTGAATTAGATTCACCTCTCTTTGTTCTCCAAAAATGTTCTGCTGTGGCATAAACATAGCTGATATGTGGCTGCTGTGGACTGTGGGAAGGCATGCAGGTGGCTGCTGTAGTATTAATGCAGCTGGACAAAGGGATGCTGCAGCTTGGTGTGACTATAGAATGAGGGTGAAGTGGAGTGCTCCAGGCAGCTGCCTGCACTACGGAAAATGAGATTCCTCAGGATCTCATATTCCATAGGAGAAAAAGGAGAAAAGGGAGTCAGAGTGGGAGCAACTTACAGGAGTGACTTTCAACCTTCCCTGTCAGTTTTGCTTATGCCAGCAGGGAGGGTCACAAATTGCAATCAGGGCCACAGGATGCTGCAACCATCGTAAGTGTAAGCTGGTTTCTAAGAACCTGGATGGTAATCACATGACCACGTAGGTGCTGGGGTAGCTGGAACTTCAAGGACTGATCCTAAACATCACTCAGATCAGTGCATGGTTACTGAATGAGTGGTTGTTAACCAAGGACTATCTGTAATATACACATCATTACTACCTGTATTTCTTTGCTTTACTCTTCGCTCTCACTATCTGCAGCTGAAAACTGGAAGTTATATTTAATTATTATTAAAAGTCACTACAAAACCCCCAAATGCTGCTTTAAAAACACTATTCTTTAAAGCACTTACATCTGGATCAAGTTCCAGTAGCTCATCTTCTAGCATCTTAATTTCATCTTCTGTCAGTGCTCCAAGGATCTGATCTTCATCTAGATCTCGGTATTTCTCTAAACCTTGTCTATATGACATTTTGGAGAATTAGCTTTTTTGATCTTTTCTGGATTTTAAGTCTCTTCTTCTTCCCAAAATACAGGACCTGGATGATTAAAAAATTAAAAAAATATTAAACCTTATGTTGCATGGTGGTAGAATTATCATAATAAGAAATCAGGTTGATCATAACCACTAGATGGCAGCACAGAGATACAGAAAACCATAGCCCCATACCAAAAAAGAACCAATGAGCAATCAGCATTCCAAAAATTACTGATCCAGATTGGTCACAATGAACCAATCAGAGACTCAAGCTCACTGCACCAATTAGACACCTGCTTGGCTAAAGAGCAATTAAAAGTCAGGTCACTTGACAGAAGTCCAGTCAATCCCTGTATTCCCTGCTCAGTTGCCTGTGGTTTGTTTTAGCACAAACAAACCCCTGGGCCGTGGTCCACTACCAGGCCATGGGCCATTCGGAACCAGGCCGCGGAAGCAGTGGACAAGCTTGTGCGTAGCTCCATCTGCGTGAGCAGCAGGGAAACGAAGCTCCATTTGTGTGAATGGCTGGTACGCATGCACGCAACTTGTGCAAGTGGAGCTGCGCTTACATGCCCACCACTCACACAGAATCATCCCCTCCCTCCCCCACTGGTTCACAAAGTCAAAAAGGTTGGGAATCGCTGCTTTAGCAGACCATCTTACATCTGAAGATGCCAACCAGGTGAAATATCAGGAAATATATTGTCTTGACTGTGGTCACTAAATCCTGAAGATCAGCACTATACAGATTGGCACTGCCCAACTGATACAGGCCATGAAAGCCTAAACCAGATGCAGAAAAAAAATAATCCTTTGCTGCAATCTGTTTTCTGTATAGGTAGTCCTCACCAACAGTAATTGGGATAGGGACCTTAGTCACTAATTGACCATAAGATATGGTATCATGTGACTGTAACTGATTTACGCTGCAGTTCTGGCCATCCCAGTTGCTGTTGTTAAGGGAATCCCCTACAATCAGCATCCTGCAGTGACAGTCACATGATTGACATTTGTGACCTCCTGTTGGCTTCCCCATCAAAAGTCCCAATTGGCAGTTTACATGATTATGGGGATGCTGTGACAGCTGCAACTATGAGAGCCCACCATAAATACCTCACCTTCACTGCCATTGTAACTTTTGTCTCTGAATGAGTAAGTGCATGTTGAATGAGGACTACCTGTTTCCAGGGGAAATATGATATCCTTAAGGATAGTTCAGTTTGGTATAATTGTAAAGGAATCAGAATAAAAACCAGATTGTGAGTTCTAGCTTTGACACAAATCCAGCTGGATGACTTTAGGCTAGTCACACTCTCTCAAACCTAGGAAGCAGGCAATGGCAAACACTTCTGAAACTGTGCCGAAAAAAAACTGCAGGGTCTTTTCCATGGAGTCCCCAGGTATCAAAAACTGTCCTGAAGTCACCAAAAAGACAAAACATTTAGCTGTGGAATGCAGTTCTTCGAATGCATCAATGAATTAAAATATGTGATTTCCTACTTAGAACATATATCCGATCTTTTTGGCTTGACAATTGGCAATAGCAAACTTAATATCTTGTTAAATATAAATGTTAGTCCAATTTTAGGAATTCCGCTGCAGGTGTATTTTTTACCTGATACTATATTGTACAGGAAGTTCTGCGACACATTTTGGCAATTATGACTAAAGATGGGATTGAAGGGTTAGCACAACCCAAAAAAAGAGAAGTAAGAGATTGAAGAGCTCAAGAGGGAAAAAGGACAAAAAGACAAAACCTGCAAGCTCCTACAGATACCATGCTTATACAAACAAAACTGAAGAACAAGATTGTCTGTCCCAAGTAGAGCATATGAGAACTGTAATTAGGAAGGCAGATTATTAATCTTAAATTATTTAATGTTTATTAATACTCAAGTGGGAACTGGTTGATGTGCCCTTCTTTGCTGGCAGTATTCAAGTGGAGGAAAGCTAACCATCATATGCTATAGTTGCAAAACTGCACTGGAAAAGGAACTTATTTGTTTGTTTATATTTCATATTTCTTTATGGGCCCCTCTCTAAGGCCCCTCTTTATCTGCCCCACTCTCAGAATTGGATATACAGGTAGTCCTCAATTTATGACCACAATTGAGCCCAGAATTTATATTGCTTTTCTTGTCATATTTATTAAGTGACTCACTGCAGTAACACGGTTGTTAAGTGAATCTGGCTTTCCTATTGACTTTGCTTGTCAGAAGTTTGTGAAAGATGATCACATGACTTTGGGATACAGCAACCATCATACATATGAACCAGTTGTCAAGTATCCAAATGTAAATCATAAAACCATGGGGATGCTGCGATGGTCATAAGTGTGCAAAATGGTCATAAGTCACTTTTTCAGTGCCATTGTAACTTTGAACAGTCACTAAATGAAGTGTTGTAAATCAAGGACTATCTGTGTCAGTGTTTCTCAGTCTCAGTAACTCCCAGAATTCCTCAGCCAACCATGAAGTTGGAGTCCACACATCTTAAAGTTGATTAGTGTTCTCCAATGATGTAAATCAACTGTTGACTTACCTGAACGATCCTTCTATGTGTGCTGCGAGGGGAATCCAAGCATGGGTTAACTTTGTCCATTAGCCTAGAGATTGAGTTATGCAAATGTTGACCATGCCTCCTCTGACTGGATGGGTCAGTTTTGTATGAAGTCAGCCATTTAATGATGTGTACCAATGTCAATAATGGTCATAGCCAAACAAGCCTTAAGTCATGTCCAGAGTAAAGTCAAGTCAGTAGTCAGATAAGGAGGGTCATAGAGTCAGAGTCTTAAGATAGCCCTGGCCAGCCGAAGCTGCGGGCGGGTTTGGATTTCCCTCGCAGCACACATAGAAGGACCGTTCAGGTAAGTCAATGGTTGTTCTCCTGTGTGCTGCTTGGGGAATCCAAGCATGGGACATGCCAAAGCAATTAAGAGTCAGGGCGGGAGCTAGGCTGGCCAGGGTCCCCTGTAGAGGGAAGCACCCATTGCAAAACTCACCACCCAAAGGAGGCCTCAGCCGAGGCATATACGTCAATCTTGTAGTGTCTGATGAATGGTGACAGTGACGACCAGGTAGCCACTCTGCAAATCTCCACTGAGGCTTGTGTGGCCCAGGCTGCCGTGGTGCCACACTCCTAGTAGAGTGAGGGGTGATGCGCCTGGGAGCTGGTCGGAATTGGCTGTCATAAGCAAGAGCGATGCATGCCTTCAGCCATCAGCTGATGGTATGGGAAGACACCTTCTGCCCCATGGATGATGGCTGAAAGGATACAAAAAGCGCTTCCGACCGTCTGAAGGATGCAGTGCGCTTCACATAGCGTCAAAGAGTCCTGCGCACATCCAGGTAGTGCCACTGGCATTCCTGCAGATGGGAAGGGTTGGGGCAGAAATCCAGAAGGACGAGCTCCTGAGCCCTATGGAATAGCGTGTTGATTTTTGGCAGGATGGCTGGGTCCAAGCGGAGGACAACTCTGTTGGGATGGAATATGCAGAGGTCCGCTTGAATTGACAACGCTGCCAATTCGGACACCCTTCTGGCCAATGTAGTAGCTACCAAAAACACAGTCTTAAGAGTCAGCAACCGAAGGCTGATCGATGTAATAGGATCGAATGGAGAGGCCATAAGAGCCTTTATTTCATTTTCATTTTCATTTTATACAATCACTTATATACTGTGCGTAACAAAAAAAACAAAGAGAAAAAAAGAAAAAAAGAAAAAAAAAAACCCCCAACATAACACTTCAATCCCCCATACACCCTCTCTTCTCCCCCTCCAACTTTCATTTCACCCCTCCAGCATTCCCCTCTTCTACTTCCCTTCCCCCTCAGACATCTCCCCCTCCCTCCATCTCACCCTCCTTACATTCCCTCTCACTCCCTCTTTACTTCTCCCTCCTCTTTCCCTCTTCTCCTCGCTTTGGTGTATCCATCAGTTTGTTTTTTGTTTTTTTTAAAAAAAAATAAAAGAGAAAAAGAAAAAAAAAAGGAAAACGAGCCGCAGTATACAAGTGAATTCTTATTGTTCTAAGAATTGAAACTGTAATTCCACCCTCCCCCCTCCCCCCTATAATCCCCCCTCCCTAACCCCCTTACGGCTTCGCAGGTCCCATACCCGGCATAATTCTTTAACAAGCATTTGAGTATAATAAGGCCAGCTAACTTTAAAATTAAAAAAAGAAAAGAAAAGAAAAGCCAAAAAAAAAAAAAAAAGAGAATAATAAAAAAATACACACACACCTAAAAAGAAAGGGGAAACAGAGAAGGGTCAGTAAACCCACTACGTTAACACAGCTTCCCATTATCTGTAAATCTTAAACAATGTAGCTCATTCCAAATTTCGATTATTTTACTACTTGCAGGGTTTCAAACTGTATTAGAGCCAGGTAAGTTGATCAATTAGGATTCCCCAACTAAAAGTCTCATTGCTTTGTCTATCTATTCAAACCTTTAATTTCTCTCTTTTTTATCCGAATATCCAAACCTTTCTATAAAACCATTAAACTCAAGTACTTCTTTCATTTTTCATTTCCAACACCTCCCTTTCTATCCTTACCCACCTCCACATGTAAATTTTTTACCTTCCACCCTGCCTTTATCCATGTCCATATATATATTTTATCCACGTCCATTGCTCCTCCCATATTTACTCCACTTTCCTGAAGACTCTCCGACCAATCTTTCTTGACCTTATATTGAAATAGCAACTCAAACAAATATCAGCTTGCATTCTAGCCCCAAGTAGTCTAATTAAGCTTTCGCTACCCTTCCCTCTCCCACGCGCCTCCCAACTCCGTTCGTCCCAGACCACAACTCAAAAAGATCGCAATCTCCGCTCTCCTCGCCTAAGAAAATAATTCATGCGCAATTTGAGTTAGAATTCAGACAAATCTTATATACAATATGTGTCCACAATCAGCAACGCTTCTTTCAGTCTCCATGTCTCATCATCAATATACCACTTTTCCATTTTATCCCAGACGGAAATCATAAAGCTTTAAGAACATCGCTTAGTCTTTATTCTTTAGTCTTCTGCCCTTCCGGAAGAGGAAAGCAACACCCTCCGCCTTGTAGCCACGTGTCTCGCTGTTTGTCTTCTCCTTCTCCTTGTCTCTCTCCAGGTCCGGATGAATCAGGAAGTCCCGCCTTCAGGGTCTCGTAGTAAAATTCTCGGGCTTCACAGACAGAGTTAATGCGGTGTTTTTGGTTGCCAAATATAACTGTAATACCAGCTGGGACTTCCCATTTGTATGGAATCTGAGAATTTCTGAGTTCTTCGGTTAAGAAAGCGTACTCTTTCCTTGTTCTTAATATTTGAAATGGTATCTCTTTAAAAACAATCAAGTCCTGTCCGTCAATTCTCAACCTCTTGCTGTAAAGCCTCTGTATTATCTCATTTCTGGATTCCCTTGTGGTAAAGTATATTATTATGTCCCTCGGAAGCTGTCGCTGTTTTGCTACCCAGGAATTCTGGCGGTAAATTCTTTGAATCTGCCAATCAAAGTTAAATCCCGGACTTCCCACCAAGCGGCTGAAAGCCTCAAAGAAGATCTGTTTCAAATTCTCCTGTTGGTTTTCACGCAGTCCTCTAACCCTTATTGCAAAGGCAGTCTTATTATAATCTATCATGACAAGTTGTTTTTGAGCATTTTCCATTTCCTGTTGTAACGTTTGAATTTTGGATATCAAATTAAGGTTAGTTTCTTCCAAAAGTTCCAATTTGTCCTCCGCTTCAGCAATATAATCTGTCATGACTGCCATTACTCCGATCATATCCTTCTTTGCCTGAGCAATTTTAGCATCAAATTGATCATATAAATCCGATATCAGTTGATTAATTTCCTGTCTGAAGTCATTAAGCGTTTTGAGAAGAAATTCTTGTGTTAACAAATCTCCCGTGGAGGGTGTGGGAGGCAAGGGTAGCGGCTTCATAGCAGTTTTTAGAGATATGTTATTAAGGAAGTGCTTCTGTTTAGATTTGGGAGCCATTCCAAAGTAGAAATAAAAGACAAGCAATCAAGCGAGCCAAAAATCAAAGTCTCTGCTCCCCTCAGTTAATCTTTTAGCAATTAGTACAGAGAAGCCTTCAGGAGGGTAGGGCTGGCTAAGTACGTCACATCAAACACAAAAACTACAAGATCGCCATCTTGTGACGCAGCTAAAAAAGGAAGGGAGCCTTTTGCGAAATTGAAGCTGGTATTTTAGATAGTAATAAAAGAAATTCCTCAGGAATGGTCCCCGCCCGGATTGACTTTTAAATAGCTTAACTTTGTCCTGGGGGGGGGCAATCTGCCTAGGCTGCAAAAAAGGCAGCGCGGAAAACTGGCCGGAGTAAAGGCTCAGCTAATGTTGAACCTCTTCTCCATTCACAGCAAAAAAAAAAAGCTATGAATTACAAAGAGATCCTAACGACTGACCTTCTCCCTGCCCCTTTCTGCCAGAAAGGGGAGATATCTATAGATCTTATAAGATATACGAACCAGAGTCCTGGCAGGAGCTTCGTTGAGCTCCCGACGGCGGCAGGCTCCACCCCCCGAGCCTTGAGTACTAAGGTCAAGTCCCAAGTAGGGTAACGATGCACAGTCTGAGGTCTGAGGTTAGCCGCACCTTTCAAAAAGGATTTGACTCGAGAGTGTTGAGACAATGAACGACCCTGGCCGCCCCCAATCACCGTGGCCAAGGCCGCAACCTGCCTGCGAAGTGTGTTGGGTGCTAAACCCTTGTCAAGTCCCGATTGCAAAAAGTCCAAGACTTGGGGCACCAACGCCTTGAGACGGTCGGCCCCGGCGCAACGGCACCACCTGCAGAAGGCCTGCCAGGTGGCCTCGTAGATACGAGTAATAGAGGGGCGACAGGCCACTTTAATAGTGTCAATGACCTTACTTGAGTAGTGTAGTCCGGTCAGAATAGCCCGCTCACGTGCCACACGACTAACTGCAGCAGCTGGGGGTTCGGATGGATGAGAGCTCCCTGGTTGAGCTGGATCTGGTTGTCCAGAATCCTCCACGGACATGAGATCGACAGGTGCACAAGGTCTGCGTACCAGGAACACCAGGACCACATCGGAGCCACCAAGAGGACCTCTGCTTGCTCCATCAGGATCTTTTGGATGACCAGCGGGAAGATCGGTAGTGGTGGAAAGGCGTAAAGGAGGCCGGCCGGCCACGGGCTGCACAGGGCATCCACTCTCTCCGCCCCGGGTGTCACGTACCTGGAGTAGAAGCGTGGTAGTTGCGTGTTGTGAGGCTGCACAAACAGGTCCACTTCGGGATGGCCGAACCGGCGAGAGAGCTCTTGGAAGGGGTCGGGGTGGAGTTGCCACTCC
The DNA here is from genome assembly GCF_009769535.1 of Thamnophis elegans. Lineage (NCBI taxonomy): Eukaryota > Metazoa > Chordata > Lepidosauria > Squamata > Natricidae > Thamnophis > Thamnophis elegans. Next base: position 45,580,640 of record NC_045543.1, read on the forward strand.
GCTTGGTCCACTGTGGCTCTGCTCAGCCAGTCCGCCTGAGTATTGGAATCGCCCGATATGTGCTCCACCCAAAGTTTGGGAGAAGGAATAACCTCCTGCAGTGAGACCTGCTCAGCAAAGAGGTGCTCAGTTGCATCCAGGCCTACAGCAGTGCTATCCTTAGAGGCCGTCTCACCCATGTGGGTAGTGGCCTTAGCTTTATATAATAAGGACTTAAACAGTGTGGGACGAAATAACCCAGAGGAGTTAGGTTGATCGAAAATCAGACCTTCATCATCAGAGAAATCCCTGTCTATCACCTCCCCTTCCTCCACCAAGGCCGAATCCTCGCTATAGACTGAGGGGAGAGGTGAGGAAGGGCTTCCTGGAGATCCAGAAGATCCACTTGTGGGGCCTGGGGAATAGGCCAACCCTGGGCACTGGTAACCCCAGGAGCCTGATTTCTACAATGCAGTTCAGCATCCACCCCCCTGGAGATCGCTGCAGAAATCAGCTGGTAAAGATCCTGGCCCAGGTCCTGGCCTTCCACAGGCCTCAGGCCTGCAGCAGTAGGTGTAAAGGTGGCAGAAGGCCCAGCACGTGGCATTGCATAGGCCGAGACCACAGGGGCCTCCGAAATTGTATTGTATTTTGTATTTGTATTTAATGGATTTATAGGCCACCCAATTACCAGAGGAAACTGGGCCCCCAACCCTGCCTCCCCAGAATCAGAAACTTGGGGCAGGGGACGATCCGGAGACCAGCTGCGGTACTGGAGCTGGTGAAGCACGCTGAGACAATAATATGAGGGGGGGGGAATTGCTACCCTTCCCAGCAGCCTTAGTCGCTGTCTTGGGCCTTTGGCTGCGGGCTCTGGAAGCGGCCCTGCCGGGCCTCGAGCTAACCCCCGCCTGGCCAGAATGTTGGGCATCGGTAGAGGGCTCTACAATACCTCCTGAGGTGGATTGGTCAGCCATTCTATAGTAGATAGTGAAAAAACTCAACCGCACTGAAGCAGAAGTTTTACTAGCAACAGAGCGGGCCGCCTGGCAAGCAGGAGCTGTGTAAAATGATCCTCTCACTAAATCAGCCAAGCTGAAGTGAGGGAAGTGGGAGGACCGATGACGCAGTCGCTCCCTTTGGGCGCGAAGACTCGCGACGCCTTCTTTTGGCTGCCTGCAAGCGCGCATGAACAAACGGTCCCAAAATGGCGACAGCAACCGAGGCGCAAAATTTGAATTAGGCAGCAGCCAACAATGCCTTGCCCAGGCTCTCTGCTCTGGGCTTCAGCGGGGCTCGCGTTCTCCAAGAACGAACAGCGGGCGGTCAATTTGCCGGAAAAAAGCACACCTCGCAAGGCAACTCAATTCCAAGGCAGGCAGCGCGGACGGAGAAACAGCCCAAAGCACGAACGGCAAGGCGGCAAGCGGCAGCGAAGCGAACTCACGCCGGCAACAACGGCTGCTGAGCTCCAATTGCAATAGCCCCCACGAGCCTGCGAATACCTGCCCGGGCGCTGTAAGAGCTCCAGAAGGTCTGGGCAGGCAGCGAACTGCCGCCTCTCCCTTTTAGTCCTGCAAAAACTTCCTTAAAGTGCCTCCAACAGCTTGTTGAATCCAAAAATAGGTAGAATTTTGTCAATTAGTCTGGAGAAAATTGATATACGTCTCTTCTGGCTGGACTGAGTTAAAAAACTGACCCATCCAGTCAGAGGAGGCGTGGTCAACATTTGCATAACTCAGTCTCTAGGCTAATGGACAAAGTTAACCCATACTTGGATTCCCCAAGCAGCACACAGGAGAAATTGAAAATATTCCTATTCCTCTTCTGTCCAGAGAAAACCTCCTTCATACAGAGGTGAAATTCAGCAGGTTCTGGAGAACCGGTAGCGGAAATTTTGAGTAGTTCGAAGAACCGGTAACGGAAATTTTTAGTAGTTCAGAAAAGTGGTAGCGGAAATGTTGAGTAGATCGGAGAATCGGCAAATGCTGCTTCTGGCTGGTCCCAGAGTGGGGTGGGAATGGAGATTTTGCAGTATCCTTCCCCTGCCACTCCCACCAAGCCATGCCCACAAAACAACACCACGCCCATCAAGCCATGCGCACAGAACCGTTAGTAAAAAAAAAAGATTTTCATATGGTAGTTGAAATACAATACAATCTATATCATCCTAAATTCACAAAAGATTTAACGTTCTTCTTCCTTTATTTTAAGGCCCAAGCTGCATCCCATGGATAAGTTATTACCTTAAAAAAGAAAAGCTATTCCTGCGTTGTTAACAGCAGCCTGATACACAACAATTCAATAGATGAATATTTCCTAGCTCCTACTTACAGACTTACTTATATGTTTAGTCATGTATACGGAACATTTGCTAGAACCATCGGGGGGTTTTTTTGAGCCTTTGTTTTAGCAACAATCTAATCTATTGTTTAAAAAAAATGCTACTTTTCACTAATCAAGCTGGAGCTGAAAAAACATAAAAGGGAACCAAAGTTGCTGTAAATGTGCAAGAACAGGTCTTATAAATCCGATTACTTAAGCTTGCCAGCAGGTTTCCTCTTGCAACATTCCGTCTTGCAGCATGGCAACCATCCACAAGTCACATTTTATGACTCAGTTTCTGGGATTGTCACTTACTGTATTATGTAAAATAGAACAGGGCAAACAGGAAAGCTACCTTTAATTTTGCCCTGTTCTATTTTATATAATACAGTAAGTGACAACCCCAGAAAAAACAACATTATAGTCCTGGGTAAAGAATAAAAAGGAATGCCTTTCATCAAACAATACTTCTCCCGCTCACTTATAATATAGATATGCACAATCATTATCTTATTCTTCAAAGCAGACTCAATAAGGAGAGTCAAGATAACATTTGGAGGCCCAAATGTGTTCTCCGCCCCGGTGACTCACAGGGCGTAATTCCTTAACATTTTTTAGCCCTAGTTTTAGTTGAAAGCAGCTGATAAGAAACGGTCACTAAAAGTTAGTGTAGTATGTATTATCTAGGATGCACCAGAAGTTCTGAGTTTGTTTTTCAAAGTATTCATAGTTGCTATTATTGGTTTCTGTATTCGTTATAATTCATATTCTGCCTTTCCTCCGAACAGCTCAATATGGTATACAACATTGTTTTTCAAATTTGGGAAGACCTCTATATGCAGAATTCCCCAGTCAGCAACAGATTACTTATACCTTTAAATCCCACCCACCCATCACATTCTGACATACAGGTAATCCTCGACTTACAATCATCATTTAGCGATTGTTCAAATTTATAAAGGGACCAAAAAGAGTGACTTATGATCATTTTTCACGCTTAATGACCGTTGCAGCATCCTCACAATCACATGATCAAAATTTGAGTGCTTGGCAACTGTCTCATATTTATGATAGTTGCAATGTCCTGGGGTCATGTGATCGCCTTTTGTGACTTTCTGAACAGCAAAGTCAGTGGGGAAGCCACTTAACAATCATGTTACTAAACAACCACAGTGATTCATTTAACAATTTTGACAAGAAAGGCTGTAAAATGGGGCAAAACTCACTTAACAACTGTCTCACTTAGCAATAGAAATTTTGGGCTCAATTGTATTATAAGTCAAGGACTACCTACCTAGTTATGGTGAGATGCAATGACTAGCCTAATCAAGTCAATGTCCATTCTATATGTCGGTGAGATACTACAGGTAGTCGACTTACAAGAGTTAGTGACCGTTTGAAGTTACAATGGCACTGACAAGTGACTTATGATCGTTTTCACACTTATGACCATTGTAGCATTCTCATGGTCAGAGGATCAAAATTCAGATGCTTTGCAACTGACTTATATTTATGACTTACTGCAGTCTCCTGGAATCATGTGATCCCCTTTTGCAACTTTCTGACGGGCACAGTCAACGGGGAAGCCAGATTCACTTAACAACTGTGTTACTAACTTAACCACTGCGGTGATTCACTTAGTAAATGTGACAAAAAAAAGTTCGTAAATGGGGCAACTCACTTAACAAATGTCTCACTTAGCAATATAAATTTTGGGTTTAATTGTGGTTGAAAGTTGAGGACTACCTGTGTTAGCTAAATATATCGTTAGAGGTAGATCACCTGTTAGAAGCATTCCCTTTGCTTGTGTTGTGCAGTATCAGCGGAAGGACCCCAAATCTTGGCAACCTTCCTGCTGGTGCCTTGTCCTTTTAAACAGCAGGTGCCTTGAGCTTTACAACAAGCAAAGCTTTCTCTCCTTCTCCCCCTTCCCCATCATTACAACCCTTGGGGGGTGGGGGGGAGGACATTTCACCAGCTTTATTTCCAGGCAACAACCTAACAGACACTTTTCTAGGCTGCAGCCGCCTCCATGGGCACCCACCCTCCCCGCCAGGGCTATGAGGCAGAGAGGCCACTGCTTCCATCCCCTCCCCCCCACTCCCCTGCAACCTGTGAGAATAGAAACTTCCCGCTCTGTCAGGGGGAAATAGAATCTCCTTTTTGCCATGCCTCCCCCCCTCGCTCTGTCCTTCCCAGTTTCACCCCAACAAAACAAACAAACAAACAAACAAACAAACAAACCCAAACAGCAGCGAGAGCAGAAGCAGCGGCTATTTATAGGCGACGCGCCTACGCCGGTCCCCATTTGGTGGCAGAGGAACGCTTTGGCCACATATGGCTTGAGCGGCTGACGCCGGGGTTCCTTGAGATACTGAGAAGTGGGGTCCCAATTCGAGGGGCACCAAAGCTTGGGCACCCTCAACCCTGCCCGCTCGACCGCTTATATATACCTGTTGCCGCTGCAGGCGGTGGGCTTTGTGGAAGAGGGCGCACGCCGGCGGTTGCGAGACGCGTCCCCCGCAGAGGAGCTCTTAAACGTTGCGCAGAAAGCAGACGGCGGGGTGGGGGGGATTCCTTTCCCCTCCCAGCGCCACTGTCACTCATGGGGCTGAGGACTGCGGAGGGAAGGCTGACACCCCCGCCCCCCGTCCCCAGGCTTCGTCTGCAGCCTTGGCTGAGGGGGCTCTTCGTTGCCGGCGCTCTAAGCGTCCGCGTCGTGCGTGCGGAGGAGAGACGACAGCCAAGAGTCGCTGTGATTAGAAGAGCGATTCCAGAACGGGCGGCCAAAATATACTGTACCAGGCGGTCCCTGCGTGGCCCTAAATAGATTGGGGTCCTAGCCTGCTGGGCGACCAGGAATGAAACCACTTTCGCGTATTTCGTCCAGCGCCACTCTTGCCCTCTTTTAAAAACATGCACTTCCCATCAGCACATTACGGGCCCAGATCCTATGCTCTCAAGATTGTAATCTGTGAGGGCTGGTGACAATAAAAGGGCGGTCATTTAAATTCTAAATTAAATAGTAAGGATTCCTTAGCTGCTCCTGGGATTTTTGAAATAAAATGAATTATTCGTGGTGTTAAGCCGTATTATTTGGCACACACTTCTTTACTGGGAGTAAAAATACGGGGTCCCCCCCCCCCAACTGGGGCCCTCCCCCACTGACAAATTTGTGTAAAGTTTTTTTTTCCCTTGCCATGTTTTCACACTGCCTTAATTTGAACCAGATTAAATTGTGCAGTTAATAGTGGTAAAGTGGTATTTTTTTCTCCTTTATTCCTAGACCAATTAAATGTAAACTTGAAGTGTGCAAAATCTGATAGGCTTTATCAGCTGTTATCTTGCAACAGGTTAGAAGCAGCATATTTAATGTTACTATAATTTTCTACTTAAGTCATGTAAAAGTTGGTCAGCAGTGGGGAATAGCATTTAACAAGGTGATGGTGCTTGTGCTGTGCATCCATTGTAAAGGCTGCCCCGGTGACAGTTGTGGTTGCAATGGTTGGATGATACTAGAAAGCACTATAAATCATTAGTGAGAAAATTAAAATTGCCTAAGATTACATTTTAATAGTTTCTATAGACTTCAGCTGTGTGTGCCTTTGAATCATTTTTAATCCCTGTTGACTGCCCAGGTAAATCTTGCCATTCATTGTCTGCTTCCTAGCCTTGTGAGAGGGGGACTGGCCCAAACTCACTCAGCTTGCTTTGGGCCAAAATAAGAATTTAGTGTTTCCCAATTTGTAGCCTGATGCCTTAATTGCTATATCAGACTGACTGCTGGACTTGCCTTGATGCTTTGAAGCAAAATTCCATCATATGGCAATCTAACCTCAGATGCTCACCCAATGATTTTAACAGCAGCCTTGTAAAGAGGAAAGTATCTCCCTAACAGGAACTGTCCTCAAAATGTGTCTGAGCATTACTTGAAAGCTAATGTCATCCTACCCTTTTGTGTTAACATACCCCCAAACAGGATGGATTTCAACCCTAAAAAAGGATCTCACGGGTTTTGTGCTTTACAGTCTCATAACCGTGGAACATTATTTGTAAATGATTTTGGAAATGCAATAAAAGGACAATACAAAAATATTAATAAATATGCACCTGTACCTAGAATGGGCTAGTACTGGCTGGCATGGAGGTTTCAGTAGCCCAGTATACAAACCCAGTAATAGCTGCAAGAACTTCATTTTCTATTTAATGGGTTAAAGGCACAAATTATTTAAAAAAAAACATGTCAAAAAGGTTTGTATATTGGATCTCAAAGCAAGGGCTCATGTTCAATTGAATTCTATGCCTAGCCTATTGAATTCTACATATGATGCAGTTATGATACAGGATTCTTTAATTAGCATATGAGTACTAACAGATATTACAGAAATCAGTGTGTCGTGTAAAAACGTGTGTGTGTGTGTATTGCATGTGAATATGTATATGGGTAAATTGTATTTTTAAGAATAGAACTATCACATGCAAAAGTAATGAAAGTTATGGATATATATGCTATACAGGCTGCTATACACACACACACTTTTGGTCTGCATTTAAATAATAAATAGTGCAAGAAAACATATGATGCATTGACATGCCCATAATTACATTAGCAGTCAAGTATATTTGTGGCATGCCTAGGTTTAGTGACACATACTATAATTCAAGATACACTTGTAGAAAAATCTACCAACAGAATGGATTATGATTAATAATCTGGTTTTCAACCAATGCAATCTAACTGAATTGCACCAGCTACAGTAAATAAAAGTTTAACTTATTTAAAGATTGGGAAAAGTCTATTTCTAACTACAAGGCCAACTTCGGACAATTTTTAATTTGAAGCAAAGATAAATTGTTCTAAGAAGTTAACAGAAGTAGATAGATAGATAGATAGATAGATACACATACACTGAACAGTTCAAAATCATTCAGAAGCAAACTGATTTAAGTGATAGTTCTTTTAATATTTATATTTTATATATATTTTGCTAAAGTTATAAGTATTTTAAAGTTTTAAATCGCCTTTGCAATCTCCATTACAATTGATTCATAATGTCATGAATCCATATATCTTTCTCTGGTACTGATGTGTCCACCAAATACACAATTACTTTGCGATCCCATTGATTAGTCCCTTCAATAATCTTTTCCACCTGGGCCACTAGAGGTTTCTGCTCCACATGGTTTCGGAAGACTATTGAAGCTTCCTCTGACCACTGTTGCCATTCTATTCCTAGGGGAAAGCAGCAAAAAATAAAATTAAACAAAATCATAAATCATCACAATAAGTTTTAGAACTATTTTAATCCATATGCTCATTAAATGATTTTGAGGTCCTTAATTTGGAGCATGAAGGAAAATACATCCTTTCCAGAAAACTGGCCTTCCTGCCTAATACTGTAACTTATATTCTGACTTGTGTACAATTATGGTTAATTAACTTGGTCAAGAAACTGGAGAAATAATATTAATCAATAATGAGATACTGCACTGTATATTTTAGATCAGTATTATAATGCATTATTAAAATGCCCACTGTTAACTATGTAAAGTACTTAAGAACAGCAATATATCTTGTGAGGGAGGGTTTATGTACATGTATGTGTATGTATGCATGCATGTATGCATGTGCATGAATCAGAATGATGAACCTGATGACAGTCCTAATGTCATGTACACGTGAAAAGGGTTGAGCTTGCAAGGTGTTACTGCAATGTTGCTTTTGCCATTTCAATGAAAGCTGCAAGATCTAGCAGATTCCACTGAAAATTATTTTCAGAAAAATGGGAAAATAGTTTAGAACATTGTTTATAGGAGCAGGACACAATGATCAAGATGCTTTTGTTGGAGGGGGGGGGGCAAATGGTCAAGTCATGAAATCCATTGGCCCCAAATGTGTGTATGTGTGTCTGTCTTGTTCAACATTCTCACTTTTGCAATCACTATTTTAATATATCAGAACAACATACCTGCAAGTTGGGCTGTTATGGCCTGAAATGGCAGCTCTCTAAACATATCCACAAGAGGTCTTATATTTTGGATGCCAATCAGCTCATGTTTACCATAGTCCAGCTCATACACTGTCACCAGTCCATTTGCCAACAATCCTTTTATTAATACTCTGTGCCATCTAAGAAATAAACAAGCAAAAAAAAGAGGATAGGACTCTACTCACCTAAAATGGAATAAATAGATTCATAGAAAGTAAGGGGTGGACTTGATGCCTCTGAGAATACAATTCTTAGATATTAGTGTATCAAAACGTCCTCTGTGACTCCCCAACTCGGAGTTGCTGACCTGGACCATTTGGCAAAAAAGAAAAGAAAAACCTTCCTCCCCTTTTCTTACTTAGAGTGAAAGATAAAGGATCACTTATAAAAAAAGCAAAACAAAATAATAATAATAATCTCCCATTTCAGGAATGTTTATCCTTTATGGGTATCTCAAACTATTTGCACAAAAGATACACAGCTCTTTGTGTATATATATATTTATTCTCCTTTCTTTCTTAGAAAACCTATGGAATCTTAAAAAACAAGAAAGCAGAAGGCCAAGACTAGTTAATAAAGCACAAAGCACAAAAGAAGAAAACTACTGTAATGTCACAAGAATATATATAATCTTGTAAATTAAATTGTATCTTCAAATTTAAGGGAAATATCCTTGATACTACAGTAAATATTTGTAGCAAACAGGAAGGGAAGAAAGATTGTCTCCCATTTGGAAGATGGTGAGAAAGTATTGGAACAGATAATCTTTGACTTGGACATCAAAATTGCTCTAATAATTTTGGAGGACATGAAAACTGAATCTAGCTATGCCAAATCTCAGTCCCATTGAAATAAATAGATTGGAGATTAAACTAGCCTCATTTCAAACCATGTTAACGGAATATAATTCCCAGATACAGGATTGGGGTACTTATAAAAGTTGCTTACTTGTTCTTCACTTTAGCTGCATAGATTTTGTTTTTTTCAACAGCAACAGCTCCATCTTCTGTTGTGTTATAATACAGAAGCATCTCTTCCATCAGCATTTCTAACTTGTGCATCTCTTGCCAGGACTGGAGGATAAAGTAACCCGGGTGGCATGCCAGCGCAACAAAAACATCCATCTGTTCCTGGGATTGGACAAGTGGCAGGGCTGGTGGCATATTCACAGTGTTTTCCATCTTGCGGGATTCCAGAATATGAGGAACTGTATCTGTGGTGCTCTGCTTGGGCCCTAAAGTTGACCGCATCGGTAAATCTGTTTCCCTTCTTCCAGGGAGATTACTGAGAGAGACACTTAGAAAAACATCCTTCTGATGCTTCCACAAGTCAGCATTGGTGATCTGCCTATTTATACTGCGATCGGGGTCTGGAAAATTCTTCGGTGTAAACAGATAGATGTGTGCAATTTGGTTATCCAGTTTAACCACCTTATTGAGAGAGAGAGAATATTGCAATGATGAAAAATTATGCATTGATTAGAACAATAGCATAGAGAGCTTTAATTCTTTGTACCAGCATTATGCTAACAAGACAAATGATTAAGATAATACAAAGCAAACATATAAACCAAGTCACTAATTCAAGAAGGACTAGGAGTGATATGATAGCTGTGTTCCATTATCTAAGGAGCTCCACAAAGAAGAAGGGGTCAACCTATTTTCCAAAGCACCTGAAGGCAATACAAGCAACAATGGATGGAAACTAATCAAAGAGAGAAGCAACCTAGAACTAAGCAGAAATTTCCTGACAGTTTGAACAATTAACCAGTGAAAACAACTTGCCTCCAGAAGTTGTGGGCGCTCCAATACTGGAGATTTTAAAGACAAGATTGGACAACCATTTGTCTGAAATGGTATAATGTTTCCTGTTTGAGCAGGAGGTTGGACTAGAAAACTTCCAAGGTCCTTTCCAATTCTGTTTTTCTGTTAAGAAATTATGATAGAACCATTTTGGCTGAAGGAGCGGAGGCCCCGAGGGAAGGTAGGGTAAAAGACATTCCAGATTAGAGAGGTCAGTCCCTTAGTCTTTATCTCCCATTTCCAAGGAGAGATTCTTGTAAACTGGTGATCAGCAATAAAGAAACCCATTTGATCCATTATCGGAACTGTTCTGATAGTGTGCACCCGACAGAATAGTATGATGTTGTACCAAATCACAAGATTACTCACATTAAGATAAATAAATTGTTCACAATCCTTCTGGCGATTATGTTTGGTAGTATGATACAATATGCAAGAGGGAATTTAAATGTGAACACCTCTTGCCAGTCTCTAAGGAAGGTTTTACAGACTATAAATTACATCAGAGATAATATCAATATTCTGTTCTTAAATATATCTGGAAAGGCTTTATTTAATAGGTAAAAGCCAAAACTATACTGACATCTACCCCTCTTTAAAGCAGAATCCTGAAAGTACATACAGTATATTAAATCCCTCCCATTTGCTTCACTGAGAAGAAATGCACTGAATAATTTTAAAACCTGAGGACAAACAGAAACAACAGAAATGCAATTCCTCCCTCTTGAATGACTTGCAATATTAGTTACTGTTTGCAGCACACAGCACCGAGAAAGATTGACAAATCAAATCTTTTGTTACAATCAATGAAGAGATGTAGATTCAAATCAGCAACAAGATTATGGGGAAAAGATGAGTGGGATAAATGTTAGGTGAGCAATTGACACAAAGGAGAGGTGAACCAGAAGGAAAGATTTAAAAACACAAGCATGAACTGGAGTACCAGACTTTATTAACTAATGCAAGACAGCAGTAATTGCAAAAATGCTTAACTGTGAATTATAAAGCTATACTACTGAATGAGTCTAGTAGATTAAAATATTATATTAATATATTTAGATAACTAAAATGTGGTGACACAGAAATATATACCAAAACAATAAATTTCTACTTAAAATATTTATTACATATTAAAAACATTTAACTATTATTGTATTTTCATTGTTTATTTTTATTGTTTCATTGCTTTACTATTATTATGTTTACTTTTTATCATTTTTCCCCTGTTTTATGCCAACCACAGCAGCCTGATGCCAAAACAGGCAGCAAATAAATAAATAAATAAAAACTACACTGTAGCTTTTAACTACTTTTACTTTGACAAACAAGTACCGTATTTTTCAGATATTAAGATGCACCTTTTTTCCCCTCAAAAAGAGGCTGAAAATCTGGGTGCGTCTTATACATTGACTACAGCATTTTTCTGCCTCTAGAAACCCTGCCCCTTCACCAAAATGGCTGTGCATAGCCTTTAGGAGGCTTTCAGCGTGCTCCTGGGGGCTGGGGAGGGTGAAATGTGTGAAATACAGGCCAAGGAGCACTCTATAAACGTCCTAAAGGCTATGCATGCCATTTTTTTTGACAAAAAAACGGGCCCATTTTCACAAAAAATGGGCCATTTTTTGCACATTTTTGCCCCCCTCCCCCTGAGCACTCTACAAGCCTCCTAAAGGCTATTCATGCCCTTTTTTAAAAAAAATAACGGGCTCATTTTCATGAAAAACGGGCCATTTTGGGGAGGTCTGCAGAGTGAAAAAACTTTTTTCTTTAATTTGCCTCTTCAAAATCTTGGTGTGTCTTAAACTCTGGTGCGTCTTATACTCTGAAAAATACGGTAATAGCTCAAGTGCAGCATAACTTCCTTGAATCTTAAGGGAGAGGGAGGGAGAGAGGAAGGGAGGGAGGGAGAGAGAGGGAGAGAGAGAAAATTACCTTCATGCTGCAGTCTGGACAGTTCAATACGGTATCTCTCAGCCAAAGTACAGCATCTGGGGTCCACATGCTAATATTAAGCGGAAGATCAGCTAAGCAGCATTTTATTGCCTAAATAATATAAAGTTGCAATAGCATTAAAGTTACACACGACAGCAAGATTCATTCTTTGTAAGCTGCTTGAAACTCTCTTGAAACTCTCTCTATGGAGATTCTCAGTCATCCAGCCAACTGGACTTTCTTGTTTTTCTTTGAAGACATTTCACTTTTCATCAACTTGGAATGCCTGGAAGGACTATGTTCCAAGAAGGCTCCACATCCATTTGCACTACTCAGATGACCCTGAGAACACAGACAAACCCCCAAATGGCCTCAACGACTTTCTAAATAGCAATAGCCATAGCAGTTAGACTTATATACTGCTTCACAGTGCTTTCCAGGGCCTTTCTAAGGAGTTTACAGAGCAGTAGTGGGTTATGACCGGTACAGGTGTATTGGTGCCTGCCGGGAGCACTGGGTACCATTCCGGTACGGTGCTCCGGAGGGCACACCTTCCTGCTCGCCATCCTTACCTGTATTTGAGCTGTTCGGGGCTTCCGCGCATGGAGCGTACGCTGCCTGCGTGACACTCCGCCGAGCAGCTGAAGTGCCGCGGAGGCGTTGCAGATAGTAAGTACGCATGCACTCACTGTGTTCGTTCATGTGGTGGACGCCGGGCCCGTTGGACAGTACCGGTTGCAATGGGATCAGGAACCCACCACTGTTACAGAGTCAGCAGATTGTTCCAACAATCTGGTTCCTCATTTTACCAATGTCAGAAGAATGGAAGGCTGAGTCAACCTTGAGCCGATGAGACTCGAACTGCCAAACTGCTGGCAGTCAGCAGAATTAGCTGCAAGTAATACATTCTAACCACTGCGCCACCTCAGCTCTAAAATAATGCAAATGACCATCGGTCTGCAAGGAATATAAACCCTTCCTTCCTCAACAAGCTTCTTGGATGAAAAACAAAAGGTCTTCAAAGAAAAACAAGAAAGTCGTTGCCTCTTGAAAAAGCACCTTTGGTCTCTTGAGAATTAGTAAAGAGAGATTCTCATACCTGAGGTGGTAGTGCAATGATTTCTCGCAGGAATATTGAGGGAATCTCTCTCAGCTCCAATACTTTTACAGATGCCACTGTTCCGGTATCCATAAACCGAACATCAAGAGTCCGACTACTGTGTACACTTATTATCTGGTGGGTGGGAGTAATATCAAAATATAAGACTATTTAATATGCAGAAAAATAAGTCGCATTCTAAGCTTGATAAATCACTAATAATGGTTACGGCCAGAACTTCATTTAAGCTGTCAGACACTGAAGAACTTGCCAACCATTGACTGTTAGCTATCAACCCACCTACAACTACAGCAATCTGAATTGTAGGGCAGTGTGCTGCTCCTTCAATTTCCTTAATGTTCGTTTCTGAGACGCAAACAATTGTCCTAGATTAGATTTTGGAACCTAGTGGCACTTAAGACATGTTGAACTGCAGCTCCCATAATTCCTAATTAAGATGCCAAATTATGCTGGTCTTTTTTTTAACTCTGGTGGGAAGCTGTAGTTTAGAAGCATATGTTTGCCATATTGCTTCCCGAGCAAAAGATAGGAATTTTCTTTTACTATTTCACTGGTGGGACTAACTTTTATTCATTTGTTTCTTTAATAGTACAAGAAAAGAAGCAATGTTCCATCTCACAATGATGTCAGAATTTGGTTCCACCTCAAATTGGCCCAGAAGAATGAAATAGTTAACAAAACAAACTGTTTTGTTTGTTTTGATCACTGTTAATTTTAGAAAGAGCCAGTATAGTCATACTCTACTTTATTATCAAGGCTGCAGCTGTGGAGATGGTTAATAATATTAAATATCTGGGGGTGTTATTTAGGATCCTGCTTATAAGCGCTATAAGCTTAGAGCTCCCACACACACTGACTTCACAGTCTGTTTCTGTTGTTCAATTCTAGACTGTGATGTTTCTTTGTTTCGCGCGCGTGTGTGTGTATGCGTAATAGTTATCTTTTGAGAACTGAATGCAATGAAATTTCATTTTAATGTACGCTGATTAGTGTATACTTAAACTGACAATAAAGATTCTATTCTATTCTATTCTATATAATTTAACTTATAGGCAAGTAAGGAAACACCACTTATTCTTAAACTAATATTCAGTTATGCAACCCACTTAGAAGATATTAGAGCATAAACCCTCCAATTTTTAGAAAAGGTTTTTCTGATATGCTTGTCAGTATTATATTACTTACCTCCACTCTAGCCCATTTTCCTTTGTAGTTAAGCAAGCAGATCATGCCACAAAAAGGTAATACTATAGAATATCCTGTTGCCTGCTGGAATAGATTTGAAATCAGATTATGTGGTGATAGTGGTTACCATGAAATGGTAGGATGAGTTCATAGTACTTACATAAATTGCTCAGACCCTTAGTATTTACTTGTAATTCATTAACAAATACCACACAAATGGTTGAGTTATCTTATTTCCATTCCAGAAAACCAAAATATTAAAGCATTGCCAACAAGCCTGGGGCAATCACCATTATTAACTATCCAAAATGAATGTTGAATATAATGCAAAAACATTCAGCAGCCACAGTCTCACAGTATTCAAAGATCAAGGGATTTCTATGTTAAATAAATATACTTCCTTCAGCATAGGACATTTATTTTAGCATTGCAAACCTATTATAGCTCGATAACAAGTATATTTAATTGCTTTAAAAAAAAAAACCTACCCTACACCAGTCTGCAAAAATGAGTGACCAATAGCTTCTAAATTCTTTACTTGTTTATAAGAGAGTTACTAGCAACTGCCCTGGAAATCTTTTAAGACAAGTCAATGTTAAAGATACTTACCCTGTGGTGGAAATAGTTCTCCAGTTTCTGCAAAATTTCAAAGAGTCTGGTCAGGCCCTTCGATGGCACTTGACAATATAAAGTTCCATCTGAGCAAACATTGGTTACCCGGACATCTTTATACACTGCATCTACCTACAATGAAAAGTACGTAAGATGTTGAATGCCTCTACAAGTTAAAAACTTCTTTGTTTTATTAAAGTGTTATAAAAAAGTGAAGACAGTACCTGAAGATGGAGCTCAAGTGATTTATCCTGCAGTACCTTCAGACAAGTGGCATTAATGTTGATATCATCATCTCCTGATGTGTCATACAGAATAATACAGGGAACATCACTTTTTTCTAGTATTTCAACAGCAAATATTTTGCCACAAGTTTGAGATTCCACCATTTTTACCAAGGTTGGATCATCATCAAAGGCCTCCAAACCTATGGAAAGATAATCAAATATATATATAATAAGGATTACAAACTAGAGCTTTTGTACTTCAAAGTGGTTTTAGGACTGTTAATGCTTAACATAAGGATTGTACTACAACAATGAAAAGAATTCCACTTATTTTTCCTTTTGCCCACTTATTGTGCTTTCTTCATTTTTTAAGGGAAGCGCTACACGTATTAAAAAAAGCTTGCAGCTCCCAGTGTTGCAAAGACAAGATCAATACCTGCTGAAATCTAAAAAAACTAGAAAGGTGAGCAAAATCATAGGCTTCTTAAACTGATTTTTTAAATTTCCTCCTTGAATGGTGAAGGGACCATAAAAACCACTATGGGAAACTTACCGTATTTTTCGGAGTATAAGACGCACCAAGGTTTTGAAGAAGTAAATTTTAAAAAACCTTTTTTTTTGCACTCTGCAAACCTTGTGAAAACAGGCCTGTTTTTCGCCAAAAAAAGGGGGCATGAATAGCCCTTAGGAGGCTTGTAGAGTGCTGCTGGGGTTGGAGGGGGGAGCAAAATTGAGCAAAAAACGGCCAGGTTTTTGCTCATTTCTGCCCTCCCCAGCCCCCAGGAGCTCTCTGAAAGACTCCTACAAGCTATGCACAGCCATTTTGGTGAAGGGGCGGGGTTTCGGGTGGCAAAAAATGCTGTATTCAGTGTATAAGATGCACCCAGATTTTCAGCCTCTTTTTTGAGGGAAAAATATGCGTCTTATACTATGAAAAATACGGTAGTTAAAGAAACCAGATTTTTTTAATGGGGAATTCTTCCACAGTATTCACAATTGTTTATATTTATCAAACATCAATAGGGTTTCTATAAAGTTGAACTGTCTTAAGAATTACAACATGAATTTTATTTCATTCTAGGATTGTAATTTAATGTTACTATTGTCTAGATTGCTTGCAAACATTATTCAACTATTTTTCTAATCAAAAGGGATCAGCAAATGGACAGTGCTGTTACCAACTGAGATACTAAGCAACATTTATACTATAGAGTGCCACCAATATCATGAAAAGTATTAAAGTCAAAGTCTAACTCATGTCAGCTAGAAACAATGGCTCTGCCATTTTCTTATGTGCAAAATGAATGTAATGGCATGGTTCCATACTAAGGTGGAATGAAATTCTGGAAAGTTTTAAACACATTATCAAATAAAAACCTTTTTAGCTCAGATGAATGCTTTTATTATACAGTTTTAAAAAATAAATTTAATCACAAAAAGAGGTCTGCCTTGATCTCAACTTGACTTCAGAGAAAACCAGCCATAAGGTCAGCCCACTCATTGTGTCAACTCTAAGAGTACAAGAATACTCTAGGAATACTATGCAAACAGCATTTTTACCTATGGAAAAGAAAAAGGCACATCTTACCAGCTAGTTTACATTTGGAAGCCTGGAATGGCAATTTATAGAACTGCTTGGCTAATTTGTACACTCTGGAATTTTCAATGATTTCATTAAAACCATAATCAACGTAGCATACCTAGAAACACATCAAAGTAAGAGATAATCAGGAATCTTAATTAGTCACAATACAGTTCTTTGCACTTTCGCTGGGATTTGCCTTTCAAATGTGGCTATAACTCCCATTATCTTCAGCCAGCACATCAATTGGCTGTTCAAGCTGCAAGCATGCCAATAACAACCCAACTGCTTTACAACCATGAGAAGCTATTTAATAAAAGGTGTCAAGTTTTCAGGAGAGGGTAGTGTGTGTTTGTTTGTTTTTGTCTTGCAGTTTCTATAGTCTTCTTTCCTTCCAGAAAAATTGAAATATTCAGGGATTATTTTGAAGTATACTAATTCTAAAATATGCTTTAACACCATGCTGAGATCAATCCATGCCACTGGAAATATTAAGCTATAAGATATGCAACCACGTTGTTCATATAGAGCATTATTTCTGTTCACAAGAAAGTTTTAAAATAGTCTATTTGTGGGCAAGAGATTTTAGGTACAAATGGGATTGAAGATTATGACTCCTTTCCCTTTCTTCCTTATGCCAAGGACCATACACAGAACAGGAAAATCTAAATTTATTATACATGTGCTTTCCTACATGCTTACCCCTACTTCCAACCAGGAGAAAGGGACTGCTAGGAAGCAGGAAAACTGCTAAGTGCAGTTCTCAATATGTAGAAGCCATGCTGTCAGGAACTAGTGGGATGGTGAAGAGCCACTATGATGTAGTGGTGAAGGTAATGGACTAGAACTGAAGTTCCAACCATGGAAACTCATTGGAGGACTATAGCCTAATTACATTCTCAGACCAACTTAGTCCACATATTGTGGGGCAAAAAGAGAGGAGGGAGTAACACAAATACCACCTTCAGGTTCTGAATGCAAGACAGCTATATAAGTGTAATGAACAAAGAACCCATATCCCAAGAATTACAATTTCCCCACAGGTGAAATACTGGTATAATAAGCAGTAAAAGACAAAAACTATTTCAGAAGCAGAGATTTTAGCAGTAAGGCAAGGACAAACAATTCTATTGCTATACCTATGGCTGACTTAATTCTCTGGTTGCCTTAATAGAATTTTACCAAATTCTTTGATTGGATATTTTTAATCATATGGTCAGAAATATATGCTATAACAATAAACGAACTGATTAGAATGAAATTCTAACATTTCAGCATCCATTGTTGATACAATTTTCAATAGACACTT
Source organism: Thamnophis elegans (assembly GCF_009769535.1). Lineage (NCBI taxonomy): Eukaryota > Metazoa > Chordata > Lepidosauria > Squamata > Natricidae > Thamnophis > Thamnophis elegans. The sequence goes on from NC_045543.1 coordinate 45,598,703, forward strand.
TTTGCACTTGCCTTTATTCTATTGCCCTCTGTTGAAATAATTTGTGCTCGCAGCCAAGCATCTTCTTCTGCAAGTGCAGCAACAACTTGTCCAACTTTAGGAGACTGGATTTGCAAAACTGAGGCATTCCGACTATACCAATCTTTCATCTCTTCTTCCATGGATTCCTGGGCACCAGAATAGTTTGCGCCCACGTACCTATGGATTTCAGTTGGACACGACTACTTAGTATAAATCAGTAACTATGAACAATCGGAGCAGTTGAAGAGCTAATACAGGTAGTCTTTGACTTACAACCATTCATTTAGTGATCAAGGTTTTACACTGGCACTGATGAAAGTGACTTATGACTGTCAGAGCTTCTCCGCAAGTCACATGATGAAAATGTGCGTGTTTGACATATTTACAATGGTGGCAGGGTCCCAGGGTCATGTAATCACCATCTGTAACCTTCCCAGCCAGCTTCCAACAAGCAAAATCAATGGGGGAAGCTGGATTTGCTGAATGACTATGGGATTCACTTAACAACTACAATGATTTGCTTAACAGCTGTGGCAAAACTGTTGTAAAATTGGGTGTGACTCACTCAACAACTGCCTTGCTTAGCAACAGAAATTCTGGTCCCAATTGTGGTTGTATGTTGAGGACTACCTGTATTCTAAAGTTAATGCAACCGAACTTTGGAATCATAGTGTTTACTATGCTTTTTATTACATGAGTTCTTAAATACATTGATTTTTAAATTAAAACAGTATCTAATCCCAAAATATACTTAAAACAAAAATACCTTCATTTTTTTATATATACTCTTTTGGAATGGGAGAATCCAACACAAGATGCTTCAGTGTAATAAAATACACTGAAGATTAATAAAAATACAAATTACATGTTATGTACAGTGCTTTTAGTATTTAGCAGAGGTTCTCGGTTATCCAAGCCTTTTGTTTGTAGAGAAAGTGACTTTCGAAAGTACATAATGTAATCTACTACCAGAAATTAGAAATAAAATGGCAGAGATTTCAGCAGAGGTGTAACAGAGTAGAGCATTCAGGGAAACAGTGAGTCATTTAAATCTAACTTACTTAAAACAAATCCTAGAGAAAAAGGTGGTTGGGTGAACTTTTAAAACCAGTTGCAAAAAGAGAGATACCTAATGCATCCAATTGGAATTCATATTTAGATGTTACTTGAAACAAAGACCTTGTTTGTATGTATGTACGTATTAATTACATTTAAATAGCCACTCATCTCACAAAATACAGCTTACTACACCCGATGCTTGCTGTAATGCTAAGGGAATTGAAAAAAATCTTAGCAAGGAAAGAAAGATCTACAGCATCAGATGTACCATTACTTGTGGATGGAGGCAATTTATTACCAATGAAGAAGAAAGCACAGCATCAAAATAGCACAAACCCAAAGATAAATTATATGCATGGCTTGGAGAGATAGGTATCACTGAATCAGTTACAAAAGGAGTAAATCAGGAGTATATTTCCAAAGAGGAAAACAAAAGGAGTCTGACAGGATAGGCAGCAAGAAATGCTGACAGATGAACCCATAGACATAGAGGAAGCATTCGATCTGTTGCACTTTGATTCTTTGCTGAAATTGTGGCAGCCTGGTGACAAAGCTTAAAGGTTGTTTGATTTTTTGTTTTGCTTTGTTTTCAGTTTTTAAAATGCCAGAGCATTTAAAACAATTGGGTTATTTATATAATCCATGGACCAATATATAATTATTTTCAGATTTGGGGATTTATGATAGTCAAATGAAATAACATTTCAATTTGCGTATTGTATAGTAAAATATATATTACTGCTGAATCTGTTAGTATGCTTCTCTTTATATATTTTATTATCTGCTTTAAACAGATAATATTGGACTACTGGAATAAGATTATAGAAATGTTAATAAATTAAATGTAGCAGGATAATTGTTACACACACACACACACAGAGATACATACATACATACATACATACATACATACATACATACATATCTGAACAGATTCAGAGAGATCAGACAGAAATATGGCTATTATTACTAAATCATTTCCAATGAAATATATATAATATTTTATATTTGAATGAATGCATTGTTTGAAATCCTTGAATGCTATAAATACAAGTTTACACAGGAGTTTCAAGTTTATGTTCTTCTGAATATGTCTGATTGATTTCATATACTCTCAGTGATCACCCAAATGGTAGTAATTCAGGATAATCACAGTTTATGTTTTTATGTTCTTAGCCTTTAATAGATCCCACAATTTGTTGAGGGGTATGTTTCTGGTATGAGAGTGTCTTTATGAACTACCTCCCCCAATAAAGACATACATGTAACACAGTATCATCTGGAATGTTCATCAGTTACTAAAAGCAATAAATTAGCATGTACAGGGGACACCTTTACCTAACATTAAAAAAAAGCTTGCTTCACTGTATTGTCAGGTTACCTAGTTTAATAATCAATTGGTTTGAACTTCATCTTACCAACAGCAAGTATCTGTGGAACATTTGGGCCATTTATATCTGCTGAAACTTTGAAAAGGGAAGTACTCCCCCCATTCAAGAGTGTTAAAAAACTAGGAGTCAGCGTGGACTCAAAACTCAAGTGGTAATTATGGCCAAAAAGATCTTCACAGATTCAGATTGAAAGGTCTTTGAAATGGTCATCTGAGAACTTGACTACTGCAATGTGCTCTCTTTGGGGCTGCCCTTGAAGACCACACAGAAGCTTTAACTGATCTAAAGTGTAGCAGTGTATTTTAATTAAACTGTCCTTTTTCTTTAACTGAATAAAATCTAGGTCAAAACTATATTAATATGTTCACATATTAGTAGTATACCATTAGAAATAAACCAGAATACTAATATATTAGCATATTATTATACGAAGGTAGGTAGGTAGGTAGGTAAGTAGGAAGATATATACAGACACAATACACAGATATATACAATACGCACACATCATTCAATACAAAATATAGTTTAAAATTATACCAATACAGTAGTATAATAAAACTTGTAGGCAAAAATAGTCTAGTAGGAAATCATGATTTTACAGAATAGATTTCCTAAATTTATGTCTATTTGTGACTTGCTGATTCAATCTCAGAATATTGTTCTCTTCCTCTTTCTTTCACATTCAAATGTAACTTTTAATTTAGCATTTAAAGCAGATCTAGTTTTCAAATCAAAACGTGGGCTTTAACATTAAATGGATTTTATTCAACAAATTCAGCCCCAATTTTACTCCTATTTCAGATTTATTGTTACTGTTGAATCAATTTAGAGAGGAAGTATCTTGTCAGAATTTTAACATGATTATTCTGGAGAAAATTTGTAGTTAAAATTTAATGGACTGTGCCCAGTAAGATTGTGTATGCTTCAAAAACCTACTGACCTCATGACAGTAATAAAGGTTTATATATATTTCAAAAATAATACACAAATGTTTTAGATTTCATGTTTTTTTTTTAAGTTTTCATCTGAACTTGAAAAAAATATGCTGCTGCTGTAATGAACTGAATTACAGTGGCATTTTTTTTAAAAAAAACCAATTTTAAAACAGTTTGGGTGAAAAGAGAGGCTGCTTTATCTAGCAGGAAATAAATTCAGCTTTCATGAAGTCTGAAGTGCTTTTTCCAATTTTTTAAAAACATGTTTAGTTTGAAGACTTAAGAGAACAGAAATTCTAGGATACTGCAAATTTTTCCTGATACTACAAAAAATTATTAGATTTGTATCCCACCCTTTTTATAAATAACTCAAGGTAGCAAAAGTATCGAATACTCCTGTGCCCTGTTTGTCCACAACTCCTCTGGGAAGTGGGCTGCGCTGAGAATCTGTGACTGGCCCAAAGCCACCCAGCTGGCTTTCATGTCTAAGGCAGGATTAGACCTCAGTCTCCTGGTCTCTGACCAGTACTTTGACCAACAACTCTATGCACCAGAGAAATGTCAAAGAGAGGTTTATAAACATACCTAACGACAACATCATTTGTAGAATATAGGTCCACTACCAACACAGATGGTGATATTTCTTCTGGGATAATTAAAGGAGGTATAGGAATGTGTTCAAAATCATCCCCTTGGGAGTCCTGCTTTGCTTTAGTAGACTGGTGCTCGACTGGTTTCTGTATGCTTTCGCACGTGGAATTCTTAGCAATAATATTCAGGTCCTTTCCTGGCTGCTGTTTTGGTTTTGCATAGAGAATTGCCTTTTTTGGATTTTCAGAAATGGTACTGACCGTACATACATCTGAAAGCGAGCCAAGATTGTCCAAAACATTCTGAGGCAACACTGCTTTGTATGTGTCTTCATATACTTTTGGGAGTGCATTAGCCCAAAGACCACTGGAATATTTTGTCAAGATGGCTGCGATATTTTGCTTGAAGTCTCTGTGGACAGTAGCAGTTTTAGTTTCCACACTCTGTTTCAGTAAAGGAGGCGGAGGCTTTCTTTCTTGGCTTGAAACGCCCTTTCCTGGGTGATGCATTTTCCCAGGAGGGTAGAGAATTATATCTCTTTGGCCACCGGAAGATACCTTCTCTGCCTTTGAAAAAACAGAAGAGGCAGCTATTTAAAAAATCGCATTTGAGTAAAATATTCAAGGTCAATGCTACATAAGCTCATTCAAAATCTATATATCTGCAAGACCATCTTCTTCCTTTCAAAACAGGAAGAGAAATCTCCTCCCTCATGGTCCCCAACACCTGGAATGCCATCTGCAGATAGCCCAGAGTTGTTGGGCCTTCTCAGTTACTGTTCCCTTCTCTGGAACAGTATTACTCTAGATATCCAATATGCATGCTCTTTTGTAAAACTGTTAGAGAATTATTGTAATTTTAATGATCTCAGCAACATTTTGGTGTATGTGGGAATGTATTTGTTCTCCTCCTGAAAGGTAAGACTTTACACCCATTATGCTTTCCCCAATAACTAAATAATTTTGATATCGTATTTTTTTTCAATTTACTATTGTTTAGAGGTCTAACACGCTAAACCTTGGAGCAGCATATAAGCCTAATATATAAACTTGTGAGAAAAGACTGTCCAGATTTTGGAAGAAATACTTACCTCTTTTGCTTATGTTCAGGTAAATCTTTCCAACCCAAATCACTTTAATTGGCTGAATCTCCCATTTTTTATAGCTATGGCAATTTATTACAACCATGGTCCCTAAAGTTACTAGACTGCAACTCTCATAGTTACCAATTGATGTATTCAAATGTCATTCTGTCTAGGAATTTGGGAAATCAAAGACAATACATCTGGGACCTTCAGGCAATGGGAATCAGACCAAGGTATCACTGATTTTTAATGGGCATTTAATGGGCATTTTAAAAATGGGTTAATCCTGTAAACAAACATTTGGAAATTAGTTTAGGTTTAAACTTATTTAAACATAAAATAAATTGGGAAAAGTCTCAGTGGACTATGCATGTGAGAATGCAATCTTTAACTTACAATTGATAATGCAAGACTGTACATTTCAAGACAAATATAGCATGTTCCCATCTACAAGTGCATGTTCTTTATGTTGCTAGGTATGTCCCCTTTTAATCCAAGCCTAGCTAGAAACACAACCTAAAATAATTTGTTTTTTAATCTATATTGCCCTTTGATCTGCAAAGTTAATGCTGCCCAGGGATACCAATTTTCTGCTCTCCCTTTGATTACATGCAGATATATTAAATGACAATGTTTAAGGTGGCAATTCTTTCTAAATCCATTTCAAAGAATTTCTATTGAATCATGTCTGATTTACCTCGGAGCAAACATACAAAAAGATTTTATCTGAGTAGTCATTTTGTTTGTTAAAAAATGTTCATAATTTGAGTATTAAGAACTCTGGTGAGCTCAGGTGAGAGGCATACACAGAAGGACATCAGATACAGAAGTTCAACTGATGGTTTTGCTAAGATACTGTACAGTGATACTTCTAGGATTCTAAAACATGAGATTGACAGCTATAAATTCATCAGGAAGCCCTCAACAACAATTTTATTCAGAATGGAATTCTATATATTCCTATAGACAAGCTTCAACATTTTAATAATCCTAATAAGATTTTTACAAACTGATTTTAAATTCTGATTTCCAAATAAACCATCCTAAAGATTTTTATTTAAAAATTTTAAACCTACATTCAAATCAGAAAATTAGTCTACAAATAATTTTATCTTCTATGATAAAGTTAGCACCTACCACACAAACATGTGGCCAGTATTCAAATTGTGTCAGCAAAGTTGTATTAAATTCTTCATCATATGCCTCTCTGTACAAGTGTGGTATCTTCGATAACCATATTCCATTTTTGAATTGATTTATGATGTCCTTTATTCTTTTCTGAATCTCATTTAAATCAGTATTTGAGTTGCGAGGGGGCACTGGTTGTGTTAATTGTCTTGGTTCTTTTACATTTTCTGCAAAAGGAAATACATGTTCTTGAATAAATTTAGTTTGAAAGTAACAATAACTATTAATAGTATATAGTATGTTTTATTTAATAAGCCACAATTAAACCATCACACAAGTATTGTAGCAATTAGATTTTCTTTGTGAGGGGGGATGATTCAGAAATCTTTAAACTCAGTAACTGCAACTTAAAAAAATTAAAAACATACATAAATATTCAAATAATCACAGATAATGAATTTTCTTTCACCTCTGAAGGTACTCCTACAAAGCACCATTATATTGCAAGCTTTAAAGCAAAGTTGGCTGTTGATGTTTGCTTATAGATCCATTAATAGACAGTCAATTGTCATAATAATTGCATCTTCCTTGCCATAGCATAATTCCTTTTTTTAAGTGCTAAGAGGAATGAATGTGTTGGCGCTGCTGAATTACTTCAGGTATGCTTCCCCTACAATTCTGTTTTGAAGTTAAGTTCATTATTCTAAACATGTAAAGGTAACAGAAAGTAGGGGAATGTATAAATACTACCAATCAATGCAAATACAAATTCCAAATTGATCATAGAACAATGAAAAGGGAATGCCTAACTGAATGCTTTATTTCACCTGCAAGACTTTTGGGTCACAATTTAGATTGTGAAAGTACATTCAGTTTGATACATTAACACACACTCATCTGTACTCATAGATAAAAGGGCTTAATTTTATTTTTTTATAAAATTTGGAAAGCTACAGGTGATAATATAGAATTCCTCTGCCTTAGGATATTGCATGAATCTAGTAATTGTGATGAGCCATGGATGAGAATAATGTATAAACTTTTGTTTGCCCATCTAACTCAGAACTGTAGTCTTAGAGAACTTGCCATCAGCAGATACCTTATTTTGGATATATCAAGTTAACTGGATAAAACATGAATGAGAACTACATGTGGACCTCTAATAACATACCGTTGATGTCCAAAGGCACATTTCTTGTCAAATAAACTTGAAGCTCTTTTTGAAATCTTGGTGGAACCACAAGCCTTCTCTCAGGCCTAAAAAGTGAAGACTCAGATTTTCATTTTTTTAAATATTGCAGGTAAACAATCAATATACCATACAGACTCTATACCTGCATTCTTGTTTTCAGGTGCTGTGGCTGTTACCTTACTACATGAAATAGAGCTATTTTATTCCATGCAAGTTATGCTGAACAACTGAAAGTAAACTCTTTTCAATAGGAAATCCACATAAATTGGTGTTTAAACAAACATATAACCAGATGAATATACCTAAACAAACTGGGCAAAACAAATTAAAAATTAGGTATCAGGCTCAGCTACAGGAAACCAAAACAAAGAATTCAGCATGAATTATGAAAGCTGATTATTTTCTGTGCTGTTTTCTGTAAAACTGCTCATGAGGGAAGTTAAAATTTCTGCCAATCTGTTTTCAGTTCTGAAACTTTTCTGCAAGATCAACCACCACAGAATCCTCTATCTTTGCAGACCTCACTGGCTTCCATCATCAGAGAATGTGACAGTTTGTTGGGCTGTCAGGAAAAGATTTTCATGAATTTCCTTACCCTTGTATGGTACAGTGACTAAACAACGCACAGAAAATAAGGCAAGAAAACTCTGTTGCTTATCTTTGCAGAAACAGAGCTATCCTAAAAACCAGCAACTCCAACCTCTAGTAAATTAGGGGGGGAAACTGGAAAGGGCGGGTTGTGGCCATTGGCAGAACATTATACAGTTGTTAAGTGAATTTTGCCCCATTTTATGAACTTTTTTACTAAAGGTATTAAGTGAATCACTCCAATTGTTAAGTTAGTAACACAGTTGTAAAATGAATCTCGCTTCCCCATTGACTTTGCTTGTCAGAAGATTACAAAAGGTGATTACATGACCCCAGGAAAGTTACTCATTGCAACCGTAAAAAACATGAGCCAATTTATACACTGGCAAACAATAGCTAAAAATATCAGGTCTATCATAGTTGGGCAGTATTTGAGGGATCCTGAGCTACTATTCAGTCTCTCAATCTTCGGGAATATTACAGAAAGTAGTTAATATTGAACGATCTATTATTTTGAAAATATAAGGGCTAGCATTTTTAAAAATATATCACGTAATGCAAGTCTCATCCATATAACCATAGAATTTCATATTTTCATAAATGGGGTAATTATTGTTATTTCCATTGGCCCTATAATTCTTGGTTTAACCTAGAATTTACAAAGCACTTAGCAGAAAATACTTCAATTCAATGCAAATCTGCAACTGAGTAATATTTATTAGGTTCAATTAAAACTATCAATTTTGTGTTCAATTTCAGTTTGTCCCAATATCCCCCAAACTGTTTTTTCCCTTCGCAGGATCTAATACAGATATTTTATAATCAATTTAAATCACTTGTTCTCTCGTGCATATCATCCTAAAACTGGGACTATATTTGGCCTTTGGGTATCAACTTTTTTTCTTCTACTTAATTCTCACTTTTGCTCAATATAGTGCTTGATGGAGTGTTCTGGAGAAGTTCAGAATTTTTTCATGAACAACGTATCTTGTTCTTTTAAGTTTGTTGTACAGCAAAGTATTTTATTATAGGCTGCTTCCCAATTCTACTGTAGATAGATTTCCTTCCCCTACTAAAAGCCTATTCCCCAGTCATTTCAGGCAAGATGGGAAAGAGAATATCTAGATTTATAGTTGCTAATTGTCCACAGCTATCTTTGTGTTTATATGTGAAAAATGGGAAATAATGGACTAACCTAGTATGGAAAGCAGAGTATATTTTTAACAGAGGTGTATGGAATATTTTGTATTTGATACATGGTGTTCCATGTTTTCTTACATAATTCCTCTTCTTCTGTATTAAAAACAGGCATGTTGGTGCAGTGGTTAGAATGCAGTACTGCAGGCTAACTCACTGTTCACTCCAGGAGTTTGACCCTGACTGACTCAAGGTTGACTCAGCCTTCCATCCTTCCATAAAATGAGGACATCAGATTGTTGGGGGCAATATGCTGACTCTGTAAACATTTAGAGTTGGCTGTAAAGCACTGTGAAGCTGTATATAAGTCTAAGTGCTATTGCTATTTCTATTCATGTCTAAATCACAATGAATTTAGGAGATACACTCTCCACCTAAATTAACTCCTTTGTAAAGGAATGAAGAGCTGACTTGGAGAAGTTATGACAGAGACTTTAAAGGAGGAAGAAATCTGTTGTTAAGAAGGAACTTGAACAAGAGATTACAGAGTTCAGGAATAGAAGGAAGCATGACAAAAACCCCAAAGTACTCTGCCTTGATTTTAATGTATGATGTACAGTGATCCGAGATAAACCTAGAGGCTTTTAAAATTCTACTAGTGTACCCTACAACAATAAACTAACATTCTTATAATTATTATGGTGTTTGTTTCTTGATCTGGCCCACCTCAAAGGGCTGATTCTCTCAACTAAAAGGACTGACAATAGTACTAATATATTAGTTTGAAAGCACCATTTTCCTAAAAGCGTAATAGGAGGATTAACAAGGCAATATGAACTAGTCTGAAAAATCCAGTCACAACAGTCCTTGCTGGTCTATCTGTATCATTATTTGATGATCTACAACAGCAGCAAACAATACATGGAGAAGTGATGGCACAGCAGCTGAGTTTGTCAATTTTGATTTTTTAGAATGTGAAAGGGGGAAGGGGACAATACTACTAGATCACTAAATATCTAGAATAAAGCTCATCTCTTTTCCTTATAATTGAATCTGCAGAATTACAAAATAGGACGTAACAGTTCATTTTTGTCTAACTTTAAAAATGGACTATTGCCCATTTTGATATCACAGTATTATTTTAGCTATATGGATATTATTTTACATTCTTCAATACAGATTATTCAAGCAGTAAAACAACTAAAGGAAATTGGTACAGTTTTACCTTCAGTAAAGCTAAGGATAACTAGCATATTAAGTTTCTCTTAATATTGTAGAAAGAATCCCCAGAAGCTAAAGATCTTATATAAACTAGGAAATTCCTCTGCTTTTCCACATTTATTTCTTCACTATGTATGTCTAATATTAATGTCTGTTCATTTCTCTGATGGAGATATATAAAGAAAGTGAAAAGTGGAGCAATTCATACATTACACTAAAACATTGCCATCAGAACGAACATACTTGATTACTTGGGTTCAAGATTGTCACCTGTGTAGCAACTGATTTAAAGCTTTATTTATGCTACGGTGTAGTGTTAACTAACATTTTAGAAAGTATTTCATTAATCATTATCAAAGAAAATATTGTGAAGCAATCCTCCATGACAATATTTATCCCAGACAAAAAAAAATCAGAAAAAGCCTGCTTATACAATTTCTCTTCTCTAGATTCTTACATTATACAGATCTTCCTCTTCCTCCTTTAGCTAGCATTTTTCAAGTATTTCCCCATCACAGAAACATAGAAAATTGATAGCAGAAAAAGACTTGGTGGTCCATGCAGTCTGCCCTTTGGATTTATTTTTTGTTACTTTTAATCAATTTAATTACTTTAATTATTATTTTTATATTTGTTTTATTTTATTTTTAATTTTTGTCCAATGATGAACGTTTGTTTATACTAAGCATGTTTGAACTAATTGTTTTCTGACTTTCTCATCTCCAGGGTAAAACAATGGAGGCTATTGGTCTATAATTCCTATAATGCTTTCACTTATTGTTGAAGTTTATATTTGGAATACCTGCTTTTACCATTAAATAGCAATTTCATCTTAAGGATACCCATAGTTCTAAAATATCATTTCAACAACCATTGACAAGTTTTCTAACCTGTTCACCATGGTCACATGTCCTTGTATTAAAACTTCATTAGGCATAGCCGTCCTAAATTCAGGGGATAAAGGATATGATGCAAGGTTCATACTAGGATTCACAACTGTATGGTTTCCCTTGCCTCTCAGCAGTGGGACTGTACCCCTCGTAGCCTCTTCTGAAAAACGCATGAACCCAGGTTTTCTCAGAGTGTCCTTTGGTTTGCCTAAAATACAACAAAATAGACATAACATCCTAATCCTCATTTTCTATTTACCTATGACTAAGCAGTATTTCTGTAGAAGTTATGTCTTTACCTGAAACTGAGAATCTGATAAGAAAGCATATTTTACATAAACAATTGGTATCTAAATGTATAATTAGTTTTAATGTTACTAGCTTATATCAGAATTCTTCCAGGTAAATCTCTCTCTCTCTATCTCTCTCTCTCTCTCTCTCCCTCTCTCTCTCTCTCTCTCCCTCTCTCTCCCTCCCTCCCTCCCTCCCTCTCATATACACACACACACACAATGAGTATTCAACAGGCTACAAAGGGCAAGTCCAAGTAACACAATGATGTCACTGAATCAGCAAAGTTGAAGCACTTTGACCCGTGTGTATGTGTGTGTCACTGTCCCACAGAAATAAACATCCAATATAATCTTTAATTTGCTTTGGAAAAAGTAACATTTGAATGTTTTGAAAAATGCCAATTTGTCACAGAAGTTTAGCATGGACAAAAACTCCTGGACAGGCCAGGAGTGCATGCAATCCATGAGCTTATAGGATAGTCATTTTAAAATTGTTAAATTTTAAAGTTGTTTAGGAAATCTGCATTTTAGAATATAACCAAATACTGAAGAATTCACTTTTGTATCAACTTAGTGAATTATGAATTTATAAATATCATGGGATTATGAAATTAGAGGTTGAATTACATAATATATTATGGCATAATAGGCATAGTTCCTTTTCTTTCCAACATTAGCAACTTTACCATGCAGCTGTGAGGGGCGCTGTGAGGAACTGTCCAAGCATAAGTACTGTTCACTGCAGTCAGCAGAAATGCCACTAGAAAAGCTCTGCATAATTAGCAAGTAGCTGATTCATTCAGTGTGCTCTAAGCATGGTGTTTTGCAACTGACAAGCTTACCTATTGAGGCGAGGGGGGTTGTATTTTTCAGCCTCATCTGGCAATTCACTTGCCGTTTTGATTTTTTTTTGGAAGTTCTCTGGCAGGCTACAAGCTTAGCAATTCTTGCAGTCTCCTGGCAAACAACAGCATGGCAAGTTACCTATGTCGGGTGGAAAGAAACATAGATGGATTATGTATTAATAACTTTATATATTCCTAATTATGGGAGATACTTTTTTGTATACTTTATGAAGCCATTTCAAACTCTCTTTGCATTGGCTCGGATTGTGCTAAAAAGTAAACTTAGTTTACATCTACACATCTGCCACAACTCTACAGATTATGGTAATGTTAGTTTTCAGAGCAGAAAATATGGGACACTCTTAGGTACTATATTATGCTCTACAGTGCCATTTAGAAACATTATGCTCAGCATATAAATCAAACAAGATCAAACAAGTATTGGTGCTTTTTTTTTAAAAAATGGCAATCAGATGGGTTACATTTGAGAGATCGGCATGGATGTTGTCTTTTTGTTTCTGTATGGGAATTTTTTGTGACTCACAAAATCCAGTATTGTACTAACTTTTTAGTCTATCATGAAGCCCTGCAAACAAAGTTTCTGAGGCTGCAAGAGCTGCTGGGGGCTACAAAGAGAGAGGGAGATGAATTTGTGATGAAATCAAAGAGCTGGCATGAAACTCATTGGCTACTTTGGATTGGGCAGCAATTCCCCCCTCTGAAGTTGGTATACAAGCTGGGCTCTTCCTGGCCTCACAACTTCTGCTAGAAGAGTAGGTGTGGGGGAAAAAAGACTTTGCATAATTTCATCTGGTGCACATTTTGCACCCTTTTTCTAGATCAGTCCTTCAGTCAATCGTGTCCTAGTCAACTTGTGGCTTCATTCCTGTAATGTGCTCTACTTGGGGTTGTCTTTTAATAGCAAAGGAGGTTTTAACATATCCAGAATATGATTGTGTGGGCAGCAATAGGCATGCCTCAGTATGCTTATGTAAAATTTCTGGTTTGTGAGCTACAGTGGTTGCTCATTTTTTTTTCTTGGTGGCATTCAAGGGATTGGTTGCTGTCTATAAAGCCCCATCAAGCGCAGTACCTGGTTACTTGAGGGATTGTCTCCCACAATAATCTGCGCAGCCAATTTGATTCTGCAGGGTTGGCATGCTCCTGAGTGTCTTTGATTAAATAATGTCCTATATCAGAACTAAGGGAGCACACCTTCTCTGTAGCAGAACCTTGATAGAAGGTCTAACCAATATCTAGATGGCCTACACTCTTCTGTTATTTAGAAGAGCCATGAAGACCTGGCTCTTCACCCAGGCCTGTGGCAAGGGAGAGTGCACTTGCCATTTTTAATATTTTATTAATTTTATTGTAATGTGATTGCTAGGAATGACCCAAAGCCACTGAGTCAGGCAGCATGTAAGTTTAATATGTTATTACCTTTAAAACATGTAGATTTCCTCACATTTTGGGGGCAGTGCTCAAAAGATTTAAATGGATCTTTGTATATTTATTACAAATAAATATAAAGACTATATACTGTTATCCCACGTGAACTATTCAAGGACAGTCACTAAAGTGATAAGTATGTACAAATATCTGGATATAGGCTTTGCTTTGTGTTAAAATAATCACTATACAACTCTTAACAAGTTTCCATTTGTGGAATGTTTACAATTATTGCACGTATAGCTTAATTATAAAGAAAGGATATCTCACCTCACCACTTTTGCTAATTTCAATTCTAACAACTCCAGGAATGCTCTTCAGATATCCCTCTAATGTAGCATGTCCCAGCTGCTTGAAAGGAATCCAATCTCCAGTTAAAGATTTATATTCCCCTTGCAAATGGGAAAAGGGCACTCCAGTTTTATGAGACTGGAGAACAGCTCGAAGCATTTTTGCTACTAGATCTGCTTCCTGCATCTTTACCTGCAATAGAAAAACACTTGAATTTTACATGGAAAATTGGCAGGCGTTATGAGTTTGAAGCATTAATATGCAAGCAATTCAATGGTAGTATTTTCAGAATTTAGAACTAAATATCCCATCATACTAGGAAAATGGGTTAATTATTTCGTAATGACAAAGCACCTGAGAATAAAAATATTGTGCAGGACTGTTGAAAAGAATCCTGCATATATCAGCTTCCGAAGGGGGAAAAATATAACAAATGAAAGCAATAATAGTTTTCAGAAAACACAGAATATCCATGCTTAGAAGCATTTTCCCCCTAGGAAAAATATATATGAAATAAAATTTACATTTTTTGAAGCATGACACAAAAATGTCTTCCTTAAATAGCCAATAGATATTGTTTATCTTGTTGGGGGAGAACCATAAATCAAACCTTTAATCTTCTTAACACAGGTGCAGTAAACTTTTTCTTCTACTCCTAGTCAAATTTCCCCCCTTTTATAAAATTGCATTCATGTGCATACACCATAAAGGAGTATATAAACTATGGCACTCTTCTAAAATCAGTTCCTATAACAGGAAGTTGAGAGCTCTTCCCTCAAGTATTGTATGGGTATTATGAGCCATGTTATCATTACATTATTCTATCTTCTTGAATGGAGTACACAAAATATAAGAAATAACTAAAATAGCCAGACAATAAACAATTATTGGAATAGTCCATTTATTTTAAAAAAAAGTTTGACTTGGGGAAAATTATAAGATACGCATTAGAGAATTAGTAGGCATTTTATTTGATAGTCAATTGAAAAGCAGAAAAAAGTGCTTCTGCATTCCAACAAATGCTACCAGCTTTCAGTGCATTTCTGCAGCCAGTCGTCCTATCTATTGTTATTATATCAACTCCACTTTTACGCGTGTCAGCAAGAAAGTTTTCTTTACTGCTCTTTTTAAATATAGAATATCCTCAAAAATAACTTCCTCATGTCCACATGCAGAAGAATTTGGCACATCTAAATGTTAAAGTATGAGATAACGTCCATTGTTTATTTGACACATTCAGTTCATCTCCATATGAAATGCTGAATCATGACCAAATCCAGTACTGTAGTTAACTTTAAATTTTAGGGGAAAATTCCAATTTCACAAGTACTTTGATCCATTAACCGAAGGTTTAAGACTGAACAAATTGCTTTAAAAAACAAGCAAATGCTTTTAGTTAATTTGACTCCATGTTGCAAGGAGAAAGAAATGAAAACTCATAATTCAGAAGCTCTTTGTACCCAATGGCAAAAGGGATAACAAACAAGGAATTATTACTATATGTCACATAATAGTAAGTCAAGATACTGTTAACACCGTCAGCTATATAAAAGGTAGTAATTCTAAATGAATTTGCAAGATGAATCCAATCTAAAAGCTCAGCCACCCATCTGCAAGACTATTGATATTTCCTAACACAAACTTGACAAAATAAAATCATCAAATCTCAGTGTGGCCTGTGGTCTTGCTTATCAGACAAAATAATAAATGCTGACACAAGTCAATGGCAAAAACTATCCAAGGATTGTCAGTCATCCTTACAGGACACTATTAGGCTTTTTCTTACAGATTTCAATTCACATTTATGTTACACATCTTTGCGCCTTTAACAATAACACTAAGCATCAGTTTCTTAATCCCTCCTTGGAAATATGAATAAAAATAAGCTCCACACATCATTCTTTGCAACAACAACAACAAAAAAGTCAAAGCAATGAAACTGGAAAAAGACACAGGTGGAAAGTTTTTTTAAAACAACTTGGGATCATGGCATGAAGGAAACAATAAGTAAAGCTAAAAGTGATCCTTAGCAGCAGCAGCAATAAACATGTTCTCATCTCTCCCTCCCTCCTTTCCCCACAGTACCAATGATTGCAATTAAATAGAAATGGCAGAGATAAGAAACGGATAAGGAAAAAGTTAGGAGTATTTACGCTAATAATTATTTTGAACACGGATATATAAAGTATAAAGCGGGAAATACGACTTCAGCAACAGAATGGTCAATGCCTGGCTGGCATACACTACCTGACTCTGCTGTTCAAATCTTCAAATCTCCAAAACTTTAACCTTAAACTGTCTACCCTGGACCTCACCCCATTCCTAAGAGGTCTGTAAGGGGAGCGCATAAACCCACCATCGCGCCTACCGTCCCTGTCTTACTGCCCCCATTTATTCGTACCCATTTCATTCATCCTCATGTTTATTCTTATACCTATTATCTTGTAAACGATTGTCAAATCGAATCAAATCACATAATCAATCAAATAAATAATCCAACCTCCGGTATTTTAAGTCTCGGGGATTCCTCCTAATAGTGTCACGCACGAACGCCCGTGTGTTCTCAGGGGAATCCGGAGGAGGGAGAGTAAATATTTACTCCTACCCGGGGTAGGGCTATTTGAGCCGGGTAAACACTAGACACCGTCGTAGCGATTTTTCATTTAAAAGAAAAAAAGAGGGGGGGAAAGCTGTACTTCGGCCGGCTCAGGTAGAGCCCCCACCGCGGCAGTCGTCCTCCTGCAGAAAACGGCCCTTCCCTGAGCTAAGGGGGCAAGGAGCTGCGGCTTCGGCTCACCGAATTCCTAGGACTACCCCGAACGGTCCCAATTCGGCGCGGAGAGGGCGGCTCCCGCTCGCAATCCCCCTTTCCCTCGGCGCTTTGGCTTCCCGTGGCCTGAACGCCGGGTCGGATCACTAGAAGGCCACTTCCCCGCTTCTCAGAGGCGGCTTCTATGCCGGCGACCGCAGGACCCTCCTCCACCTCCCCCAACTTCTCCCTCAGCTTCGAAATGACGACGCCTCCCCACTCGGCAAAAAAAAAAAAAGAACCGAATGTTGAAGGCACAGAGAGAGAAAAAGAGAGAGGGGCAACGTATGAAGCGCCCGCGCCTGCGCTCTAGCCCTGGCTCCACCGACCGAACCACGCCCTCGACCTCCAACACGTGAAGGCCGCCAATAGGATTAGGGCCTTTTTAGTAGGCGGTTTGTAGTTGATTAGCTGTATCTAGGTGATCTTCCCCAATCGGGCGTATTCCTTACACCCTGCTTAAGTTGGGAGTGTGCTTTTCTGTTTATGAATATTTACTTCATTTGAGCTCCAAGTTAATTTCTGGACACTCAGAAAGCACACGGAATATGAATTTTGAGGGCTTTGATGGGATGTAAGATGCTTCCCCCCCCCCCCCGTTAAAAAGAAGACTCCACAACTTCACAGTATCCCCATAGTCACGTGATCAAAATTTAAGCACTTGACAACTAGCATGAATTTATGATGGTTGTAGCGTGATGGTTGCCAGAGTCATTTGATCTCTATTTGCAACTTTCTCTGCTGATTTCCAATAAGCAAAGTCAATGGATTTGCTTAATGATGTAGTAAGGTAGCAGAAATAACCCAGAAGGCATGTACAGAAAAATTAATAAACACGCAGCCAGGAGCCATAGCCAGAGAAAGCCACACTCGTAGCCAGGAAAAGGTTACACTCAGTCACAAAAGAAACATGAGATAATAGGATTAGGAAGTTGGGGAAAAACCCGAATCTAGCAATGACCAGTCAGAATAACAAAAACACAAAATCCAATTCCAACATAAAACAAACATCATGACTATTTACATAGAGCAGACACCTTTGTATAAGCGCCCAAACAGGAAAACACCCTCCTCGTATCTTATGATAGGATTAGCCCAAGGACAAGACATCTGATGAACGAAATCCGAAGACAAGAGAATCAAGAGCAATCATCTGGAATAAAAAGAACTTTATAAAATCCGAATTTACACAATAGCCTGAAGCAAGAAAAACTGTATAAAAGGGGAGACCAAAGTGGATATGAGGTGCTGCAGACCTGGGAACTGTGTCTCATCCTTCCTGTTCTTTCTTTCTTCAAAAATAACTCATAACTTCCAGACAGTTGTCTTCACGAAACTTTCTTTTAGCGTCGGTGGTAACTCCCGGCTGGGAACAGACCGGAAACCTTTGCCTTCCAACAATGACTACATGATTCATTTAACAACTGCAGTGATTTACTTAACAACCCTCACAAAAAAGTCTTAAAATCAGACATAACTTACTGGACAACCACCTTGCTTAACAACTGAAAAAGCTGAGTCCACAAAAAAGATGCCAGGCTTTGAACTATCACATCAGCAATGGACAATCCTGAATAGGATTCGCACCTTACGAAGCATCTGCCAGGACTCTCTGTATAAATGAGGCATAATATTCTCCCCTCAGTGTGACTGCGGGGACCCACATCAAACTGTATATCAAAGTGATGGTGAACCTTTTTGGCACTGAGTGCCCAAACCAGAACGCACATGCATGTGGGCATGCCGAAGCACTGGAAACCGAAAGAGAAGTTGGCCAGTGCACGCATACCTGTTTTTTGGCCATTTTTTTGGCTGGTTTTTGACCATTTTGGGGCCCGTTTTCTGGCGCCTGCAAAGACCAGCTGGCCGGCCCACATGTGCGCACCGGAAACCAGAAGAGCAGCTGGTGATGGTGCACATACCCACAGAGGACTATGGGACGCATGCCATAGGTTCGCCATCACAGGTATATCACATCATAACTGGCTCAAAGTTGAAGGCATGTACTGGTACAGTATCTGATTTTTATATATATATGACATCCTGAACTCTATTGTAGTGGTATCCTGAGTCCTATGCTGCAACCTCCTGCGGGGTTGGCTGCGTTGTAACATCCTGAGCCTTTGCATTGTAACCTCCTGAGTTCTGTGATATAATGTCCTGAGCAGATGGCTGTGGTGTAACATCCCGGGCTTTGGTTTGGCTCCAAGTTTGCAGTCCGGCCATGTGTTCATGGCGTGTGTCAGTTTGTTTTGTGTGCGGGTCGAAGGGGGTGTGTGCAGCAGTTGGTGATGCTGCCGTGGTTTGGCTTCTGAATGGTGATTGTATTTGGTCTATGGGATGGGTTTGGATTTGAGTCTGCTGAGGGTGATTGGTGATTGCGTCCTGTGTTGTTCTGGGTCCGGTATCACTTTTCATGGCTGGGACCCGTTTTTTGACTAGGGCTAGTTTCCAGATATCTGGTAGGCGGGAGGTATCATCACGTTTATTCATGTTGTGTGTTTCTCTATTTCGATGGCTTCCATAATTATTCTCTTGTTGAAGTGTTCAGTTTTGGAGATTAATTTGGTTCTTTCAAAATCAGTTTCATCTTGTTGTATTCAGGTCTTTTCCCGGGTCTTTTCTCTCGCACAAGCACAAAGCCAAAAACACCAGCCTGAAGATGGTGCTGATTGGTTCTGGCTGTGTGTCCGTTGTTGTTTTGTGTTGTAACGGCCTGGGTGGTGGGTGGGGCTCGTTTGTTGACTAGGGTTGGTTTCCAGATGTCTGGGAGGTGGGAGGTATCATCATGTTTATTCATATTGTGGGGGTGTTTCTGTGTTTCGATGGCTTCCATAATTATTCTCTTGTTGAAGTGTTGAAGTGTTCTTGTTGAAATAAAACAACAACGGACACACAGCCAGCACCAATCAGCACCAATCTATCAATCATGATACAACCACACAGCCAATCAATCCACTTACTGAAACAACGCCAGCACTCCTCACATCCCCACCAAGATTTATAGAAAGACGGCAGCTCCGACCACACTTTAAGCTGAAAACACCAGCCTGAAGATGGCGAGTGAGACCTCGCTGAAATGTTGCCAAGACAGTCTCAATCTTACATGGGAAAAGATCCGAATACAACAAGACCAGTATACCTACACCCGTGAAAACCTATGAAAACAAACACACACACACACAGACATAAATTATTCTGTACATAAAATATAAATGATGCAATGTCTATGTTAGAAGACCTAGACCAGTGATGGCTTTTTTGATTCCTGTGCCAAAAGCAGGGAGCGCAGGGGGGTCGTGCGCATGCATACCACACCCATAATGCTTTGTGTGTGCCCCCATGTTCGACCAATGCCTCCCGCTTTTGGTGTGGGTTTTTTGCCCTCCCTAGGCTCCAAAGGATTTCTAGGAGCCTGGGGAGGGCAAAAACAGCCCCTCCCACTCCCGCAGAGGGGGCAAAAAACAGACCTACGGGGAACCCGGAAGTTCAGGAATAGTCACTTCCGGTTGTCCGTAGGCCCATTTTTCGTCTTCCGGAGCCTTCAGGAAAGCGTCCTGAAGGCTCCGGCGGGCAAAAAACGCCCCTACGAGCAAACCGGAAGTCTGTTCCCGAACTTCCAGTTTGTCCGTAGGGGCGGTCTTTTGCATTCCAGAGGATTAAGGGAAGCCTCTGGAGGGCGAAAAACGGCCTCAAAAGTAAGCTGAAGTCAGCTGGCCAGCACATGCATGCATGCTGGAGCTGACAGGGCAACGCCTCGCATGCCTCGTGCCACCCCTGGCACACATGCCATAAGGTTCACCATCACGGACCTAGACATTAGTATTTGAACACAGATCTTTTTAACATATTTTATTGTGTTTTACTAATCTAGATATGTTAATATATTTTGCTAGTCCATCTATGATATGCCATGTGCTAAATAGATAAATAAACAACTGAAAATCTGGTTCCAAGTCAAAAATTCCTTGTAGTCTGAATGCTGGGAACATTGGACCTATTGGATAGAGCTGAGTTCAGATCTCACTGTATTCTGACCTTCATCATGTAGGAAGTTAGCACCCACCGCTCTGCTAGAAGAATTAAATATCCTAGGAAATATTGAAAAGGCAGAATATTATATTTTCCTGAATCAGAAATGGAGAAACATGTTTTTAGACAGGAAGAGACTCACTCTTAATAGTCCCCACCTTTGTCAATGGGCCATTAAAATGCCTGAGCCAGTCTATTCTACATAACAAAGATAGGATTAGCCTGCAACAGCAACTCACCACATGGCATCTGGGAACTCATCCAAGCTTGGGACTCAATAGACACACAACCTACAAAGTTAGCAAAGACACCCCTCCCCCCGGGAGTCTGACAACAAATCAGAACACACTCCTTACACAGGAACAGGAAATGTGGAACCAAACAGAGTATAAAAAACTTAGGCACTCTCAGCAAGCCCGTTCGCTTCTTTTTCTTCATTCCACATCTTCAAAACATGTGAGCACCTTTTTGCCTAGGACCTCAAGCCATGTGGTCCTGTCCACCATTAAAACCATTTTTTCCAAGCAGCCTCCATGTTGCCAGTGTCTTTTTCCCCACTTGGAACTGAACCCAGAAGGACGTTTCCAACAATTAGAATAGGAAAAAGTACCATTTCCTCCCATGAAAACCATTCTAGGGAATTGTTTCAGGATCCCAGAAACCCTCTGAGGATTCTATGCACTGTTTTACTTGCTAGGCTCTTTCCTCATAGAGGAAAAAATAAGAGCTAGGCAAAACATTAGGGATTCCCCCAATAAAGAGGACTGATTGAAAGAACCTGG